>NC_142176.1:36349428-36679428 GCF_026936395.1 Plectropomus leopardus | reverse complement strand
ATCAGCAAAGCTGCATGTCACCTGTGATTTAATCTTGCCTACCAAGACACACACACACACACACGCACACACATGCACACACACACTTATCTTCAGTGTATTAGCTCTACCTCAGTCTGTTTACCTTCTTCGTTCTTTCCTTTCTTCTATATTTAATGTCTTTGCTAATCATTTGTGTTCAGTTTAGTTTGTCAGTCTACACAATATTGGTAGTATTTTCTATTTTTTATTTTTTGTTGATTAGGTGAAATTTTCAAAACTTCGTTGTGTATTTCAGTTTCCCTTTTCTCACTCCATCAGCTTGCACTTTACTCACTCGCCTCCTTGCCTTCTCTCCCCTCTTTGCTCCTTCAGGGAAGTAGAGGAAGAGTTGGAGGTTGTGTGGCAGGCAGCGACCAGGGAGAACCAGCGGATGAAGGATAGTCTTCTGGACTGTAGGCTCACTGTGGACCTCCCAGGTCGTACCTCTCCTGGCTGGACCTCTCAGGCTCCAGATGAGGCCATTACATCCTCCCATCATCAAAGCCCTGGGCTCCAGAGAAGGTCCACATTTAAATCTGACTATGATAGCCAAAACAAATCATTGGAGGAGAAACACAAGCATGGGCTGGATTTCTATTGCTAAGATTCTCTGAGCCATAAAATGTAGGTGTTCACTCATAACGGCAACATAGAATGGGTAGGTAACTGCATTAGTTACAGTCCTCAACATGTCAACAAACAGGCATCTGTCAGACCTTATTTCATATATAAAACCTTAAACATGCACCAGCACCGGCAACAGCACTGGGTAAAAGTCACTTCACAATTTTGTGACATAAGAACACAAGGATTACAAAACATAAAAAAACATATAAAAAATCTAAGGGGGAAAATCATTATGAAACAGCTCACAAAGCTCAGTTGAGACAGTGTGGCCAAATATACCTGACATCATTCTGGGTAGTCAGATAGACTTTCATTTTATAGGATTTTTAATCTAGTTGTCTTTTTAAATTTATCTCAGGATTTTATGCCAAGTATGATAGATTAACAAGTATAACCAATAGTGCAGAAAGTTGTATTATTTAAGGTGACTAGTCCCAAAGAAGAAAGCCAGTGTTGCCACCTGCTGGGCACATATGGTAGTGGTATTATCAACATCAGTTGTAACTGATGAGGTACACAACAGATAGATATGGAAAATCTACAGGTATGCGAAGTGTGTGTGTGTGTGTGTGTGTATGTGTGTGTGTACGTGCGTGTGAAGGCCGGGGTCAAGAGTAACATAGGGCATGTCATCGACACTTTATAAACTTGATAATCACAGGAAATCAAAGTGAATGTTTAAAATGACCAAAATAGTACTGAGTGAGGTAACAGGAGGCTAGACTGTTGATGGTATTTTAAGTGGACTACCTTGTCATAAAAGTAAGGTAAAAAAATAAAATAAAATAAAAAGGTGAAAAAAAATAAAAGGTGTTTATACACAAAGAAATGCATATATATTGTACATGCTTGGTTCTATTTTGCTATTGTTATTATTATCTTTTTTTAAAATATCATATTACATATTGGACATGGCTGATATAGTTGGATTTGTTAAATGATTTCAACGTACAATTAAATGTGTGTTAGACACAGTAGATGCAACTCAAAGTGGTATTTATCCAGATAGTTTGTTTAAGAATAATTGTTAAAAGTAGCAGTGGTACTTAATGTTTAGAGTACACCCTCTAAAATACAGTGATAACACAAACTGACTCATCACAGGTTTTTCTCTGACTGAGACACCATAACATCACCTCTGTGGCACGACCACAGCCCTGCTGGATTACACTGAGACCACAAGGCAGAGTACTGTCTACCACAAATCCCTGCTGACGAACGCAGACTGGTGTGACGGCGGTGCAGTGGCTCAGACACGTATGATGGGATAGACCTAATACCTGGTGTCATGGTAGAACGTGCAGCTTGCCAACAAATCAAAACAGCCAAATTACGGCACTGAGCCTCTCAGACAGTACCGTTGGTAAGAAGCATTTACACACATGTACTTTGATAACTTAGCAATGCAAAGGCAACATTATAGTGACTGCCCCACCCCCATACAGTATATATAAAATGAATAAGCAAATTTAAATATGTATATTTCCGGTGCCAACAGAAGCAGCTTCTCACACCAGAAACGCTATCACATATTGCAGCAAAACCCCCAGCAATGACGCCTGGTTACATATCTTTAGCCTCATTTCCACTGCATGGTACCAGCATGGCTCGACTCATCTGAGTTTGCTTGAAGACACTATTTATTTTTTTTACTTTTTTTTTTACATTTATTTTACTATTGGCAAAAGTTATTTTAGTACCAACTCGGTCAAGGTTCACACTCAGCGGCACATTACACCGTGCACAGACCTGTCATTTGTAAACAGACTGCCTCAGTGATGATGTTTTTCTGAAGGCTGACATGGAAGTTAGCATTGCCCTGGTTTCCTCTTCAAAAAACATACAGGATTTTTCCATTGGATTTTGAATCACTGTCGAAAATAACCTCTGTGGCTATCAAGTGCTTAAAATAATTGTGTTTTATTCAGCAAGATAACAACAAATAAAAACTTTTTTAAGGATTTTTGAGACCAAATCCAATCTCCAAAAGTAAAAAGTGACTAGGAGGCTACAAATGTACTACACTGTGGTCGCATGATTTGACATTGCCACAACAACAAGGCAGTAAAGCCTTGTTCAGCAAGACTTGATGATGTTCTGAGGTCCCATTTAACCATCAACCACCCTTTTAAAGACACAAAAGCTTTAATGTTCATGAGTGGGGCATTGACTGATCTTCTATGTAGTAGAAGAAAATCTAAAAGGCACTTAAGCTTGTGTTAACCACAGACCTTATTTCAGGCATCTAACCAGAAACCCATTCAAAACACCAATGGACTTCAAGACAAGGGCACTGGGAGTGCTTAAATGCTAACTTATCTCCAGGTTTTAGGACACATTACTAAAGCGCTCTATAGCCAAACTAGCAATGGCATTTCTTTCTTCATTTGACACAGATTAAAAAAAATTGCAGCCTCCAAAACTACCGCTTAATCAAATGATGATGTGCAGATGTTCCTCTGTTTATCGTTTATGAAAGGATCTAGCTGCATGAGTGTGAACTGAACAAAATTAAGAAAAGCTCCTATAAAAAAATAGGTCAAATAGAGTGGAGGTGAGGCGGACCATGCAGTGAAAATGAGGCATTAGAATTCAAATAATTGGAGAAGGTTTTAGCATTAATCCAACAAAGGTACAGCATGTTTCCTTTAATAAATTATCAGCAAGGCTCAGTCTGATAGCACAATTTTTTATATTACGAGCTCATTTTCAGTATAGTTAATCTTTTAACAGATATTTTCACTCTCTGCAGTGTATGCATGAAACCCTGCTCTTTGTCTGATATATTTAGAAGACAGTGTTCCAGTTTAAATCATTAAAACTCATTAGTCGTTTGTAATATGTAACAAGTTAAAGCTCGAGTAGGCAGTGTCATTGGACAATAATACCATATTTACCTTAATTAAAGTCTGCACCTTCTCTTGGCTCAGTTTTCAGGCTTTAGAAAATGTACCCCATGATAGGACTTTTGCCAATTGCAGGTCATTTCAGAGAGAGAGCATCCCTGTTGGCTATTTCACAAATACAGATGCATGTTCATGTCCCTTCAGTGAAAGCATGATTCAGTGATGGAGAATCTTGCAGAGAGAGTTGGTTTTTGAGCATCAGCAAAAAATTTACAAATGAAGATCAATTATTTTAGTGTCATCTGTAAATGAATTATGCTGAAGGCTTGTTACTGCTAGACATTTAATATCAAATCATTCCTAAACCAGTGGGTGTGTTAGTCTGTTAAATAAAATATTTGTTGAATCCTTTGAAACCTCAGCAAATTTGTTTAATTTCTTCCAAGAACATGGGGAGAAGGCAATGAGCAGCTTAACAATACATGGTCCAAAAAATAACATGAATTTTGTCAAAAAGGTAAAAGAATGTCAACTGAAAATAAGCAAAAAAAAGAAGAAAGAAAAAAAGTGGGGATTTTTTTTTTTTTAAAAAAAAAGACCAGAAAAAAGTGGGGATTTTTTTTAAAAAGACCAGAAAAAAAGTGCAGAAAATAAAAAACTATAATTATAATAGTTTTTCCTGTAACATGTATCTGTACTTGTGAAAGGCATCTGAAAACAGCACAAGGAAAGTGATGTCACTCCAGGTTTCAAAGGGTTAAATCAGTTAGACCTGTCATCTCTTTGCATGACACCATGAAGTGAAGAAATACTGAGGCACTTCAAAGTGTATGAGTGACCACCAACCTTTTCATTGTTTTTTATGTCATTTTAATTTTACATACAAAGTCAGTTCCTCTAGATATGTTTTGCAGAGTTTCTGTGTTGTGCAGCATTTGCGACACTATAGGACAGAATAAGTTAGTAGTTTGTGTTGATATTGAGTGGACATGAGGCATTTTTTGAATCTATTTTTATTCTTCCATTAACACAATGGCAATGGAATAAGAAATGGAATGTCAAAATTCAAATATTCTTTTCATTAATATATAAAACAAGCAACCTGACTAATAACAAAAACTATAAGATCTACCTCACTAAACTCTCTGACCACATTATCAGTAGGTTTTTGAGCTGAAACAATGAATTAATTAATTGATTAGTTAATTGATTGAAAACTAATGGCTAGCTGTTTTGATTATCTTCCAATTTATTTTTTTAAAACCAAAAATTATATTAACTGGTTCTGATTCCTTTAATGTGAATATTTATTATAGCTGTCTATGATAGTAAACTAAATATCTTTGGATTTCTGAATATGAATTGGATTAAACAAAATCTTTAAATTGTTATTTGTATGATAATGAAATAATTGTTAGTTTATGCACTAAAATGCCAACTTCCATCACAATCTACACTGATAAAAGCAGTATTTCGTACCAACAGTGAGCTCAAACAAGTTTCACTGTTTGAGTTTTTGAGCACAAAAATGAATTGGTTATTTTTGCACAATGCAATTAACAGTTGATAATGTGGACAGATAGCACCTGTTGCAGCCGTATGATACGTCCTGGGATGGCATCACGTTGATGCTGCCCATTACGACACAATAGAAGGAGCTGGAAGGGGTGGTGTATGAATCCAACAAACCCCTGACTTTCACCCAAAAGGCTGCTGTTCACTTTCTGTATGAATGTTAAGCTCCACCATGATGTTTTTTTCTCAACCTAAACATGTGCTTTTGTTGATGTCTTGGTGTTAGTTGCCATGTGCTTTTGTTGCCTAAACCTAAAAATGTCCTTTTGTATACGAGAAGCCTTGGTTGCTGTGTTCTGGAACGTCAACAGCAGATGCAGGAGGATTAGTCACAAGTAACTTTCTGCAAATAAACTTCAAGGAGTCAGGACCTGTAGAGGTTTACACCTCGACTAGTAAATTGACTTTTAGACGTTTTTGCCACGTTTAGATGAGAATGGCCCGACTAAATACAGAAAAGTCTTTCCTTTGCACCTTAAAAAAAATCTACATTCCAATGATAACACTGTTAAAAAGATCCTTGTATACACAGATCTGCAAAAACATCTGAAAATGTAGTATGCATGCCAGGCCAGTAGTTGGTGGTGTAACTTTGTAAAGACACACCATAGAAGAACACCATGTGCATGCGCTAAGTGCAATGGTGAGGTCACCGTTTTCACACGATGCACGTTGCTGGCGTACATGATGACAGAAGGTTCAAAAGTTTGCATTTTCAGGCCCCCAAAACACTGTTACCTTGCGAATGACAGGCTAAACTGCAGCAAAAGTGGCAGACGGTGCTGGTCAGTCCAGGAGGCGTATAACAGATACTGTGAAAGTTCCAGGGTTCACATTAAATCAGAATACAAAAGCTTGACTAAGATGCCGAATGTGCTAGGTCTGGCACTAGATGTTCCTCCTAATAGGTGCCCTGAACCAACGTCCTGATGGTAAAAACTTAAACTCATCCAGCCGAGGGTGGTCCTGACAGTCCAATATAATCTAAGCCCTTTCAAAGAACCTGTATGTTATAAATGTCCAAAACCTGGTTTGACTCCTCCCTGAAATCTGACTGGCCTTTTGAACAAGACCTTTAACTCTGTTTTTATTGGACAGATTCAGGTTATGGGAGGAGTTCAACATTCTGCATGTTCTTATTTCCTTGAACACATAAAAAAGCTTGTTTTTTAGCTTGAGTTGAAAAGTCTTTGAGTAGAACGCATTGCCATGCATTAGGTGAGTATTCACTTTTGCTCATTTTTTGCTCATATCTTCCACCAGACAGAAAATTAAGATATCTATTCATTCTTTTTTCCTCTTCAAACTACGTCATCTTATACATACTATCAGTCAGTAACTGTCCTGGATCACCTGACTGCTTTTGGCACCTGCTACCTCCCCTCACAGCTGTGCTTGATTGACATAAAAGCTCATCATGATAAACAGCAGAGGGCAGTTTTTATTGCTAACCCCGCCTTTAGTCCTTATCTTCTGATCTTATTTGTTTTTGCGAGGTTGACCACATTGTCCTTCAAGGATTGAGGAGGGACATCTACCTCTGAACAGGCCAGCCTTTGATCTACATAAAAGACATTTATGTAACACAGTAACATATTGCTGCACTGTTAGCTTTGGAGTCCATCAACAAGCAGCAGCAAGTCTTCCAGTCCTTCACTCAGAGGTATTGTTTTAGTTTGCTTTACATTTTCGCATAATTTTGAATGACTTTTGATACGTTTTGGTTGTTTAGTCTACTGCAGTCTTTGTAATTCAGCTCAGTTATATCAGTTTAGGTTTGGGTTGTTTCTCTTTGTTAAGAGCGCATGATCATTTTATTTCAAGTTTAGCTTTTTCATATTAGCTTTTTTATTAACATACATTGCCATTCAAAAGTTTGGAATCTCCTACAAAAGCGTGATTGTATTGAGTCTATTGCCTGAAGGACTACTATATACTTTTGTATGGTCTTTCTTGCTTTTAGCTTGTCGAAATTCCTCTTTACAAATAGGCTTACTTGTTTCAACCATGCTGAGACTTGAAGGGACAGAAAGGGACAGAGCTCAGTTTGAGCATCAGTTGGATAAGAATAGAACATAAACAGTCACTGGTAAAAAAAAAAAAAAAAAAAATCTGGATGCTTGGCATCAAAATGTGTGCAGATTTAGAATAAGAACAGGTTCCTTTTGCAGTGTCAAGTGCACAATAATACCGTTAACAAACCGGAAATAACTTTAGCAAAGCTCTTCTTCAGACTTTACAATAGAAACATCATCAATATAGGTGATTTCCATTTTTTTAACAGTTGTACATGTTTATTTAATTGTTCTATGGTTTAGCCCAAATACCTCATTTTTGTTTAGTCTAGTTCATCTTAATCGAATAATAGCACAGTACCTCTTTACAGGTGCATTTAGCTGATATATATCCCAAATATAGCACTAAGATATTTTTCTGAATATTCAGTATTTTGAGGCAATTGAAAAGTTACAGGACACGAAAAAAGAAGACTTTAAAAATCTAATTTCAGGGTGTCCAGGCTCTTATATATTGCTTCTCACCACTGTGTTTGTCTCTCAAAAGTGCTGCTGGAGTGAAGCCCCTAAAACTGTTTACATAGCCCTTTGTGCTTCAAATAACCATTTACAGAGATAAGATGAGTCTAAACACTTGTCTAAACAGTTGCGTCAACCTGATTTTGCACTTTGTTTTAGGTCTAACCATGTGTACATGTCCTTGTAATATAGTTTAACATGCAGTTGCCACACGTAATCTCCATTTGCTTGTAGGGTTGTAAAGCATTGCTTGTTCAGCTCTTTATATATTTTACTGTGCAGTAACAAGGGTCACATGGACTCATCTTTCTGAATGTGCATTTCATTTGACATGGTATGAATGGAGGTGAGAGGCAGATAGGACAGGGGTAAGTCTAGATCATTGACACTGTCATTTCAGATATCCTTGATGAGGCATGAAAGGCTGTGGCATTCAGAGGTCCTGCAGTAAAAACACAGATTATTTTAACAAGGCTGTTTTTGAATGATTCCCTCACTCTATCACAGTTTGATATCAGTATTCTGTGTCTGTCTGAGCCTTATCAAATCTGTGCAACCTTTGATGCAGTATGGGCATATTTGTGATGTTTTACCAAAATCATATTGGACAGATTTATATTGGGAAAACAATATAGTTATTATTGGTGGTCCAAAACAGAAAAAAAAATCAGTAAATTTCCACTCTGGCATACTTATGATTAATTTAATTTGAGAAATAATTAAATGATATGAGTTGTGTTAAATTGTCAGGGATACAGGAGGATCTACTTACCTCAATCACTGACATTGGTTCTATGTATATCTTTCTACATCTGGCAAAAAAAATTAAATGCAACACTTTTTTTTCACCGGTTGAAGTTAAATATATAACAAAATACATGAGACTTTTTTGCAGGAATTTCTTTATTTTTCTCTCAAATTTTGGTAACGTGTTCAAATCTGTGTTGGTGAGCACTTATCCTTTTCCAAGATAATCATCCACCAAACAGGTATGGCATTAGTTCAAAAGCAACAGCTCTGGTGGACATTTCTGCAGTCAGCATGCCAATGTCACGCTCCCTCAACACCAGTGTCAGGTCAGCACTAGTGTTGTGTGATCAAACTGCATATTTTAGAGGGACCTTTAATTGTGACCATCACAAAGTACATCTGTGTAGAAATGATGTCATTTAACCAGCACGTTGATATGCCAACTTTGTCAGGTGGATGGATTATTTCTTTTTAAAAAGGAGAAATGCTCACTAACATGGATTTCAACAATTTTGTGCACAAAATTTGAGAGAAATCTTTCTATCAAGTGCATAAAGAATCTTAGATTTTTAACTTAAATCTGTGAAATCCTGGTGCAAAAACATACAGAGATGCTATCTTTGAACACCAACACTCTCTCATATTACATATATAAATTTATGCTTATATTCTGGTAATTTTCTTGTAAATTTTTAAAAACTTCTTCCTATTTTTGGGCCATTTGTTGTTAAATTGCTCATTAAATTGCTCACCTTCTCCCCATGCTTTTGAGAGAAATCAAACTAATTTGCTCAGGGTTCAAAGGGTTTAACAGGTTGGATTTCAGCAGTTTTGGGTTTTTTTTTTGCTTGCATTTCATGGCAGCCAGTTTATTATCTTTGGTTATTTGATATGAAGCTTTGTATGCTTATCACGTGGTTTTTAATTGCGTATACTGTTATGGTTTTATGTTTCACACAGCTGTCTGTCAAGGTCATGAGATGGGCTGTTTTTTATTGAATTGGGTGGTTTTCTAAATTGTGTAATTGAGTTGTAAACTGTCAATCTGAGCTGGTGTCACTGAATACCCATAGTCACATATTCTAAAATAATGCTTCCAGCAGCTCTTGTGATTGTAGATTGTGTTGATATGTGTTGTGAATCTTCAAACACATAATAATGTTGTTACACATAGCAGAATGAGTAATTATTGCAACCTCTAGCTATATGCTATTGTATCTAGTATTTTTGTCTAAATTACCTAACATCTCTTGTTTACTGGTAAAATACTGACCTTGTATATTTGCTGTCCCTCAAACCAGGACAAAATGAAGAAAGACTATTCAATGGATTTCAACAACACTCGAGGAATCTCTTTTGTGAGTACCAAACAAACAGCAGCTTCCACCAAACCACTCCTCGCCCTCGAATGTTTCTTTCACTGCCTCAGATTTTTCCACCGCCATTGTTCCTCCTGCATCCTGTGTTTTTGTTGCAGATTTGTTTGATCCACTTTATGAGACTGGAATACTGATGAAAGATTCTCCCTCTCTCTCCTTGCCATCTCTGCTTCTTTTGCCTTTCTCTCTGATTTTTTTGCATTTCTGACTCTTAAGATTGAAGATAGTTTCAGAGAGAGAACTGAATCTGTGACCTTCAGAACTGAACATAATAATGTGGAAAACAACAAAAGAGCCCACCCAACGCTTTTTGGGAAATACAACCAGAGCATTCAGACCCTCAAACCCTTCCGATGGTTCTCAACCAAGTCAGTGTCAGAGATGAATCACTTTGTCTGTTTTGGTGTACTTTTATATTATTTGATAAATCATTTTAATAAACACTGGGTGATGTGTTCATGTCTAGGTCCCACCCTCTGGACGATGCAGGTTTCCTGTCCTTTGCAACCTTTGCCTGGATGACCCCCATTATGTGGTCCTTGTTCAGGAATAAGCTGGACATAAGCTCTCTCCGCCTGTCTCCTTTGGATGTATCGGACACCAGTGGGGAAAGGTCTGACACTCTTCTTGCTGATTCATGGTGGCCCCACATTACTGTCCTTTGACACAGTTGCAGTGTATTATAGACATATTGCAAGCCTAATTGCTGAAATTCATATTTGGGAAATGAATCATGAAAGTGCGAGGAAATTAAACAACAGGGAATCAGTGTTGTGTGTCTCATGAGTGGTACTGTTTAGTGTGAGACATTAACATGGTTGAATGCCTGCGTTGTGCACAGGCTCTACAGACTCTGGGAGGAAGAAGTGGCAAAGGTGGGCCTGGAGAAAGCCTCTTTGTTTCGAGTGATCCTTCGCTTTCAACGAACCAGGCTGATTTTGTCTGTTCTTGTTGGTTTCCTTGCCGTAACTTCAATGTTTCTGGGCCCGGTAATTTCTTTTCAGTTGATTATAAAAACTATTAGCATTTTCTTTATTGGCCGCATTCAGTGGCCCTCCCTGAGGTTTTCCCTAATATCACATTAAGTGTAAATATGGTGAAAGAAGTATTCATATCTTTTACTTCAAGGGACAGTTCACCCCCAAATCAAAAATACATATTTTTTCTCTTGCCTGTAGGGCTGTTTATCAGCCAAGATAGTTTTGATGTGAGTTGACAAATGTTGGAGATATTGACAGTAGAGATGTCTGTCTTCGTTCCATTATAACGGAACTAAATAGCACTCAGCTTGTGGTGCTCAAAGCACCCAAAAAAACCCCAAAAAAACTACATTTGAAAAACTCAACAGCAATGTCTCTTTCTAGGAACCATGACCCAGTTACTCAAGAGAATGCACAGACCTTGTTGACCATTTTCATGTAGGAACTACTTTGTTTCTATCAAAACTACATCCACCAACTGTATCACTGTGCAGAAGGAAGTGTCACGGACTCATGGACAAGAGTCTCATACTCATACTCGTGAAAGCGTAGATGTAAATATTAATAGTGTCCTCCTTGGCTAAGCTGTAAAGTGAGTTAACTCAGAAGTGCTAGCTGAGCTGGCAGTAGATGCACAGTTCCCTCTGCACATTCATACGATTGGAGGGTGTAGATCAGTAGAATGAAAAAAGTTCCTAAAATTGGACAAAAAGAACAGGACTTGAGTAAATCTATTTAGTTACTTTACAACACTGTTAGAAAAACACAAGTTGTGTGCTGTGTATGTCTCATCACTTTGGGGAGTTGATGGTAATTTCGGTGGAGTGCTGCCAAACAAACCAGCTCAAGTCTCTATGGGTGATATCCCGGTTTAAGGTCTAATGACTGATAAATTTAGTGCTGGTTTAGTGTTTGATGTTTTTTCTCTTTTTTAAGTTTAAACCTCTCTGTCTTCTCAGGCTGTTCTGGTCTATGAAATCCTGAACTATGTTGAGGAGCCAGAGAAGTCGCCAGTATACCATGGTGTTGGTCTGGCTATTGCTTTGTTTACCACAGAGTTCCTCAAAGCCTTCTTTATATCCTTGTTGTGGGCAGTGAGCCTGCGCACTGCAGTCAGACTTAAGGGGGCCTACTCTGCAGTCGCCTTTCAGAAAGTCATCTCTCTGCGAGTGCACAGCGGCATTTCAGCGGGAGAGGTAAAGACAGGGTAGCACACATTCAGGTTCAATGCTTATTTATGGAAGACAAGGACAGCCGCAGTTTCAATTATATTTTTTCTGTCATTTTCTCAAGATATTTTTTTCATTATCTTGAAACAACAAAGCTTGCTCTCTAAAGATAGTGAAATAATTAACTAGTTGTGTCGAGATAATGGCATTTAAGAAACAGTTGGATTTATGGCCATTCTGGCCTTCCATACTTTGCATGCCTCCATTTCTCCAGGAAAGCAATCCTATAGGCCAGATATGCAATTTTCCCATCATTTCTGCTTCTTATTCTTAGTAGACAGTAGGAAATGAGTGAAGAAAGAATAATTCTGATCGACCATTTATGTTGTTACATCAGTCCAAATTAGTCTGCACCGACTTTGAAAATGAGACTGTATAAGTAAGAGATACATTAAAAGAAGTACCCACCATAAAGTCTTCACAGACCTCTATTCATGCTTTTTTTCTACATTTTACAAACCTGTTTTTTGACCTGCCTGTGACATCGAATGTGACACACTAAGAAAACCCTCGCACACATCGAAAGGCATAGTCGTACTGCAGAGCCGTGTACACAGCTCTTGTCTACTGGCAATGGGAAATTAATCTACTGCCTATTTTTAACATTGTAACCCGTGTTTAAAAAAATGCATACATGCAATAATATTATTATAGTGTCTTAGATGAATTGAGTAATTACTGTGGCACCAACTTCACCATGGAGAAGACTTTGTGGCCATGTTGGTTATTTAAACAGAGACAAAAACTATGCTACTCTTAACTTCATGCTCTTCTGCCAGAGCAAACAAACAGTATCACCAATAGTATTTGGTGTAATAATGAATGAATAAAGTTACCCTCTGATTCAGCTAAACAGCAGTCATGTGGGGACTGCCAACAATTTAATTCCAAATATTATGACTGCCAGGGCCATAGAGGTTTTTTATGCATATGCACCTGTGATTAAACATCAAATCATCCCATATAAACATTCTGGCTGCACATGTAAATGGTGTTACTTAAAACTTTTTTGCATACCTGCTTGAATTATGCATTTTGATGTCAAATATTTGGGATTTTGTTCTTGTTTATAACTAACTGTTGTTTCCAAACTTCTGTGTCATTGATATCTAGTGGAATTCATCAACACTGACTATTAATCTTGGCAAATGTGGATTACAATCTTTCTCTCCCTCTTTCTCACATCCAGATGATTACTGTTTTGACCAACGATGGCCACCGAATGTTTGAGGCAGTGTTGTTTGTGAGCTTCACTCTGTGCACCCCAGTGCTCTTTATTGTGTGTATTGTCTATGCCTGCTACATTTTGGGCTACACCGCACTGATTGGAATCGCCGTCTATATCATCTTTGTCCCTGTACAGGTCTGTATAAGAGAGCTTGCACATGAACCGTAGTTCTTACATAGACATATTTATAAGCAGTGTAACATTAAAAGAGGCTAACCCACAGTCTAAAGGAGTACAGCAATTACTAAGTCAATATGGTTAACTAGAAAAACGGGAAAGAATGTGAAGAATTTGTAATGCTCCAATATGGATCTTGATTTATGCGTGGTGGTGGACTGGTCTAAATTATCACAGATTTATTATATTGTGTGTGTTTTTTTATGAATTGTACGTGGAATGTTAAGGCATGATTATGGCTCATTTCAGAGATATGTCACAACTGATACTTGTGGTAACCTGGACAATACATCACAAAGTCTGTAATTGGTTGTGTATCCTCCACCTTATTTTTCTGCAGTTTAATTTGCAAATATCTGGCAACATTTAAAGCTTGCCCTGTTACACATGGGGTCTTTTCTTCAACTAATTCAGCCCCAAGCACAATCCCAAATTCAATATTTCTACTCTTTTGCTTCTCATTTTGCAATGCAACTAAAATTAGTATTTTTTCTGCTTTCAGTCTATCCTGGCCAAGCTCATTAACATGTTCAGATGGAAAGCCATATTGATAACGGACAGCCGTGTTCGCACAATGAATGAGATTCTCAGCAGCATCAAACTTATCAAAATGTACGCCTGGGAAGATTCCTTTGAGGAGAAGATTGCAGGTATGAATTTGGACAGGGGGGTCTATGCTGGTCAGTTTGTAGTGTTGTATTCCAAGTACTTACACAAAGCCCAACACAAATTCACAAATGTCGATATTTACTTCACATCCACCTTTCTCAAAAGCATCTATATCAATATTTAGAATCTATTTTAAACATTTATGATCAGTAGTGGGATTGTAGCAGATGGGATAACAAACTCATCCATGAGCGCATTTTCATATTTTATGTGTGTGTAAACTTTAGGAATTGACTCCATGCAGCTCAAATACTTAGTGTAAAAACATGATTGCAGCACAAGAAATATGGGTTAAAAACATACAAACAAAAAAAACCCAAATATTCTCCAAATATGTGATGTTGTCTCTCTTATAGGCTTAAGGAAAACTGAGAAGAAAGAGCTGAGGAAGGTCAGTTACATTCAGAATGCCAATACCAGCATCGCCAGCATCATCCCCACCCTCGCCACAGTCCTCACCTTCATGCTACACACTTTGTTGGGTATAAAGCTCAACATATCTGATGTAAGTACCGCAGCAGTGAAGCAACCTTTGCCTATCTTCCCACTGAGTGATTTACATGGCTAATAAAAATGTATTGAAAAAAAGGGAATGGAGAGCATTTTAAGAATAGTTAACCAGGATCTGATACATGAAATTGTAAATATGTGTTGACATGATCATCTTTCAGTTTGTGTCACTAATTGTTTACCTTTTTCTTTTGTCTTTGCACTAAGCCAGAGCAGGCTACAGACAAGAATGTCCATATGAAACTAATATATGTCCTTGCCAGTGTGGTATGCTCTGAGGTAGTATTTTGCACCATTCTTTATTATTTCAAGGCCTTCACCACCATCGCCATCTTCAACTCCATGAGGTTCCTCCTGGGTCTGATGCCAATGTCTGTGAAGGCCCTGGCTGAGGCCGCTGTGTCTCTAACACGACTCAGGGTAAACTCCTGTCTTTGTGTCCTGCTCAGCAGTTATAGTGTAGTGACCAATATAAGTACTACTAGTAGTATTCGTTTCTACCCTGATCTTACATCCAGCAATAAAAACTACAAGATTGTAATATCTTAACTTCTAGTGATGTTTGATGATTTGTGAATATGACTTTTTCTTTCCAAAGTTCATATTCTGCAAAACCACAAGAGGGATTTAGCTTGTATGTAGTTTTTATTACTTTTTTTTATTTGTCAAATTTTAAACATAACTAACAGCTATAGTTTTGACATGTGATGCCAACCTGAAATGCAAGTCTTGAACACTTGTGTAATAATTTTTTTATTTTCACATTTGCCTCCAAAAGTGACTCATAATTGCTTTTTTTCTATAACCAGATGAAATATGCAGCCTAGAATAAAATGCTGGCATTGTGCAGTTCTGCAAACTATGTACAGTATATGTTGCATTTGTGACTGTATCCTGATACAATGGTACATATGATATCTTCTGAGAATGCACAGACAGTTCATATAAAAGTTACATAATTAACATCAAATTATGTTGGTAAAGGAAAGGAAACATGGTAACAACCCACTTGAAAATAACTTAAAGCTCACATGGTTTCCTGGGGTGAACTACCTGTGTGGTAATATGAAACATACAAATGTAACATGTCTGTTGTTTGCAGAAACATACATTTATTCTGCTATTGGGTTGGAAAAAGTTATTTTTACACTATTGTATTTATTTAGGCACATTCATTGCTGCTTGCAGCTTTAATTTATTTATTGTTATTCTAAATATCAATTTTGAAAATGTTGAAAATGCAATGTGTGGCTGTTTCAGAAAATATTGCTGATCCAGAATCCCGAGCCCTACCTGATCCAGAAAGACAGTGACTCAGCAATAGTGATGAAAAACGCTACACTTTCTTGGACCAAACCAGAGATCCAGCCAAACTCCCCACCCAGCTCAGCCAATGGGGTGAAGGGACACAAAGTGGAGATTACTCAGAATAGGAAGACTGAAACGTTGCCAACCCTGAGAAACATTTCCTTCACCGTGCCTAAGGTGTGCTTTACCACTGATAAGGATCAATGAGGTGAAGCGGATTGGGTTAAAGGTAACGTATGCTCTGTGTGTTTTCTCCTGAAGGGCAACCTGCTGGGTGTCTGTGGGAACGTGGGGAGCGGAAAGACATCACTGATTTCCAGCATTTTGGAACAGGTTGGCCCCTCCTTTGTCATTTACATATAAAATTACTCTCTTTAGCAATCTCTGCAGCTCTCTGGCGTCATGATTGAAATTTCTGTTGGCTGTTAATGTTTTACTATTTAATGGTCCGTCACTCTGTTATGCAATTGTATTGCATAATCATGCCTTATTTACACTGTGTTACCTCTAAACCAGATTCAAGTCATGTGTCTGACTTGCCTTCATTTTTATATTTTAGATGCACCTCCTACAGGGCTCCATCTCAGCCAACGGGACATTTGCCTACGTTTCCCAGCAGGCCTGGATATTCCATGGAACCGTTCAAGAAAACATCCTGATGGGGGAACCTTTTGACCAGTCAAAGTAAATAATCACTTAACTCACCTTACTTGTTAATGATAAGTAACTGTGCACTTTTGAGGGTGTAAACAATGGGAAATATTACAACTAAAGGGATCTCATTCGTGATGTTAATATGTCACGACTGTCACTCATTACTGCAGTTACACAGACCAGTAAACCAAGGCTTTTATAGGTCTGTTTTTATCTCACATGACAAATGTTTAACTGGGAAAAGTTCCTAGTTCCAAGTTCATATATCTATGTAGTCAGACAAGAACAGAGGTCATCCCTGACTGAAATGATTATCATTAGAAAACCCCTGCCTGCTGCCAAAGATGGCAGAGGGCATGACCGCCGACCTGTGCTCAGTAGCAATGGGAGTTAAGGTTCCTTGAAGTTTCTTTGGAGTGCCCCACAAAAAACACTAGGACAATGACGGCGTAACATCTGGTTCAGATTCAAGCTTAGACATCCCACCAATATAATATCATTTAACATGTGTGTTTGCTGTTATAACCTTAAATCATGTGAAAATATCAAGAACCATATGCAACCCAGGTTGTCAAATACCGATGCTTTGTCACACCCCTCAGCGCCTCATAGCAATCCATAGGGCACCCGATCTCTGTGTGATGAACAGAAGAAACACAGCGTAGGACGAGGTGTATTCGAGTGCTGAACAAGCTCAAAAAATCAGCCTGAGGGAATAGTGAGGAAGTACCAAAATTAAAAAACCTGGTGGGTCAGATTGAGTCAAGCCCAGTCAGGTTTGGGCAGAGAATCAAAGCTCTATGGTGTATGTTGTGAAACTATTGTGGTTAGGTTTAAGCAACAAAACAACTTGGTTAAGTTTTTAAAATAGCATGTTTGGAGTTAAAAATTTGTTTGTTTGATACATAATGTGACATACAGCAAGTGTGCTACAACTGTACAGATATTATGTAATGTTACATCAAAAATACACTGACTTTCAATTTCACTAGACAAAACCTGCATTTTTTCTGGAAAGTCTTCTTTTGTTCAACTCACCCACCTCTACTTTCTCACACTGTGTGCAGACTTTCTCGCTCTTTATATTATGTCAGTTGCTCTCAGTGTCAAGCACTAAATTAGAGTTTGTTGAAAATCCGGTGCATCTCATACAGATGTTAAAGGGTGCCTTTGGTGTCAATACCACACACCGGGGGGCTTGACAAAGTTTTGGTATTTGATGAGCGAGTGATGACAACAGGATGATAAAGACACATTTGACTTCCTGAGTTAATTTCTTGTTTGTTGCAAGCAATAAACAGGCAAGATTCTTCATCTGCAGTACATTGAAATGTTGGGTCACAAGTGGTAATATATCAAGAATAACTGTGCTAGTTGTAAGCGATTGTATGATATAATATGAAACAAAAATATCATTAATATTACTGTTATTCTGTCTTGCAATTATTTACAAACAACAACAGCAAAAAGGAATGGCTCTCAGACAGGAGCCAGCTTTCATTGTTTAGAACTGACTAGGTGACCTACCCATCCCTAGTGCTCAGTATTTTGATTTGATGAGTCACAGCAATTATTACTGTGATTAGGGTTATAACTGCACTGTGTTTATGTAAATACTGCAGGGAAAGTCATCATGCACATTACTCTGACAGTATTTTTTGAAAGCACTTAATTATCTTAACTGGGCACTAAACTAATGTGTGCTTAAAAGTTCCAAAATTAAACAATTATGTCAAGCAATAGTAACCACTGCCTGTGATTATTGTATGTGATGATATTAAGATTTATAAGACAATGCATACAAAATGTTTCTGAAGACTGAATTATGTTTTTCATCTCTTGGTGTATTTTAGACTAATTTTTTCATCATGTCAGATCATGTATTTTAAATGGCTCTGTTGATTATCGTATACATGGTTGTCCCTTGACCTAAATGCAATTTATTGTCTTACTCCACAGATATGACAGAGTTTTGGATGTTTGTAGCCTCAGAGCTGACCTGAAAATCCTTCCATATGGTGATCAAACTGAGGTAAGAGCTCTCTGCTGTTCTCTCAACTCTCCAAATGTCACGTTTTATTTCCCCAAAGCTTTATATATATATATATATATAGAGAGAGAGAGAGAGAGAGAGATATTCTGTCTTTTTTTTTTTTTACAAGCATAGTGGAACATTTAACACAAATACCCCCAATGTATGGTAAGAAACCTCTGTGGATTCACAAAATTTAACAATTCATCGCTCAGTATAGCCTGTCAGTGCAGTCCAGTGGTCTGAGGCTCTTCTTTGCAAATTCCAGGGAGAAGCAGATTTGAGACAAGGTTTGACTGTTACAGTTGAATTGCTAATAATAGCCTAAGCTGGTTTATTAAAGAATGCATGTTGTGTCCACATAATATTCAGAAACTTCACTAATCTTTTCCTCAGGTTGGATAAAGACCCCCAAATGCAGCTTAATACAGAATCTGTCTGTGGTTGCAAAGTGATTGGTAAAAAAAACCAAAAACAACATTATAGTTTTTAGGGTTAACAAGCACTGCTCACTTTTAACGTGAAGTCTAAAATCTTGAAAAGAAGCTTCTTGTACAAGGCTCTGTAGCAGACAGGTATGCCCTAATTTCTTTTTTTTTTTTTTATTTTCTTTTATGTCATTTGATATCATGGACAGGCTGTAAAACAGGGTTAGTACAGTAACAGTAGAAAGCAGCATGGAGGGCAGTGAAAATGTCATGGTAATAACTTATTTTATATCTCTTATTCTGATTAAACTGAACGATGTTAGGGAGCTTCTTAGATGTAGATGGACAGTGTTTTGTGGTAGGCTGTCATTGATTCTTGCCTGCAAAGAGGCTAAAATTAACGTGTTCACCTGGGTGTAGTATTCTCATCATTGCTGATGGGAGCTTGAGCCAATAAATACCCATGGCCACTGCAGAGTCATTTGTCCCAGAAGTGAATGCCGATTGTATTATTTCCATTAAGAACAAAAAACAGATGTTAGTGTACTTTTTGTCCAGTGAGAGAAGGGCTTCAGAGAGTTACTTGCACAACAGCAGTCTTATACAAACATTTGGCAGTTTTGAGCAGCACATTCAACACATTAACTTTTTTTCTCTCAAGCTGCTCACTAGGTCTTTGTAATTCAGACACTTGAATAACAATAAAAGCCAAAGATGAAGCTAGGTGTGTTCTGAGCCAGGGTGCTGGAAGTGCAGAGGTAGGAGGTATGGAAGGGGTCATTGGCCTGCCAACTTCCTGTCCTTGACTGAGATTACTTTGTCACAGCTGAGGTAATCCCATCACTAGATTGTCTCTCATTTATTTACTTCTAAAGACACCATGCACTTACCATGTAAACGTTAGTGGGAACAATTGATCATTCAGCAGGCTTCTCGTTCTCTAGACAGTTTTAAAGTCCATTTTAGTCTTTTGTTTTTCTGTTAGTTGCAGCATAATCTTTGATACAAAAAACTGTTTGGGATAACATTTCAATTAATTTTGAAACTTTAAAGAAATATTTTCTAAGAATTTTCCCTTAAAGTTAAGACTTGGTGCTGGTAAAGATACAAGTTATTCACAATGCATCTTAACCCTCTAAGAGAACTCCTGAGGTGAAAGTCTTAGGAATAGGGATGAGCACTTTTAAGAGGCTTAATAATTTCTTAAGCAGAGGAGAAAACAGCAGAAAGATAAAAGGCTCTAAGAAATATTCACCAAACATGGAATGACAATGACTTGAAATGCAATGGACTAGATAGTGCAGGGATCATGTTTGTGGTTGATGTCATTGAAGATGCACTCACATCTCCCACCCAACACAACAACAAATACCATGCCAGGAGAGTGATCACAACACTAAAACTTTTGCAGCTGGAAAAATGTTACAGTGCATCAGTGTGATCACACACGAAACTGGTTCAATCTCATATTGTGACAGTTTTATTTTATTTCCACTGGATGTCCACACCTTGCAGGCTCACAAAGTGTGTGTCTGTGACAAACAATCACATCTTTTAAAAGAATGCATCATAATTAGCAATAGGGCCAACCACACATCCTCACTAATGTAAAGGTTTCTGTCCTTTCCTGGCTCAGAGTTACTTTGAGAGTTTTTAGGCTAAATTAAGAGCTCTAAGAGTATCCTCAGAATGTTTGCAAATACAACCTGAGGTCTATTTATTTAGGTATGTAGAGTTTGGCATATACAAGTGTTCAAATCAATTTGGGATCAAATCCAAGTCTGACTGATGTTCATGAGTTTATTTGAAGCTATGAGCACTTGACTGTCTTCAGATTCTTCATGCAATTGCTCCCTCATTTTTTGCCAAGTGTGTTCAGCCTTTATTATTCTATCTTGTTGTAAGTTAGTAAAAGAGGAATTTGGATTTTCTTTTGCACTGGACCCTGTTGCCACTGTTCTTAGTAGTTTTCTGCTTTTTTTGTTGGCAGATTGGAGAACGGGGGCTGAATCTGTCAGGGGGGCAGAAGCAGAGGATCAGCCTAGCCAGAGCTGTTTACTCCAATAAGGACATCTTCCTCCTTGACGATCCGCTCTCTGCTGTCGACGCCCATGTGGGGAAACACATTTTTGAGGAATGCATTAAAAAGGAGCTCCAGGGAAAATCTGTTATACTGGTTACACACCAGCTCCAGGTGGGACAATAGATAGTTTTATTCATGAGCAGATAGTGAGTCCTAAATTGTGTATTGTTAAGCATAGCACTTCTCAGTCAAATGTCAATTAAGTTGTTTATACTTACGGTACATTCTTTCTATTGTTATGACCTTATGTTGGTCTAGGAGAGAGGAAAAAAAAAACATAAGGCAAGATGATGAAATAAGAAGAGTCCGGTGGTGCAGTTTAGCACTTTGATTACCAGTCACAAAAGCTTAAGAGATCAGACAGCCCAGGCCAACATAACCAACAAAATAACCCTAGATAAAAGGAAACCATAGCTAACTAACTAAAAGAAAAGAAAGGTACAGTTCTGCATCTAACTCCCTGACAGCACAAGAAAAACAGGAGAAAAGGGGTGCAACAAAAATGCTCATATCAAAAGAGGGCACTCTAAGGGTGAGAGTGTTGGTCAATGGTTGTGCCTCAGAGGCTTCACATGTAGGACCAGCAACAAGACAGGGCTCTTCCTTGTCCCCTCTGTTGTTTTTTTCTGACAACAAACCCACTTGCAGAGGCCACAAAGTGCACAAATTGTATCTTTGGTGTCAGCCTTGGTGGAGTTAAATTGGATCTCTATGCAGATGATGTTATTATCTTCTTGACTAAGCCAGAAATTTCTCAACCATAGACGCCTTGGTAAATTCTCAGGCTGTAGAAATACTTATGACAAACCAGAAGCTCCTTTTTTAATGGTCAGTATCGTGATTCACATATTTAGGGTTAAAAAAAGACCCTGCTAGTTTAAATAATCTCTTTAAATGTAATTTTGCCACGATTATATCTTTGGTTAAAAGAGATCTGTTTATATGGATCAGCCTCCCACTCAATTGGATGAGTCGGGCCAGTCTTGCTGAATCTTACAGGTAAGGGGCTCTCTTTGACAAGTGTCAAGCAAAAACTTTTAAACAATCTTCTCCTATAAGCAAGAATGTTCATTTTATTTCAGTGGATTCAATCTAGACTTCCCTCTGTTAACCAGGAGTACGGTGGAAAGTTTTGCTGCATGAGTGCTTGATGCAGTCTTACATGGGAATGACAGAGTTTTTGATAAGATGTGGGCGTCTTTTCCAAACTACCTTCCATATTGCACAGCAGACTTTGTGTGCAGGGGTCATTGCACTCCAGACTGGCATCCTTCCTGTAAATGTTCTCTGCTGGGTGTTTTTCTGTGTGTCTGTGTGCATGCCTACATGCAATTCAGCTTTTTCCCCTTTTTATGCTTGTTTGTTGTTTATTCCCCTTCCCGTAGGGTCTGTGATTTGCTCATGTCTTTTTTACATATGATTTATTTATGAGATTTTCAAGAAATTACAAATAATTCAGTCTTCAGAAATACAAAACTTCAAAAACACAATGTGCAAGGCCATACATGTCCATAAGAGATAAAATTGGCAGAAAACTAGACAAATAATACAGCAAAGCAAGGTTGTTTGTAGAGACATTCATAGAAAAAATGCATGGGAACAAGCAGTATAGTCTTAAAAGGTAATCATAAATAATAACTACAAGGACAACAACAGCAACAGGAAATAAGAAAACAAAATCAAGACAAAGACAAATAAACAGACAAACAAAAGGAAAAAAAAAAAGCAGATAATATGCGTAATCACAAATACAAAATGACCTGCTCAATGCAGATATACCACTAGGACTGGAAAAGCAGGGTTAGCAGGCCAGAGGGTTCAAGATGGTGGTACAGTGACAGGGGGCACACCACTGATGGGGACAATATTCAACTGAATGGACCTGACATGTTCTAGGAAGGGGAGCCAAATTTTAGAAAATTTAACGTTGGAACCTCGAAGACAGTGTTTTATTTTCTCCAATTTCATAAAAAAAGGGCGTCTTTTATCCAGTGACAATGGGAGGGTGGATGGGGGTCTTCCAATGCATCAGTATTACACGCCTTGCTAGTAGTGTCAAAAAGGCAACAAGTCCAGAAGAGTAGGATGGCAGTGAGTGGTCAAGGGGCAGGACACCAAACAAGCCAACTAAAGGCGATGGGTGAATATTAACAGATGTGCTGGCTGAAAGTGAATCAAAAACAGAATTCCAGAATGCAGACAGAGCAGGACACGACCAAAACATTTGGGTGAGGTCAGCAGGTCCTAGATGACATTTGTCACAATTAGGGTCTGTGCCAGGGAATATGCGAGATAATTTACTTTTAGACCAGTGGACTCTATGAACTATCTTACACTGTATGACACCATGGCGGGCACAGATAGATAATGTTTGGATGCGTTTCAAAACAGACTGCCAAACATCAGTCTCTATCTCTATGCCAAGATCCTCAGACCAGGAGGTGCGGAGATTATCAGAGGACAAAGTCTGGCAAGTGAAAAAGGTGTCATATAATTTGGAAATGGTACCTTTAAGGTGAGGAGTTATACCAAAAATGGTGTCAGACAAAGTCAGAGGCGGGAGAGCAGGAAAACCAGGAAATCGATTTCGAATGAAGTCTCTGACCTGCAAGTACCTGAAAAAATGGGTCCTTGGAAGGTTGTAAATAGAAACCAATTGATTAAAAGATGCAAAGGTTCCGTTGATATAAAGGTGCTTTACAGAAATAATCCCATGATCTTCCCAGGTAGCAAAAGTCCTATCAGTAATAGAGGGGGGAAATAAAGGGTTGGAATTTATGGGGGTATAGGGGTATTACCTGAGATCCAAAGTGACGTTTGATTTGGGCCTAGATCTTCAGACTATTTTTAACCACAACATTATTGGAATAAGATGATGAGGATAACATCAAGGGGAAGCACAAAAGAGACATCAAAGAAGAAGACCCACACGAAGTGGCTTCCACTTGTAACCATGGCAAGGCTTGATTGTCAATATGGCACCAGTGTAACATGGTCCGAATGTTTGCAGCCTAGTAATAATATAAAAAATTTGGTAATGCTAAACCCCCCATTTCTTTGTTTTTTTGTAAAATACTCTTTCTGATTCTGGGTGTTTTATTGTTCCATATAAACTGGGATATAGAGTTATCAAGTGATTGAAAAAAGTGTTTTGGGATTAAAACTGGTAAACATTGAAAAAGATATAAAAACTTAGGGGGAACATTCATTTTTATACAATTTATCCGACCAGCGAGAGATAAAGGTAAGAGAGACCAACGCTGAAGATCTTAAGTCAAATGTACCAGCAGAGGAGAAAAGTTACACTTAAATAAATCTGAGTGGTTCTTAGTTATACAAACACCAAGATATCTAAAGCATTCTGGAGATGTCCTAAATGGCAAATTTGAAAGGGGATATGTTGAAGCAGCATGGTTAATGGGGAAAACTTCATTCTTATTATAGTTTAATTTGTAGCCTGAAATCTGCCCAAACTGTTTCAGCAAAGCTAACACCACAGGGGTTGATCTGTCTGGGTCAGAGATAAACAGTAAGAGGTTGTCAGCGTATTGGGCCACTTTATGTTCCAAGCCCCCTCTTGAGATGCCTACCACCTGACTGGATCTGAGAGCCACTGCTAGTGGTTCGATTGCAATGGCGAACAACAAAAGGGATAATGGACAGCCCTGCCGGGTACCACGATTGAGGGGAAAATAATTAGAATAGTCATTATTAGTCCTAACACAAGCTAAAGGTGATGTATATAGAAGCGTAATCCATGAGATGAATTTACTGCCAAATCCGAACCTTTTTAGCGCAAAAAACAAATATGACCATTCCACACGGTCGAAAGCTTTCTCCGCGTCCATCGTAATTATCATTTCTGGGCTGTCAGAGGATGAGGGTGAATATAGTATATCAAATACCCATCTAACATTATGAAAAGAGTGTCTATTCTTTACAAACCCTGTCTGATCTATTGAAATTATTGTTGGCAGAACTGACTCTAGACGTCTTGCCAGCATCTTTGCTAGCAACTTGACATCTGCACAAAGCAAAGAAATAGGGCGGTAATTGCCGCAAAAAATAGGATCTTTATCCTTTTTTAATATAAGAGAAATTATGGCCTGACGCAAGGTGGGGGGAAGTACACCAAACATGTACACATGCTGTTTAGACTGGGATGGTTAGACCTCTGCCAACATTGCTGGGATAGTGTTGTTGACATGGTTGTCCTTGCTTGTGTCTGTCAGTATTTGGAGTTCTGTGATGACATTTTGGTCCTGGAGGATGGCGAGGTGCGAGAGGCTGGAGACCACCAAGTCCTGATGACAGCCAAAGGGCGCTATGCTCAGCTGATCAGCAACTACCAGATGGAACAGTCCAAAGTAAAAAAAATGATAAACAAATTGCAGTACAAAACTCAGATTTACTGTAGCTCCGCAATTATGTGTCTTTGCTCAATGTTTGACTTGCTGCAAAACCTTTTCACCAGCTCTTTACTGATTTACCAGCTCAAAAACAGTACACTGCTACATGTAAGCTGTAAACCAAATATTGAGAGGGTGGCACCTATATTACTACGATAGATCTGCCACTGTCCCTGCAGGCAAATAAACAGCGTCAATTTATGTCAACTAAAAGTGATTGTTTTTGTCATTGATAGGCTCACATTATTTGAAATGCTTTTGGAAAGGAGCCCTAAAGAGATAAATCTTTTTTAAAGAATACGATCCTTTTGGTTTAATCAGAAACAGCCTCAAAAATCACCATCACCAAACACACCAGACTTCATTAAAATACACTTCACTCTAGTATGTATAGAGCAAGCATATTTGCTGATCTAACTCTGTGAATTAAGGGTTTATTTTAACCATACCAGAGTTGGTAATTGTTGGAGCAATTAAAAGATGAATAAAGATGTTTTTTGATAGTTTTATTTTGCTTCTGTCAGCTTTGAATGAAGTGTGTGTTTCAATGATAAAATAACTGATTATTTGAATAGAATCTGGTGGAATTGTCAATGGCGATTTTGAGGCTGTTTCTGATGTCCGATTATAACAAACTGAGCCTGTCAGAAGCAAAAACAAGCACTTTTAGTGGACGTAAATGGATCGACTTTTTTTCTGATTAGTCACTTATAGACACAGAAACATGGGAGAGGGCCAAGGATGAAAAAGAAGAAGTCACCCTTTAATGGTTCTTTGTCTACTTTAGCGTGAACACATTATCACTGTGTTTTTTCTCATCATTTGCAGACTGAGAATGAGGAGGAGGAAGAATCAAACCAGGACGCTACCCAGCTGAGGGAAGTTGAGCTAAGAGATCGCACAGGCAGTGGCTTAGTGAACCCAGGTTAGGAAACCAGGAATAAAAAGCAGTAAAGAACTTGAAATGAATTAAATAAGGCTTGAATTCTTAAGTACAAAGACACAATACAATTATAGTATTCTATAGTCTTTTTTAGCGAGAAGAGCTAGTCAGATCATACTAATGGGGAAAATATAGAGAGGTCCAAGATGTTCTGTACTTATGGCACAATAATCTGTGGAGCAAAGGGTCATTTGAAAAGTGTAGGCTTGTAAAGGAACCAATATGTAACCAGGAGGAAGTAAAAGTCACAGCAGTTCATTGAGGTGACGACTGAACCTTGAGTGAGAAAAGGAAGAACTATATTGCTTTGTAAAAGTTTTATAACAGCAGACAGTGCAACAAATGTACAATCCTGACCATCAGTGCACTGTTATTATGTAATATTTGAGTAATCTTATGTCTTGATTACACTCTGCAGTATAGGGATGACAGACATTTCTTCTGACATTTTATTCATATCTTACTCAGTAACTGTGTTTCCTTTCAGCATTTGACATGTCAGATGAAATGGATGATGTAACAACAACTGACCAAAAATGTAAGTCTACAAAACTCATTAAATTGTAATTTTGATGTTGGTGCAGCGTCAGTGAGTTCAAATGTCATAAATCTAGTGTCTGTAAGGATGCCAGACTTAGTTAATGATGGAACCTACCTAAAGACAAAGGACACGCAAGTTAGAGGCATATCTTTTCCCCAAATTACCATTTGTATATCAATAACTAACCTCATGTTAGGTATGGTTACGGAGAACCAAACCCAATGTCAGAAAAATGTCATGATTTTAATGTTCACACAATGTGAAATTCTACATTGTTAGACATTTAAAATATTGTCTGCTCGATTTGCATTCCAACCAAAATTCAACATCTGTCTAACATAAGAGTCCAGTGTCTTTCCAACAACTTCCAACCCTCAAGCTGGGTTGTAAAAAGATATTTTGATACTGTTTTGCTGTTGTAAAAATTCATCAAAAATTTTCACCATTTTTGGATTTTTTTGTTTACTGGGGGTCTGCCAAAAACATTTTCTTTAAAAATTCAAACAACATGGTTGGAATATATTCTATAGCAATGGTCATTTGCAGGTTGAAGTATCAGTAAATGCTGGCTCTGTGGTGTGTGTGTTTTACACGGCTATTTCTGTCAGTTTTTGTGTTGACAACAACCAAGTGCAACTCTATGAATGATCTCCCAGAGAGAATTTGTGCTCTGTTGCAGCAGAAATTAGCTCTAGGTTTATCTCCAGAATATATAAATGATAAAAATTTTGAATATAAATACTGTAGCATGTTAAAAAAAAAATCATCTTGGTGTCTGTATAAAAATAGCAAAATCATGATACTACATGTTAATCAAGGTACTTTTCATTGACACTTTTGTGAATGTAGCAAATGTCTGAATGATTGGACCGTCAGTAAGGCTGCTGTACATTTATTTTTCAAAAACATTCTTTTTATTCAGTCAGTGCAGACATAGGCTGATGAAAGACTGCTGATGCAGGAAGTCACTTTGATCCTACCGTGTGTTCCATAAATCCTTTTCCTCCTCTGCAGCTGCTGTTGTCGGTGATCAGCTGGTCAGTCAGGAGGCTACCACAGAAGGTGCTGTTTCCTGGAGAGTCTATCAGCAGTACTGCAAGGCAGCTGGAGGTTTGATTCAGCACACACACTCACACACACACACACACACACACACACACACACACACACACACACAACACACAACACATACACGTCAGCATGATTCTCTGGTGTTTGATGTGACTGCTACTGCAGGCTACGTTGTCTGCTTCCTCGTGATCCTGAACATCATCCTGATGATTGGATCCACAGCCTTCAGCAACTGGTGGCTCAGCTACTGGCTTGGGCAGGGGGATGGGGTGAGAACCTATAACACACACACACACACACACACACACACACACACACACACACACACACACACACACTAATGCATAAAGCCATGGTTGAAATATGATTGTGATTTCATATGTGATGTCATCTATAACATTAGCCATCTTACCATTCCAACAAACAGTGCTGCCAGCTCATTTCCAGTAAAAGTAGTTAGCATTATTGCCAAATGTCGCCAGATGATGTCATATGCTCATTTGGCAATGTCATGGCGCTTTCAGAGAGGCATTAAAACTATTGTTATAAATCAATTCAATAGAAAAATCCTAAATCTTAACATTTTATGTAAATATACACTCATTCTGAATATGATGCCCGCAACATGTTCCAAAAAAGTTGCGACAGAAGCTTATTTACATCTGTTTTATGTCACCTTTCCTTTTAACAACACTCATTGTTGCAGTTTTAAAAGTGTTGTTTTTTTCCCCATTTTTGCTTGATATATAACACGTACACATGGTTGAGTAGTCACATGGACAACCAAACCACAACCACAAGGGTTGCCTTAAAATTTTAAGTTGACTGAATATGAGAAAACAAGTTGAAGGAATTTTGTAATGATTCAACTTGTCTAGCATCCTGGACACTAGCCTTTAAGTTAAAACAAATGGTTTCTTTTTACAGTGTAGTGACTGGTTTGTAAAATCTAAAACCACTTCCCCGTGGAATTCAGTTTGAGTGGATGCAAACTCAGACCGAGGGTGGAGCTATAGTGTAATAAGTCGACATTTCTGTCTGATATCAGGCAAATAACACTTGGAAACACTCGATCTACAACTATAAATTGACTGATTGCACATAAGCAGCACTCATATATGATGAATTTCTGCACTATATGGTGACAATATTAACAGTAGTATAAAAAATATGTTGTGTTGATAAATTATCTCTCTGACCCTGCTCTCCACCAGCATAATATTTCTTCTTTTTTTTTCCCTAGTCCAATAAGACAAATGCAGACAAGGGCGACATCTCACAAAATCCACAGCTGCATTTCTACCAAACAATTTATGGAGTGATGGTGGTTGTCATGTTGGGTCTTGCCCTCATTAAATGCTTTCTCTACACTTGGGTCACCTTGAATGCCTCCTGCAAACTTCATAACACCATGTTCAAGAAGGTACTGTTGAATGGCTGATTGCCCAAGCCACTTATACACCAGCAATCTGACATGTTTTCTCATCATAAGTCAGTCGAGTGTTTAAAAAGGATAACCTCTTTCATGCTAAAAGAATGAAGATTTGTTTGTTTTCCTTTCTCAGATTATCGCTAGTCCTATGAGTTTCTTTGACACGACGCCAACAGGCCGTATTCTCAATCGCTTCTCCAAAGATCAAGAGGAGGTGGACACTGTACTCCCCCTCCACATGGACCCTTTCTTGCAGTTTTCTCTGCTGGTCACCTTCACCATTATCACCGTCTCGGCTGTCTTCCCTGCCTTGCTGGCAGCTGTGGCTGTTATGGGAGCTATGTTCACCCTCATTCTCTTGTGAGTAGACACCAGTTATGTCTTAACACAATGAAATTTTCACAGGGACTGTTGGAAAATCAGATCCTAGCAATTCATGATCTGGTAACTGCTGTTTGCACCTTTAGTGAATTAGTAAGTTAGTAACATAGTAACAAATTAGTAACATTCATGCAAGATTTAGATTTTCACAGGAGTTTTTGCATATCTTAAAAGCAGGTGCATGAATAGATGGTAAAGAGTTATTTAAGGTATTCTGTGCTGTGATTGTGATTCCTCTGCAGTATATTCCAGAGGAGTATCCGTCAGATGAAGAGGATGGAGAACATTAGCCGCTCTCCCTGCATCTCACTCACCACCTCTACCCTGCAGGGCCTCAGCACCATCCATGCCTACAACATAAGAGACAACCACATAAAATTGTAAGTTACCACTGTTCCTCAACAAGAAATACTTTATATTTTTGCATTTTTTACAACAGCCGTGGCTAGAGGTATTGTGTTTTCAGATTGTCTGTCCATCCCATTCTCTTGAACGTGATATTTCAATAATGCCTTTAGGGACTTTCCTTTAATTTTGCACAAACATCCACTTGGACTCAAGGATGAATTGATTTGATTTTAGTGGTCAAAGTTCATGGTCACTGTGACCTTGCGTCTATTCCATTCTCACAAATGCAAAATCTCTGGATCACCTTGAGGGAGTTTCCTTAAATTTGGCACAAACGTCCACCTGGACTTAGGGATGAACTTATTACAATTTGGTGGTTGAAAGTCAAGTTGGCCACACAACACACCTTTTTGGCCATAACTCAAGAATTAATGCGCTAATTATGACAAAATGTCACACAAAGAGAGGGAACATTCTCTTGGACTCCAGGATGAACTGATTAGATTTAAGTGGTAAAAAGTTAGTGTCACTGTGACCTTGTGTTGATCTAATTCTCTTGAACTCAGTATCTCAAGAAAATCGGTAATCTCATCAAACCTAATTATAGCAAAACTTCACATTATGTCTAGTGGGATAAAATGATGGAGTGATGACATTTTATATCCAAGTGGTCAAAGGTCAACTTCACTGTGACATCATTATGTTCTGTAAAAACATTTTTCTGTTTTCATTATTCAACCCCAGGTATAAAGGTGTAACTCAGGTATAAAGGGGAGACACTTTGTCAGATACTCAATAGGTGACAGTAATCTTGGGTGCCAATCATGAAACTGTGGTAATTGTAGAGATTTTCTGTGCTGCAGGGTTGGAAATCTATATTTGAAGCATTTTCAACTGACATAGCTACGCATGAGTCTGAACAGATATATGTAAACAGTAATTTAAAAAAACTTTTTATTTATACATTTTTGGACAGACAGAAATGGACTGATAACAACAGATGTAGGAAGTACACTTAAAAAAAAAAATAAAATTTTACCCAGCGAACCACATCCTGTGTCCCTCACGACCCCTTCCAACCATTCTCTCCTGCTTCCCACCAACATCCCACCCTGTCGAAATCTCCCCCGATCACTTGAACATGATCAAAGTACATGCACACGTGAATATATATGTGAAATGACTTAAATTGAAATCAAGACATTAAATGAATTACTTCTGTAAATAATAACGATAATAATAATAATAATAACAATAATAATAATAATAATAATAATAATAATAATATTCATTTTAAAAGTTTTTTAAAAAATGTTTTAAACGGGGGGTTGGGGGCTCTGTAATTTGACTGGTTGACATAGTCCAACCACGGGTTAATTCTTGTTTGCTGAGCTTTCAGGCTTGCTGAATGTATGCTCTGTTTCAACTCTTTAGTCACAGTATTTGATCCTGGTGTGCATGTAAATACTGTTTTAATGATCTTTGGTGGTATGTTGAAAGCCTTGGCATGTCTTTTATCATGTTGCAGGTTCAAGTCACTGAATGACATCAACTCCAACCACTATTTACTGTTTGCCTGTGGGACACGTTGGCTCTCCTTCTGGCTGGACTTCATGGCTGCAACCATGACCTTGTTGGTGTCACTGTTTGTGGTGCTCAGCAGTAATGACGTCATCAGTTCATCTTTGAAGGGCTTGGCCATGTCTTACACCATACAGGTAAATGTGGACAGCAAATTAATGAACATTTGGTTTATTTTTGTAAAGGAACGTTGCCAGCAACTGCAACATGTGTGTTAACGGACTGTGTTTGTGTGTTGTTTAGCTGACAAATATGCTTCAGTACGTAGTGAGGCAGGCGACGGAGGTGGAGGCTAGATTTAACTCGGTGGAGCGGCTGCAGGAGTACATCACGGTAAGACGTCCCTGCCGCAGTAAAATCCTGTTTATACACAGATTATCCAGCTGCTACAATTAATCCATTCATCTGTTCTGGTCCTCTTAAAACTGCCCATTAAACCACTCAAGAAGAGCCCTTATTAAAGCTATTTGTGCCTCTGCTATGCAGTTAATAATCATCAGACACACCTCCTAACCCCTCCTTCAAAGTTATTCTTACTTATTGTGAACAGGGTTGTAAGCCGGAGGCCCCCAGACACATAAAGGAGGCTAAAGTCCCAGAGGACTGGCCAAAGAGTGGAACCATCACCTTCCAGGACTATCAGATGAGGTACAGAGAGAACACACCCATTGTCCTCAACGGGCTCAGTTTCTTCATCCGAGCTGGAGAGAAGCTGGGCATCGTGGGAAGGACGGGCTCTGGTAAGACCTCCTGTAGTTTTTAGATATAACTTTTTTTTTTTTTTTTTTTTTAACTGACTCACGCATAACTTTATGTATTTGAGTATGTCACATTTTAAAGTAAACATAATGCAGTGCAGTTAACCATGAAACCTATAGTCTATGTTGATCAACAGCATCTACAATTAAAATCTAGAATTTATATATTATACTTTAAATATGCAATCAGGTAGGTGCAATAATTCCTTATATTAATGTCCTAACTGCAATATTTGTTAGAATATTTCAACCACAGCATTCCTCTGTGCAATTATTCAAATGTGCAGAATTCTTCCAACTCTTGAATGTAGGCTATATTTAACATGTGACACATATTGTATATACTCTTATTGTTATTCTTACTTATGTATATCTCTGTTGTTTGTTGTAGAATTGCGCACACACTTATTTTTTGATACTTTGAACTTACATACACATTTTATACATTGCATTGTAGCATAACACACAGTTTTATATTTTACACACTTTACACACTAAGCACATTATCCATAATATAATTTAAATATTCACATATAAGTGGTAATTGTCTATTATTATTTTTATTTACTTTCGCTTGTTCTTTCTTGCAATAATTCTCTATGTTGACATCAAGAAAAGTATTACTGATTCTGATTCTGATTCTGATTCTAAATCTAGATTTGTAAACGAAAGAATTTAATTGTATCAATGTAATTTTTTTATGCCACGGCTGTGGACTGTTGAGGGACACCATACCGCTGTTTGGGTTACTATTCTTAGGTACTCTTTGTGTCTGTAGGGAAGTCCTCTTTAGGCGTGGCTCTGTACAGGTTGGTGGAGCCCGCCGCAGGAACCATCCTGATAGATGGTGTGGACATTATGGAGATCGGTCTGCAGGATCTGCGCAGCAAATTGTCCATTATCCCCCAGGACCCTGTGCTATTTATTGGCACAATCAGGTAATTATAGTTAACCACTAACTTCACAGAGCTTCATGATAACACACACTAATCTTACTGTGCTGATTTTCTCACTGTTTTATTAACTGTAATTATGCATTTTTGCCTGCAGATACAACTTAGACCCCTTTAATAATTACAAAGATGAGGAGATCTGGGCGGCGCTGGAGAAAACCTACATGAAGGACTCAGTATGTTCGCTGTGCAATATGAATCAAAGCACATTAACAGTTTTATTTTAGTGTTTGGTCATTTATTCAGTGCCAGCATACAACTTTTTTTCTTGGTGTATACGTTTACATAGATGCTTTTCTCCAGATTTTTATCATCTGACTACAGTCACTTAAGCACAATGCTTAGAGACACAATACCAAGTGTATGTGATGCATATCTGGAATTGCAATGTTATCTGAAACTCTTTACTGGGAGTGTTAGCAGTGGTCCTGGTCGTAGCAGCTGTCTCTTTGGTGAAGTGTTGTGGTCGAACCCTTATTTTCACATATTAACTGTGGTAAGAGTGGAGGAAGTATTCAGATTTATTTAAGTACAATTTGCAATGCCACGCTGTAAAAATACTCCATCACAAGTAAATAGTCCTGCATGTAAGATAATAAGAGATAATAAGAGTAGAGAACTGTTATCAGCTTAATGTACCTAATGCATCAAAGTAAGTGCATTAGTAATGCATTAAAGTACTCAGAGCAGAAAAATGCACTTTGTGAGTGTTAAACAATTATATTATTAAATTATAGAATCAGGAACAGTGCATCTTATTCTATCAGCTCATCATACACTGTGGAAAGTGATGAGTGATGCAAAGTTGCATAAATGAAGCTGGAAAGTAATGAGTAAAGTACAAATACTTCAAAGTTTTATGAAAAGGTAGGTTTGGTATTTTTCAACCTGGATCCTATTTTCTCATTTTTTGTGTCAAACTGACCAGTGGAGACAACAGTTTTTGAAATCAGTCCAGTATTAAATGAGTCCGTTCATGAGACAACTGGACATATGCACACTGTCAAACACAAAAAGAAAGTGCATAAGTATTTTTCTCAAAATTTCAGAACGATTGCTTGACTTTTTGATCTCTGTCACTTTAGGTTACTCTGAGTAAAGTAATCACAGTCATCAAAGTTGTACTGTAAGTATTGTTTGTTTTTTTCTTTTCCAGATTTCCAGGCTAGAGGGGAAACTACAGGCACCAGTGCTGGAGAATGGAGAAAATTTCTCTGTAGGAGAAAGGCAACTCATGTGTATGGCCCGAGCACTACTCCGCAACTCCAAGGTTTCTGCCTCTTCTGATTTATTTTTATTTCCACAACAATTTTATTGCTGCTGACCAGCCATTGGATTACTACTGCCCCATACACCAATCAAACTCACCCTTAGGGCCTGTTTTAATATTGCACACACTGGTATAGCTCTGCACCCAAAATGCGCTTTTGGAAAAATCAAGCTTTAAAAAAAGATATATTTATGTTATGTTCTACTTTTATTGTGTTATTTAGCGTGTGTTTTTTTTTTGTTTTTGTTTTTTTTTATCAAAATCAACCTTAATTTTAAACATCAAATATTCATTGATCTTCAGAATTTTCACCCTTTATATACCAGGTTTTTGTCATGATGCCACTATGTCTTCAGATGAAATATATATATATATATATAAATTTCAATATTCTACGTGCAATGTAGTTTTTTCTTTTTTTTCTTTTTTTTAGTCACAGCCTGGGATATGTTAGTGATTTGCTGCAACATTGATTGTGACAGTGTACCTAGTTGAAATAGCTTGTATTTTCTCCATATGCCTAATATGGTAAAAATTACGTCATTGATGGAGAATAGTTTTCCAGCCAATCTCTTTGTCTCTGCTTACTGTCCTTTCTGTTGTCCAACAGATCATTATTTTGGACGAGGCAACAGCATCCATCGATGCAGAGACAGACGCCCTGATCCAGAACACCATCAAAGAAGCGTTCGAGGACTGCACCATGCTCACCATTGCCCATCGGATTAACACTGTGATGGATGCGGATCGTATTCTGGTCATGGACAACGGAGAGGTAACAAACAAACACAAATACACAAAGATAACATTTGTCTGATCATAAGCCTAGACTTACAGTAAGCATTATGTCCACCAGGTGGCAGAGTTAGACCATCCAGATGTGCTGAGGGAAAGACCGGACTCTCTGTTCTCCTCACTACTGATTGCATCAAATACTGTGAACACATGAACCACCTGAGACACCACTGCGCCAAGGCACAGTGAAACTGTAAGATAACACAGTGAAAACCTCTTAAAGTGATGTGCTCTGTCTGAGTCAAACTGATCATTATAAACTTATGATAATTGAAGCATTTTTTTATTTCTCATACACATCACTATAATAGAATTGACATTTGTATATTTGTTACATGATTGTGAGGAACAGACTAAGTTTTTCTGCTGCATTCTGTTGGCTCATCTTTGGCAGTTTGTCATGAGCTTTCAGGAGAATACATTTTTCATTGAAAATCATTGTCATGATTTTCATGTACACACAGCACCAGCCTGATGTGGTCAGCTGGTAGCAGATGGGTTACTGTTAGGCAAAGTATCATAAAAGTAAAGTAAACAAGGAAAAAAAAAAGAAAAAAAAAAAAGAATTCCACATGTGGTCATGTATGAAAAGACCTAAAATGAACACTATTTTCAGAATACTTGATTACTGAGTGAATTATTTAAACAGCATTTTTTATGATTCTGTCCAGAGCTTTTTGAAAAATGTACACATAACACTTCTTTTTTTTATGCACATTAAAAGTTAGATTTCTCTCAAATTTTGGTTGCAAAATTGTTAAAATCCCTATAATCCCGAAGTAAGCACTTCTCCTTTCCAAGATAATCCATTCACCTGCATATGGCATATTAGGATGCTGATTAAACAGCATCATCAGTATGAATGTGTGCTTTGGGATGGTCACAGTAAAAGGCCACTCTTAAATGTACAGTTTGGTTGCACAACACAATGACACAGATGTTGTAAGGTTCAAGAGATCATGTCATCGGCATGCTGACTGACTGGAATGTCCACCAGAGCTGCTGCTCATGACCTAAATGTTTATTTCTCTTTAACTGTCTCCAATGTTGTTTCTGTTCATTTGGCAGTACATCCAACCAGCCTCATGATCCCATACCCAATGTAACCATACCAGTCTAGGACCTCCATCCAGTGTCTTTACACGTAACATTGTCTGAGACCAGTCACCCAAACTGCTGATGCAAGAAATGGTTTGCGCAACCAAAAAATGTCTGCACAATCAGAAACAGTCTCAGTGAAGCTCATCTTGACACTTGTCGTTGACCGACAGCAGTTTGTTATCCTAACTAGCTTGTTTGGTTATGAGGCTAGTTGTGAGTACTGCCAAATATAGGGAAACAACATTTGTACATATGGTTAAGGTTATGGACAGCAGCTCTGGTTGACATTCCCGCAGTCAGCATTCCAATAGCACACACCCTCAAAACTTGCAACATCTGCAGCACTGTGTTGTGTGATCAAACTGCACATATCAGAGCAGCCTTTCATTGTGACCATCATAAGACACACCAGTGTAGAAATGATGCTGTTAAATCAGTAACTTGATATGCCACACCTGTCAGGTGGATGGATTAACATGGAAAAGGAGAAATTCTTGCTAATACCGGTTACAACAAATTTGCAACCAAATTTTGAAAGAAATGTATCTATGGAATGTATGAAAAAAGTCTTGGGCCTTTAACTTGAAACTGTAAAAAATAGAAGCAAAAACTAAAGTGTTGGGTGTAAGTTTTTGTTCAGTGTAAGCAGTCGATTACTGTAACCCTGATCTTTCTAAGCAGTTTAAACCTCAAGCATTTTGTTTTTCATCTGTCAAACTGTGTAAATAGTTTTGTATTTATCTTGCCTATCTGCTGAAAAAAAGTATAGACAATGTTTTTTAGGAGTGGATATGAATGTATTTTTTAAAACCTATTATTTATTGATGCAGCACATTTTGTAACAACTATTGCATTTTATCCCCTCAAAGACCTGTATATAGAATATGTACTGTAGCTCATGAACATAAAGTGACTGCAGACAAATAGATAATGTTGCTGCTGGCAAAGAGTGAAAATAAATCATAGAAATTTTTACATTTCAAAAAAACTGTCTGTTTTTTTTTCTTTTTTTTGCAATCAATGCAAAATCAATTCCTCCTCATCTCCTTTAATTTGCATTTAAAAGTGTTAAAGCATATCATTAGCTTTTTATGTAATAATTAGAGCTTACTGCTTCTTGCTCATTTCCACAAACTATTTCTGACCTACCTATTGCGTATATAATTGACCCAACATCCACTATCCTCTTCAGCGAAACCTTTAGGAAAAGCGTAATGAAGCGGATATAATGCTCTATAGTTTAAGAGCAGTGGATTTACTTGAGAATCAGTTGATAGAGAAAGTTTGCCACTACAGTTGTGGCTCTTTTAAAAGAGCATTTCACACACATTAAATCCTGCCTGTGTCTTATGAGGAAGAGGGTACTCTGCTGTTAAATCCTGTTAAGGCATGACATTCCTTTCAGCTGTGGTTATTGGGTTTTAGAGGCGAGGTCTCGTCCCCTGCCTGCTCTTTCAATCCCTCCTTTATCTCTCCGCTCTCCATCCTCTCACCTTTCACTCATGATGAAAACCATAGAGATACACAATACATACATATTAAGATATTTATAATCTTTATACTTGCAGATATATATATAGGATACCACACTTAAAAAAAAACCATTTTAAGAGCAAATCTAATGAGTACTTCACATTTAAGCCTCTTTCTTGTCGCACAGACATCCAGTTTGGGGTGGGGGGGGGTCATAGACACAAACAAAAAGTCATAAAACACAATATAATGACATTCACTGTTTGATGTATTAGCAAGAAATGGCATTCAAGCCTTTGAAATGAGCAAAAAAGAAAAAAAGTTGATTCATCCACTTCTCTGATAGCTCCTGATTCCTTTCGCCTGCTGTTTCTATCCACTGCTGCAGTTGTCATCTGACTCAAGGACACATGATGGCACCAGAGTGTGTTTTTTCCCCTCGATGGGCCAATGATGGAATGACTAGAAAATTAGTTTAGCGAAAGCTTGAAGGACAATACATCTATTCCCCATCTCGATTTTTTTCATCAAAATGTCCTTGCCAAAGTAAATTTTCCAACCCAACAACTTACTTTTTTTCAAGTGCCAAAATGCCTGAAGTATTTTCAATGATAAACATTTGACAACTCTACATAGTATAGAGCAATCTATAAATCAATACAATTACTTTTTACCATTTGCTACAAAAAAACATCACAAGATAAGACTGTGTTTGGTATTTATTACACAAAATGAAGAAATAAGAAAAAAAGAATCCCTGCAACCTTGACTACCTCATTAGCAAAGTGGGAGTACAAATAAGTTCATCATCATAAATTACAAAGCGATGACATATTTTTGTAAGTTTGAATACTATTTTTGAAACAAGTATTGTATTCTCAACAGACGTGCCTGAGAATATTTGTAGATCTTGAGCTTATTTGAATATTTATTTATAAATATTTATTTATCTAGCACTGACAAAGTTGTGTGATGTTGTATGTTGACTGTCATCGTAAGTAGTGATACTGAGATTGCTGAATCTGGGCTATGCGGCACTTCTTCTGCCACTAGACGGCAATACCTGTGACCAATCACACCTGAAGCACTTTTTGAACGTACTAAGGGTTTTTTTCCTTAAGTCTAAATTCTTGCTTGTGTTGTACGTCGCTTTGGATAAAAGCGTCTGCTAAATGAAATTGTAGAATTGTAGAATTGTAGAATATATATATATATATATATATATATATATATATATATATATATATATATAAAACATCAATTAATAGCCTGGGTTTTGGCCACAAAATTTGGAGTGTCAAACACTGAAACACCTCCATTCTGATGTTTTTTTTTAAAAGCAAATTTGTGCTTTTTTCACGCCAGTTCATGGTGTAAATGTCTGCCTCTGCTACTTTTAGGTTTTTATTGGGTGGAACATTTATCTACGCCGAGTCCTATGCTCCGAGCAAATCTTAGTTGGTTCAGAAACATGAACTCGTGGCCTTTCAGTCACAAGCTTTCTTCTTCTCCCCCCAGGCCAGGGCTAAATAAAAGATCAATGGATCAGTTATTACTTTGGGCTTATTTGGGTTGACACTGTGCTGTGTGGTTTTATGTAATCACAGTTTATAGTGTCCTTATTAGGCCTACAATGAGCTACATTGTGTGAGAAGTTTTATCTGAATCAGAGTTGAGCTACTCCAACAGCCAAACTCAAAACATAAAGCATTATTTATAGAATATCTGAAACACGTGCACACAATTTCTAAAAAAAACAAAACAAACACTCATAGGCTCATACCTCATACCATAGACTTCAATAATAACTCATGCCCATACTGTAGGATGACACAAACACGACGTAGCTGCGCGCACTCTGGTGGGAGGAGCTAACCCTCGCGCTGCTCTGAGTTTGTCAGTTTCCTAAATATAGCGGACGAGGGTCTGTAGGCGCTGTAGTCACTTTGATAAGAAAAGAGGCAACACAGAAGCGAACAAAAGGTAAGTCTGCTTCCTTTAAATGTTCGAAAGTGTGTTTACAGTCTGTCTGCTGTAGAGACTGAGAGGGAGCGGAGACAAACTGCTGTGTAATGTTGCGATATTCTCGTTAACATTGTGTAACTTGGTCCGTTACACTGTTTTTTTCCAAAACAAGCTAAAATATTAATAGTAAATGCTCTGTAAAACCGAATGTCCGTTTATTTTCAGTAACCGTGTGACGGTTATAAGTTGTTTTTGTTGTGATTTTGGGGCTGAGTGTCATTTCATGTGACTTCAGGTCGACCACTGAATATGTTGTGATAAGACGAAGTGTCCCGGTGGAAAGCCTTATAAAACTTTGATTTACTTTGCTTCATTTCTTATTTGGATACGTCTACTTGTAAGTTACTACACCCTGTCACACTAAGTGTAGTGGACCCTGCTGTTAAAAAAAAGTGTGGTATGTCTGAAAGGGATACCTGCTATTGAAGCACAAGGAGCTAATATCTAAAAGTACGTTATATTTCAACAGCACAGTCCTATTGGAAGTCTGTACAGTAATGTTTCAGTACCATTACAGTGACTCCATAGCATAGATACATGAAGGTAGCCTTAGTCTTAGGTATTGGTCCACCAAAACTTTAATGTTACACTCACAGCGAAACTCTAAGCACTGCAATGCAATTTTAAGAGTTTTATTATGCTATGTAGGCCTACCTTTAAAAAAGAACAGCCACACTGTATGTCCCAAAGACTAGACACCCTGTATTAAATCACTAACTGAAGCAAAATGATATGGGAAAGTAACACCACAAACATCAGCTTTACAAACATCACAGAGGGAATCTGAGGTGGACTTGTAGTAATTTGCTTTTTGTAAAAAGACAGTTGTTTTGTCAGAGCTGATGTCATTTTGTTTATAAATGACAGTATCAACATTTGGTAAAGTGTCTATCCTTATATTAAACTTAAATGCTGAAAGGGTACTATGGTGCTATATTTTTCTTCTGGTCCATAATGGCCATAGAGAGATCCCTTCCCAAAATGATTTCCATTTAAGTGACAAAATTGACAGCCTTAGTTTTGTTTAGATATAGATTCTTAAGTTCAACTAAAGATAATATGATGTGCCAGCAGCCAGACTTTAAGAAGGGATCTCTTTGTGGCAGGAGGACCCATTACAGAATCCAGTAATGCTTTCAAAGTGCGTATGGGCGTGTGATTGCTTCAAGACAGCATTTGAAAAATGTAAATCTACTGTCCCACCCAGTTTTAAAACAAACTGCACTGATGTTTGTCAGTGTTGCTCTGACAGAAATATGAAAATTCAAGACTTACCATTTAACTAAAAAGGGAAGTATTCATTTTTTATGAGTAAAAATCAAATATTCACTCTTATGTCCTGTAGAGCTGGATATGGAGAAAATCAAATATCACAGTGTTTTTGGCCAAATAGCTCGACATCAACATTGTGACGACATTGTGGGGCTGACTATTGTTTCTTTTACAAAATATTTTCACAATGACATTTTTGATAAATAATCATCATTAATAGATATAATGACAAAGTGGATAAAGGCAAATAATAGAACAGCTAGAACAGTCTGGTTAGTTCAGAAAACGACATCACTTTGCTGTAATTTAACCTTTAGAACCAAGAAAAGAGAAAACATAGACCATATAAAATCCAAAATCTAATATATCAAATATCTTATATATATATATATATATAACATATCTTATCTGATGCCATAATATCGATATAATATCAACAATTGCCCCGACATAATGACACATAAATGCAACAGCAATGTCAAACAAGTGTTTGGAAAATTAGATCCAGTTAAATTCACAATTTTTCCTGCTGTTGTTTATGTTTGTGTTTCAACATGTTATGTTATGTTTCATAATTGTAAAAACATGATAAACATCAATAACTGAATGCTACGTCTGTGATGTGACAGGACCGAAAAAGGGAACAATGACGAAGCCTTGCTGACTCGAGAAAAGCTATTTTAGGATTAAAAATTCTTTTGAACTCCTTCACAGTAAAAAAATGAATTAGGAAACTTTTTAACTTTGTGTGCACATGCCTGTGTCTTTTTTTATTGATCCAACTTGGCCCTTTTGAACGATGTTTGAAGCTTTTTGGCAGGTGCAGGAAAATTACATCACCAAAAGCAATGTCAGTTAGAAAAGAGAGAATGGCAAAACTTAATGTTCACAAACACACAGCTCTTTTTTGAAGGCTGGCTGTGGTTGCTTTATCAGTGCCTGTTATTGCTTTACAAATGTTCAGTCATATAACAGACAGCTCATTAAGATGATAAGCTTTGGGATGGGAACTTAACCAACTGAAGGGTGGGTGAGCAGACGTTCCAGCACACTTTGTGGCTCGAGGCAGATGTCATTTTAGCACCCCTGAATGTTATTCAACAGTACAATTCAATAAATTAATGGAAATATCCAGGTTCTTCTGACCAAGCATCCACGGTCTAACTTGCTCACATAACTTGGCAGGGCCGAGGGGGAATAATGAAAAAGTTGATAGCTAGTTTTGGAGTGAACCATTACCATTTCCTGGCCTCTCCTCCTTGAATAACACTCCTTCTCTCAATATTCTCAAAAATGTTAAATTGTTAAGAACATAATCACATTAAAGCCTTTGAAACCTGAAAGAACAACAATTTTCTTTTGCTACATTCAGACGCCTTTCAAAAGCTGTTTAACCCTTTGAAATAAGCAAACTGGTTTGATTTCTTTCAAGAAACATGGTAGAGAAGACAGTCAGAAACTTGGCAAGAAATGTCCCTAAAATTGCAAGAATTTAGTGCCAAGAAAAATACCTGAAAAATAGTTTTTGTTATGTTTTTTAAGAGAAAATAAAAAATAGGAAAAATGTACATATAATATATTATAATAATATATTATATATATTTGAAATGTTGTTACATATAAATATTTCTACATCGTTTTCTCAGTTCTCTGCACTTTTTTGGGATCATTTTCATGTTTTTTTTGTTAACCTTTTTTTGAGTGTGCTTGTTCTCAGATATTTTCTTGTCTTTTTATTAATTACTTTCCAATTTTCGTGTCTTGTTAAGTTGCTCATTGCCTTCTCTCCATGTTTTTCCATGAGATCAAACCAATGTGCTCAGGTTTGAAAGGGTTAAAGGAGATGTTTGTTTTGGCCAGTTATTTGCTGTTGGTCTTTGAGCCTGTCACAGTTTGCCAGTTAAAAGCCTTTTCAGAGCGTTATGGATGACCTAACTGATGCAGGTTTAATGTATTTTTTAATAGTTTATACTTTAACCGTGGAATCTTGAGAGACAGCCCACAGTGCATCAGCATTTTATCACCAAATTAATTTTACAACACCCTTTTGTCTTTGAAGAACACGAGTAATGAGAAAACCTGAGACTTCATGGGAACGTCTATGGAAAAGATCAGTCGTTAAAAAAGATATTGTTTAGGCTTGTAAGGGAGTCTAATCCACAGAACATCTCTCCACAAAGACCATTATTTTAAAAGTCTGATACGCAGGTAAATTGGAAAGTGGCTGGTGGATAGACCGAAAATATCCTGTTGTGGAGTTCATGCCTCTTTGGTGCCCCGCTACCTCGTCCCTGCTCTTTGTTTTCATATTCCATTAGAGGGGATAGCAGCATGTAGCATCACCTTCAATTATCCTCCCTGTCAGCGGACTGACAGTGCCTGTCTGCTGGCTTTAGTGATTACAGGCTTCAGGGGACAGGTAATCAGGTCATGGTTACACTGTCACCCTGTCAGACTGCTGAGACCACAGGGAGCATATGGGATGAAAGAACTCTCCCATCTCGAGTCAGTTATCGTTCAGCAGGCTCGGATACATGCTGATGTTTCTCTTCTTTTAGAGGTTTGTTATCATGTGAGCAAAGTTTTTTTGTTCTTTTGTGTGTATTTGTCCCTTTGTATCTTTTTGTGAGAAGCAGCATAAGTGAACATGTGCAAATCATCAACCCTAAGTTGAAGTACTTTTCTTACTTTGCATAATAAATGAATATTACATACACTATAAGCTACCTCAGAGCACCGCTGTGCCTGGTGGAGACAAAGTGTGGCTAAAAAGAAAGGGAAATTGTCTTTGTAGCTTACTTTATCCAGATAATTTAGTAATTCTGAACATCTTGTGTCCTGAAGCTTTGGAATGCATTTAACTTTACTTGTGGCCAAGTCACACACACGATCAAATTAGGACTTAAAATTTTATAATGTACTTCACTTAACGTATGACTATTACTATGTTCATTGCACAATCTTGTGCATTATGGTACATGCACATAATGTTCCGCTTACTGTAAATGAGATTAAGATGTATGTTTCACATGTTTACATCGAAAGGAACATTACTTCCATCTTCTCGTGATGGTTAGGTCAGCCTATTGACTGAAGGATGTGACATCAAGGAAACCCAATCATTGGTCATCTCTTCATGACTCAAATAATACAGGAATATTTATGGTGCTGCAGGGAAAAACTAATATCAAGACTGTGAGCATGTGGATAACATAGTATAACATATTTGCATGAAAGAAATTTCGGCATGTGTGCCAAGAAATATACCCCTCAAAAACAAGTCATCATACTCTGCACAATGACTGGCTGGATGTTTGATATCATTTCATGATAATGGCCATCACAACGTTGTTGTGTCCTTATGTAATCCAGCTTGAAACATTTCTGGGATCCCCGCCCATTTAATCAAATGCACTTGGTATGTATTATAGAGAAATGTGATTGCATGACTATAAATTTGATGCATACCATTTTGTTGCTGTGGAGTGCATTGGTTTAGTTTTTTTGCACTGTGGTTACTGGTAAAACTGAGAGTCCCTCTAGACTCTTAAGATTAAGCTACAACAACAGTGATTGAAGTGACTGATACCAGTTAATGTGATGTTTGTTGGTGGTTTGATAGAGATTTAGCTGTATTGGTGCAAGATATGTAAACTGAACAGGGTAAAGAAATCTAGAGAATCACAAAATAAGAGAATTAGTAGTAGAAAAATCTATAAATTAACCTCTGACACCAGACAGTGTTAAAAAGTCAACAAGAAATGTGTAAGGAAAGGCCTGTGTACTTGATGTTACTCACGGTATAAAGGACTGAAATTTGTATTCAGTTAGCTAACATGAGGTTACTGATTTTATCACAATAGTAATTTATCTGAATATTTAGCTGCAGATTTTAGATCTAAGTACAAATGATGCACCTAACCTTGTGTTTGAATCCCATGTTTTCATTGTTTTCACCATGTAAAGGCCTGTTTACTAATAGTCACCCTAATCTTGAAGTGATTTCCGTCTCTGTTCCATCTGGCTTGTGTGGTTGGCCGATTGCTCAGATAAATTCTTCTCTTTATTTACATCTGTTGCTAAAAACTGTGTTTGTATTGAAACTGGCCAATGCAGAAGTTAAAATACAGGATTTGAATAGAAATCCATTGTCACCTACAGTTAGCAAGTGCAACCTGGGTAAATGTAACAAAACTCTGCCATGCAGAACCCCCTAAATAAAAGATATGAAAGTCGCTGTATTGTAAAGCGATAAAATAACTTTTACCATCATGATTTATTTTGAAAAAAATGATTTAAAGAAGAAGCTTTCTAAACACAATCATATGCAAGCTGCATTTTATTAAGTCAACATATGTATTCAAGCATTTTCACATTGTTTCATACCCTTTTTTTCCAGATTTTTTTTCCATGAAAGTAAACCAAATTCCTGGTGTTACAATGATAACTGTAAAAAACTTGAGGTACTGAATATAGGCTGTTGATCAGTTAGTGAAAGAGTTGATGATTTCCTACAAGAAGTGAAAAAAAATCTCACTTTTGTGGCACTTTTACACTGACGGTCAGTAAACCTGGGCATTATATCGGCGCTATATCGGCATTATATCGATATCATGATTGGAGACTAGATGTAGTGTAAGATTTTGGATATCGTAATATATATTAATATTAATATAAGTGTTGTCTTTATTTAATTTAAAGGCTGCTTTACCGTAAAGTGAAGTAGTTCTCTGACCTTACCAGACTGTCCTACTTGTTCTGTTGTTTTCCTTTACTCAGTATGTCAATATTTTGTAAAAGCACCAAAGGTCAACCCTACAATGCTGTTGCATACTGATATCAAGGTACATGGTCAAAAATATCATGATATTTCATTTTCTCCACATCGCCCAGCCCTATACAGACTTAAAGGTAGTGTGGAAATAAAAGCTGTTCCCAGTGACATGACTGTCTTTAACCACTTGTCCTCCATGACAGTTAGGTTCCTTTGTGTGGCTGTATGGAGTCCATGTGTTCCCCAGTGGTATTTCCTCTCCCTCCTAGTTTCCTTAATGATAGAATTTTTGGGGCCTTGTGGTAAACAGAAATAGCAACACTTCTGAAGGACAGACTTCTCTTTTTGCACCACACGCTGAGGAAATAGAGGCTGCACTGTGTGTGTGTGTGTGTGTGTGTGTGTGTGTGTGTGTGTGTGTGTGTGTGTGTGTGTGTGTGTCTCTGTCTGTCTGTCTGTCTATTTTATTGAGAAGCTATTTCAAGTCTGTGACCGACTGACTGACTTCGTTTTTTCTAGTCAATTACATGGACTGCTTTAGCGAGGCCGAGCTAATGCAGGCTGCTACTGTGTGCACTAATGCATTTCTTATCCACTTTGATTAGCTGTGGCGATGCCTGGCTAAACCAATGACATGCTGTATCACACACAGAGGAGAAGATGAGAGGTTTAGATGACCGCTCCTGCTGTGGAGGCTTGTTGTGTGCTTGTTACCTGTCCGTGCTGATGCTAACATCCAGACTGATGTGATTATGGAACAGCACAGGCTGATATTAGTTCGGTCTAATGCACACAAATCTTCAAGTTTTTTGCAGCACACATGGAATATCCCTTTTTTATTTTATGTGATTATACAGACATCATATCTGTTTTGGAAAAAATATTCTTGTTTCCAGAAAGGCTTCATTCATTGCAGATGGTCCTCACAAACAGTTGTGTGCACACTTGTGTTATGTGTGATGAGTCATTTTAGGAGAAAAGCAGTCTGTTCTGAATGAGAGGGGTGTTCTGGAGAGGTGAATTACTGCTGTTATTGAATCTGCAGAATAACAGAACTGGGGGATCATTTTCCTTCTTCGGTATTTAAAGCAGAAAACTAACATCTTTGTCAGTTGCAACTACAATTTAAAGTTGGCAGATGCTATAAGCACTCAGGTGTCCAAAACCAACAATGTTATATTCACCTGGGTGGAACAGTCAATGTGACTATTTACACCTGGGTGTGTACAGTATAGCATAATGGCAGAGGCAAGCACCCAGGTTTCTGTAGCCATCAATGTTATTTACACCCATGTGTATATGAGCATCCTAGCAACGTTGTAATATGATGTACACACCAACAGGTCTATTCAGCTATGCTGCTAAAGTTTATGTGCACAATGTGCATCCAGCAGCTTTATACGTCAAAAAACTGAAAATAATAAGTCAACAAAGTCTAAAATAATGAGCTAATGTTGACTCACACAGGACTTGAAAGCCAGTCTCGAGCGTAAAAAATTCCTCTGCTTGACCCATTGATCCACTACGACTTACTCCCTCCATGGGCAGTGTTGCTCTTTATACATGGGGCCGACCGATATTGGTTTTTCAGGGCTGATACAGATACCGATTATTAGTAGTTAATGAAACCAATAACAGATATTTGGAATCAATAGGCATTTACAATAAAATGAAAATCTTTTGGTCGATATTTAGAATTTGGAGTATAACAAACTCAAACACAAAACTTTGTTTAAATGCCTTTGCAAATGTTTAATCAAAACTGAAATGTTCAACATCATAGACGGAAAGTTCCCAGCAACTTAAAAAAAAAAAAAAAAGAATCAGGTTAAAATTAAAATTAAAAAATGAATAAATTAAAATAGCTCCCTGAGGATTTACAAAGTAAAAGTTCCTCCCATGCTGACACTTTCTTTGCACTTTTTAATTTATTAATTTTATTGGCAATCGTTAAAATAAAAAGCTGATACAGATAATTGGCAAAATGCCAAATATTGGTCCCAATAATCAGCCAGGCCAATAATCTGTTGATCCCTACTCCATATCACCTGGCAGTACGTCCATGGGGTTTTTCATATAAATGTATTAATCTCAGAGAATACCCAAGATTGGCTTGTGCTAGCGCCAAAATATGACCTCCTTGCCCTAATCCGAACCACTTCCGACCTCCATATGTCAGCGTGACAAGCACTAGCAATTACAGCATGCAGTGAGATCCATGATAATGTGTTGAAGGTATGGGTGTTGATAGCCAAATAGCTGCAGTGTGACTATTCTCAGCCGGATAAAACAGACACTAGAAATTAAGAAACAAAGGCTTTTTTCTTTTTTTTCTTTTAGAGTCTCAGATCTAAAAGAGGAATTGCTGTTTTGTGTATCCGTCCTCCCAGTTTGAGGTTGAAGTTCATCCTCCTGCCAGGGCACGTACCAAACACTTTCAGGTAATATCTCATGTCTCTTTATGATTTTTACTCAGTCCTTCCTTAAAGTTCTTGGAGCAGCTCCCACGAGATCCAGTCCAAGTGTCTGTCATCCAACACCACAACAGTTTTATTGATTGGGCCTCCATCTCTGGCTGTACTTAGGCCGGGGCTGTCCAAAGCCTTTTTTAATCGGGGCCAGACAAGATCATGTGAAAATACATGATCAAAATACATACATACCTCGACATAGGTTGCGATTCAGTGTATTGGGATATATTGCAATACTGTAGGCAAGGCGAAATACTGTGGTATTTTTAAAAACTAAACTTAAAGAAAACTGTCATAAAGATCCACCATATGCATAAAATTTGCCGTTTACTTTTTTAAACTGTATTGATTTAAAAAAAATACTGTATCACGAAACATAAAAAATCAATATTTAAATGTATCGATATTTTCTGACAACCCTACTTTGCTGTGGCCATTTCTGCTACCTAGCAGGAAATGTCGGCTGTTACTTAACCGTGCGTTTGCTTGTTTGTTATCTGTTCATAAAAACACGTTTGTTCCGGCTGTGTATTTTCTGCTTGGTACATGTCTTGGTACATGTGATAGTCCTGCCACCGTGAGATGAACGAAAAAATGTGAAGTGATCTGCTTTTATTAACCAATAATGTGCAGTGTTTCCTCTAGGATTTTTTTCAGCAGCGGGGGGCAGGCTCTCCGGGGAGCTGTGGCGGCGTAAACAAATGACGCTTTTTAAAGGCTGAATGTAAAAATAAAAAATAATAACAAAAATTCAACAATAAAATAATAAAAACAATAAATAATAATTTCTTGATGGAGCTGTAATCAGTGGCAAAGTTTGCACCCAGGCTCAGAACAATGGATTTTTCTTGGTTTTTTGTAGAACAGCTCTAAGGCTCTGTTGTACGGAAATTCCCCAAGAGGCCCGTTGATGCTCAGCAGCATACATGCTGCAAGGTGATCCCCCTGCAGCCTGTTTCTCAAGTCAGTCTTCACCTACAAATAGAAACAATAATTTTTTTTTTTTTTTTAAATTTTTTTTTTCAACCCATTTAGGGTCCCAGCCTGATAGCCTGTGTTTCCCTTTATGTTTTTCTCCTCTACTCTCATCTCTCTCTCCTGCACCATCACTTTGCTCTCCTGCTCCTTCACTCGGCACTCCCCCTCCTGTACTCTGCTCTCCTTCACTTTGTTGCACTGCTCCTCCCTGTCTGTTACTTGTCTTATACGATTACATAAAACATTAACGTTAGATAATTTACACTCACGTCACATTTGATTACAAGTGTGAACATAATTTTTTACCTAACCATCATAATTTGAGTCAGTAAAAAGGCTAATGATACCTGACTAGCGCCATCCTCATCAGGTGTCTTTCTCTTCCTTGAAAAATATTTGAACAAGCTCATCTGAAAATGCAGTCAGCAGTTACATCATGGCGTGTATATCGCTTAATGCTATCAATTAGTTTACTCACGTTAGCGACACTGAGTTGAGTTGGCACCGGGCCCAATTAACTTAAGCTACTTAACCTTAGCTGGCCATCAATATTTTGCGAATGTTTATTTAACTAATAAAATCTATTATAAGTTTTCTTAAGCTAATAAGTCTACCTTTTCTCTGGTAAGTTGCACGCTGTTTTCAAGCCGACACTCCTCTGACTCTCCGACCTGATGCCTGGATGCGAGTAGCTAATTAACGTCGGCACCAGTTAGTTGTGTTGGGGGGTGGGAGGGGGCGGTGGTATCTACCCCAAAAAGTAGATACGGAGCAAGATAGTTATCTGCCTCAGCACTCGCGACACCCAACGCAGTGCAGGATTGTGCTGTGATGCGGCGGTGGTGTATTTGCAATTTAAAAAAAAAAAAAAAAACAACCAAAAAAAAAACGACATTTGAAGGAGCGGCGGGTAGGATTTAGGAGTGGCGGGCCGCCACTCCTAAATGAGTGTAGAGGAAACACTGATGTGTGGGGCCTCATATAGTATATTTTGAACAACAAGTCAAGAGCTGTTAAAATTGGTTTGAGGGCCACGATTGGCCATCAAGCCAAACTTTGGACATGCCTGTCCATATCTTTTCTCTTTGCCTGGGGACAGCTCTGTCTCATAAATACAACTATTTTGGTTTTAATGTTATAAAGCCACATATTCAGTTAACTGAAATAAGCTACAGTAAGCCCGGCACTGAATATTTACTGAAATGCTCAGAACTGCATTATGCAACTCCGGTTCTCCTGATTCAAATTACTTGCAGACAGTATTGAGGGGTCAGGGGAAATATAAAATTTGTTTAATGTGTATCTTTATGTGGAAGTAAGATTGCAATCATGTTTACTGTGTTGAGCAATACCTTCTGGTGAAGGCTATAGCTGATGTTCTCTCCAGTCTCCTCTCCTTTCACTGTGGTTTCTGGAAGACCTCCTAATCTATTGGACTTGAGAACTCTTCCTGTGGGGACGCCCCAGTAATCAGGCCTGAGCTGATCCTTCCAAACCAGCCAAACCTCTGGCTGCCTGCCGTCTGACCGCTGGGCCACACACCCGCACGTTTGATGCTAAAAATGCCGCAGAGGAGCTCAGAAATTACACTCAGTAAATACAGAAATCAAATATAACAATTTCCAAATATTAGCCTTGCAATCTACTTTCCTGCAGGCATATAAAACTACCTTTGTTGCTCACAGTAAATAGGTTTCCCTTTGCTCTGCCAAGTCAAACAGTAATATTGGGTCAATGGCAGCGTGGCCTGGCTTAATTAAACTCAGTGTTGATTTGCAGAGACAGGGTCCAGACCAGAGAGCGGTTTGGGTCTACTCAGAGTCCTGACGCTGTTCTTAATAGTGCCAACACTTTATTAATGAGGCTGTACATGGAGATGCTCTCACTCCTTGCTGAGTTGAGCAATAGGTTATACTAGCAGCTTTCTCAGACCCTATACAAGAGTATAATGTTTAACTTAAAGCAGTGAGAGAAAAAATAAATATATTGCTGCAAGTGGGCCTCCAGGGTTAAAGCAGAAATTGAAAGTTAAAAGCTGTGAAGGATCAAAAACGTATTTTCCAATGGACCTGTTAAAGATGGGTGAGGTTTTATGAGGATTGGACAGAGACGTCTTCATTTATGACCAAATCTGTGCTACTTTTGATAATCTTGGCCCAATAATGATCCACTAATAATCTAGCCAGGCAGACTTTGGTAGTTCTTGAGGCAAATCTGTAGTGGAGTGTCCATCGATGGATGTCTTTACCAGGTTTCGTATAAACCAGACTCATGTGTAGGAGTAATGACTGTGAGTTGACCTTTAATTAGTTGACCATCTGGCCAATTGACATCATATTTGTTGAGTAGCAGTTGGTCACAGCATCCAGTCTCCAAATAATCAATAAACCAGCACAAAAACAATAGAGTTTCTGCTAGGGCTGGGCAATACGTAGGTATTATATTAATGTTGTGATATAAGACTGGATATTGTCTCAGATTGTGGATATTATAATATCCAAGTGTGCTGGTTTTAAAGGCTGAATTACAATAAAAGGGTGTACTTTTCTGGACTTACCAGACTGTTGTACCTGTTACCCAATTAGTCATTATATCCACATTACTTACCAAAAATGTCATTGTCTAGGCCTATATATTTTGTGAGGTTTTTGAGGTATTTGGTCAAATATTTAGGGGGTTTGTTTCTCTCCCTATCACCCAGCCCTAGTTTTATCCCATCTAGCATGAACCCCTTTGATATTATTATGAAATGAATATGTCGTTGTAAATGCAGGACCCCTCATATCTAAGTTGCTAAAAGGAAATTTTGGTTAAATCCAGCCTCTGGCTTATTTTGCTTGGTTTTTACATTATAATGATTATAGAACGCTTCTCATACCTTCAGTTAACTGGTTATCTTATGATGTGCTGTTTTTTAGAAAAAAAAATTGAATGATACTGTGCATGATATTGGTTGGCTGATCGGTTGTAGCTCTTCTCAACTGATGTACAGTATACAGGATTGTCTGTTTGAGGACTGGAATAGTAAACTTAGTTCAGTAAAAATGCATAATGTCACTAAAAAAGAGGAATAAATTGGGTTTTTGTTGAAACTGAAGTCAGCTTGCCTTGTTGTTGCCCTTCAGTTCAGGCTGACATTAATTTCCCACAGAAGCACCCAGTGTGATCTCACACATGGTTTACAGCAATTATACACCCCAATCCCAGGTGACACATCTGATCCCCACTGTAATATCTCTTCTCATGCCAGCAATTCAGTGAAAATATACATGTGTACTCACAATCTCATAATTTGTCCCCAGAATTATCTGCAAAGCTTTTATCAAAGACAGGAAATGTACATGGTACAAGGTACAAGGTAGATTTATTGTCATTTTTCTTTAACGTGGTTTTAAGAGGAAATTAAATTAAAGTTGATCCTAAATCCTGCTACATGTATAATAACAAGGTTATTTTATAATGCAAACTTTACAAGCACTTAATCCATCCTATAATGAGAGTGAGACTTAATTCTGATTAAAATGTGTGCAGCACTTTTGTTTCATTAAATGATACTCAAACAATGAACAGCTTGAATGGGGGCTGTTGAATGATAGTAGTTTCTCTCTTTACAATGGACAGAAGCTGTAGTTGAAAAGTTGGAGTGTGTGTTGGTTTGCACTTTTGAAGCACCCACTTCTTATCCATCTATTAATCGGGGGAAATACTTGTCTTTGGTGTCGAACACAGCAAATTCAAGGTTGAACTTAAAATTTCACCATAAAAAAGTTCAGCCACTTGGATAATGCCAAAGCTTTGATTTTTTTAAGTTATTCATCTCCATATTCCACTCACACTCCACCTGAAATGATGACGTACAATGCTGTAGTGAATTCACTTGAAGTGCCACTTGCAAAAAGCACTTTCTGATACTTCTGTATAACACTGATGTAAAATTGATAAAGGATGAATGTACGTGGAATGACTTGTATAATGTTTTCCACTGAACTCTGCATGTCCTGTTCATATTCCAACTTTAAAAAGAGTCCACTGCTTCACCAGTAATCTTAAAGATAGATGATAGTGTATGTGTGTGTGAGAATGTGTGTGTGTGTCTATGGGGGTTAGGGGTGGGGGAGAGGAGATTGCCTGAAGGACCCTCAGGATAGAGGCCTCAGATCTACTTACCAACGCTTCACAACATTAAAAGGATGATATTACTTTGCTGAAAGCACAGAATTTCAATGAGAGCAGGAACAAACAAAAATGTTAAAGAATTCATTATAATATCATTTAGTAGATCAAAGGCTAGAGATACTTCTCAGTGATGAAGATATGTGGCTCTGCAAACTCATCTGCAGTGAGCGTAGAGCAGGAGACGATCTACAATAGATACCTGCACATTTTGCAAAGGCAGGTCAGTTCAGGACTGCGACCAGTTCACGCAATTATCTGATATTGGCAAAATTTACAAAATAATGTCTGCAGCCAAACAAAAAATGGGATCTGAACAATAAATGCAGTCTGAGCACTACAAGGCTTGCAGTGTGAATGTAGCCCATGAGAGCCTATGTAAAGCTCTGAAAAAAATGGTGGGAGCTGAAGATTTGGGTCTCTGTAGATTCATCACTATGACTGAAGGCCTTTGCATACTGAGTCAGTTTTTAGTCTAAAAATAAAATAAATAAATACAACCTCACCCTGTGTCAGTCACGTTTGCACATTAAGTCCAAAACCTTTGCTGTTACTAAAGTTTTTGGAACGGGTTCAATGTCCTGTGAAGACACATCACATTTTAAATCCCCAACATTAAGTTAAGCTGCACTTCGTCCCAGAATCAGATGGCCGCAGCTAAGAGCGGCTGCTGCAGCTTTCCATAGATGTTGCGTGGCAGCGCGCAGCAGACTGCACATTGCTGCTTCTGGTGCATTTTGGCGGTAGTCTCTTGGCCAGGCAACCTGGTACTGCAGTCAAAGTAGATTTCTTATATGTGAGTGTGTTGGGGGGTCCATGACATGGAATTGTTTGGGGGCAGTTGTGGTTGGAATTTTTATTTTATTTTATTGGCCCAGCTGAGCTGCGGGTTCTTTTGCCTGTTATACATATTATATTCTACATGCTGCATTATTACAGTGTGGAAACAACATATTTAACCAGGACAGCGCCACTTCACTCAGTCCAAGATCACTTCACCTCAGTGTCACAGCTGATAGCTTTGCAGGGAAACATGACAGTGGCAGAGAGCAGAATGGACATATTGTGTCAGTATTGAAAGTTCAGCTGAAGACCAATTAGTGTTTTTTATGAAAGGAGCGGGGTATGGAAGCATAGCCATATTTTACAGGGCAGCTTGTGTTTCCATCTGTGCTGCAGGCATGACATCAGTGTCTCTGTGTTGAGACAGGAAAATCTTATCCCACTGCCACTGTCATAAAAGCAACACAATAATGAAATGACATCACAGTGGGCCAGTAATTAAATGAGTAGACTGCTGTCTTGGACTTTTTACAAGGCTGGAAGATTGTGAGTAACAGTGCAGTGGAAAAGGGTGTCAGAGAACGCAGCTCTGAAGCTATTAGCTTATTGAGTGTAAAATTCACTAGCTTATTATCATATTTCTTTGATAAAAACACATTTTGTCATCATGATGCCCTCACATAAACATATATACACACTCACAGAGCCTTTTCTGTACAGTCTCCTTATAGTGACTCACACTTGACACAGAACCACAGCATCTTAGTTTGCAAGCTGACCGGGTTGAGTTGGGTGGTATGGCAGATGACACTTTAAGCCATCTAATCTCCCTGGCCTTCAGCCTGGCATTAAATGGCTGGGCTGCTGGTGGAGGGAGATGAGTTTAATTATTACATTTCGGGCAAAAACTCATTAGCTCAGTGACCTGCAAAGCAGCAGAGGCCAGCGTCGATACTGAGGCTGCATGATACCAGAGGCTAGCCCGTCTGACTGTGGGTGATGAATTAATCACAGTCCGTGCTCCTGCCGTGCCTCGCAGCAGACAACACCAGCTCTTGGTTCCCTCGCTCCTGCCTTGCTATAAAAGACACAATAAGCCACAGAAAAGGGTGAAGTGGAACATTTTAAACTTGACTTCACTGAATCTCAGGTTTTGTCATTGGGCAGATTTACAAGGAGACTCATTTGCGACCGCTTTTGCTGGTTGTGATGTGTGATTGTGTATTGCGCCAGAGCATCATTTGCATAAGAAAATGCAAATTTCATTGCTGGTTCTTTTAAGTAGCTGCAACTCCATTATGTTTTTACATAAATTGTCATTCACTTTCCTTACATCAAAGAAAACTCACAACTGGGCATGTGGGGAGGGTCGGCACATCGAGTGCTTCTCTAAACAGGGAAGTGTTAAACACTTCAGACAGTAAACAAGCCTGATCTCACTCCACCTCCCTCGGGGAGCAGGTCCACCACATAGCCTGCCTGTTTAACATGGAGAAGTTCCCTTAAGAACTTTTATAAAAAACTCCACTTATGAGAACTTCAAAGAATGTCCAGGCTAGCAGGGGAGAGGAATCTTCCATCAGACCGCCTGGTTACGCCTTGAGCAAGAGAGCCTCTCTCTCCGTGCTGATGGATACAATGCAAATAAGCTGCAATAGAGGAAGAAGGACATGATTGAGGGAAAAAGGGAAAAGAGAGCAAGGAGATGAGCAAAGCTGCAGGGAAGGTAAAGACGTGACTATGGAATCTGTGTCATCAGTCCTTAACACTTTTACAAACAGCGATGAAACAGAAACTCTTTCATCTTCCAGCAAATAGACACGAATCTCACCATGGCTGTTTCCAGGCCCAGCATCAGCGTCGCACACATCGGAGACAGTGCCTTACTTTATGCTACTGGTAGCAGAATACTGGGGGGTTTACCCGGTGGTGCATGCTGGGTAACATCAGCTTGACGCCTCATTGATTCACTGTGGGAGTGACTGGAGCAGAGGTCATGGTAGGGTCAACACAATTAGAGATGAACCCATGGTCTTTAATGAGGAGGAGGGATGAAAGGGTCGCCAATTACTCTGTGCTGCTTTATGCTGCAAAACAACCTGGTTCTTTTAAGAGCCAGCGTGATTAACCTTCAGCAGCTCTGCCTCTGTTTATTCTTTACATGAGAAGACGTTGAAAGAGGGGGGCTGTTAATTAGAGCTCATGATGTTAGAACTGTTTTTTTTTTCCCTAGAATTTGCTATTATTTCACTTATTGTTGACCCGTTTATTGGGGTGTACTGGGGTCAACAGGCCAGTGTTAGAGGGGCCCTGCCATGTTTTCTGGCACACTGGATGCTACAAGATAAAATGTATGGTACTGTATGTGTACACACATGCAAACACACATGGGGGGAGTGATGTAAGAGTTTCTAAACCATCATCTAAAGAACGACCGGAAGAATACTTTTCTGCGTTCTAAAGGTAGCACTTAAAAAACGCTAAGTGAAGTATGAAAAAAACATCAGTATGTGTGAAAGTGTTGAAAATCAAGTTTTGAGCAGTCAGTAGTCCTTTTTACATGGAGATTGTGCCACAGGGCCGCTAGGTCCCTTCTTTACACTGCCTTTACATTTTTACTCAGAACCAAGCAACGGCAGCATCATGCTGCTCCAGTGTGTGATTTTTAGACAGCATGCCATCATAGGGGAACCAAAAACAGGTGGAACGGGTCTACGCATCTGCCTCTATCGAGACATGTAACATATGTGTTAGCAGTGTGTCATTTAGAATATTAAACGCATTAACACGGGTATAACAATTATTTTACTTCTCTGTTATAAGGTGGTTGATCTTGTCCTCTGTTTGGAGAGGAAGGAACTTATTATTGTTGAAAGTTATTGTGTTTACTGTTTGCAGACATTAATGGCTGTTTTTTGTTTAGTTAGCTGATAACTGCTGCTAGCTGCTCTGTAAATCTCCTGCCATCAGTCGCACACATAACATGTTGTCAAAATATCACACCTGCCCTGCCCATGGTCTTGTCCTGCTAGCAGTCTCTTTGACATTGATTCGGCACTGTTACAGCCTCCCATGGCAGCTTAAAAGCGAGATAACTCCGTCCCCGCATTCCATGAACGTACCTTTAATACTGAACAGTGAGGTGGCCTAACAGCATGATATTACCGCCTTGAACAAGTAGTTTAAAAGAGGCTAGTGTCTACAGACAACCTTAATCAGAAAACTAAGATGAACTCAGTCTGAGTTGCTGAAGTGTTTGTATCATCTCTGTCATCTGTGTTCCTGGATGGTTAGTCAAAAGACTTATTCAGTAAATGTGAAGCTGGAGCCAGCAGCTGGCTTGCTTATCTTAAAAACTTAAATAGAACTTGCATAAATACTTGAAAAAGTGGGAAACAGACAAAAACTGGATTGTAAAAATGTTAAGATGTGGTTTTACAGCGGGGAGGGTTTTGGTGGATTTTACCTTTTTACAGAGTCAGGCTGACTATCTGAGTGGCTCCTTTCCCCTGCTTCCAGTTTATGTGTAAACCTAAAGTAACTGTAACTGTCTCTTGGCTAACTCTCAAGAAAGTAAATAAGCATATTTCCCAAAATGGTAAAACTATTCTTTTAAATGCTCCCAAGTTTAAATGAAATAACCTTTGATTTTGTCTGTTAGTTGTTTCGATAGGAACCACAAGTTATTCTGCTCTGGCACTTTGTGTAAGTCAGTTTAGATATTACGTTAATGTCCAGCTTCATGAGAAAAATGTTCATCTTGACATGTGTGGGAGGAGGCAGTTGAGAGGGGGAGTTCTCCCTCTCTTGTGGTCAGACAGATAGGTCATGAAACAGGAAGTACTGTAGTTGTCATGGCTAACAGGAAGCTGGCAGTGTGGAGGAGTTTTCCTCTGTGTTTTAGCCATGTCCCATGCTGCTGTCATCATTCTGTGGTAATGAATACTTTTCTATGACTTGACCATGTGGTGATTTCAATTCAGATGCCCTGCATTTCCAAGTCTCAAAAGCTGCACAACATATCTTTGCTCATAAGAACACAAAGATCATGACATTATTGATTTTCATTGAAAGTTGGTCATCGAACCTGTGTGTCTTTGGACAGTGGAAGGAAACTGGAGCCCCCAGAGGAAATTCACACAGGCACAGGGAAACAATGTAAACACAGAAAGCTCCTGGCTGGCTGGTTGAACACACATGCTGGAGACAGCACTTAAATGCATCACCAGTGCAGTGCTGTGACGCCTCACTCCCACATTGTACACCTCATATTTCCTAAGAACTGCTCAGTAAAGTCATAGGTCAACATCATCTGTCACCAACATTTTGGAGTAGTATGGAGTTAGCTGACTTGCAACTCCAAAGCTTGATATTTCAAGATCCTGTAAATTAATAATATATATCAGTCAATTATCAATTACATTTCTAAATAAATAAATAAAAGACATTAATAAAGTCAAACTGGATATAGACAGTAATTTTTGCTTCAATCTATAATTATAACCTAAATGTTTGTTTGTTTTAAGCCCTAAAATCTAGGAATTCTATTGATAAAAATTTTGGGAAGTATGCTTTTTGGTTTCTTACAGACAATTTGATGAGAGGTTTCATACCATTCTCATAATTGCACCATATGGAGCCAGGCTAACTGATTCATCTGTTTTTTCCAAACTTTATGCTAGGCAAAACTGGTTTCAGCTTTATATTTAACATACAGATATGGGAGTGATATTGATGTTATCTAACCCTTGACAAGAAAGCTGGGAACAAGTTCCCAAAATTTTAAACACTTCCTTTATACCTGCCTGGTGTTCATGTGAGCTCAAACCTGCAACTGTGCACTTTTTCACATTGTAATTATCTTAAAGTGGAGGTAAAGGATGAATTTATTGACAGCTGTATTAGACAGAAAGACTGTTTTTATCAAACTGATAAGACACCATTTTTACTTTCTGCTCATCATGCAGTCATGCACAACATTCAGTGTACTTAATGTGTTGAAAAATACCTTAGGCTCCATTTATCGAAGCAATTTTAATGGACACTCTGCTATTGTATCAGCAGGCATAATAACAGATATGAAATCCTGTGCAATCCAACCTTGGAAAAGTGTGTTTCACACCCTCACAAAGCATGGTCACGCTTCCAAAGATCCACAGGAATTGGATTTCATGGGTGAGATAAAGAGGAGAGCGTTTGGCTGTGAGGTTCGCTCCGGGGGCTTAGCACTTCTTGTTAAGGATACATCCAGAGGGGGGAGTGGGGGTGTATTTTGAAGTTAAACAGAGGCGTTGAGAAGGTCAGAGGCAAGTTAGATTAGAAAAGTACTGAGCTGGTTCACTGATTTTTTTTCAGGAAATTAATCATATAAATGTAGAAATAATTTTTAAAAATGCTAAATATACAGAAAATTAATAATACAATACCAAATACATACAGTATGATCAAAGGAAAATCACAGATTTATTCAGTGTTTGACTCATGTAGGTTGTCTTTTGAGTTCAGTGTAAAATTGTATAACGAGTGGTTTTATTCCAAAGTGCTACATACCCATTTTAATATCTCATTTGAAGAGACTTGAAAATTGCCAGAGGTTAACTGTTCAAAAATATAAAGAGACTCAAGAGGATTCAGTCCTCAATTACCATAAAACTGTGTTTAAATTGTGCTGCTCATCATGTTAGATTAGGTGTGACTTTTCTTTAGGATGTAATTAAATTATCATGTATTGCCTAGCCTTGTAGATGTTTGTGTGAGTGCTGGCTGCTGCAGACCGTTGGCTCGTCCTGTGGGTTGTATTGATTTTTACATCAGCAAGATAGAATTTCTGCCATAGTAACATATTACATCTGCATTGATCAGGACAACTTGTCTGGGATGTGGATGTAGATGTAGAACAGGCTCCATTGCTGCTTCACAGACTCTGCAGCCATTTATCACCAAAGAGAGAAATTGTCTATAAACAGTTGGTAATATTTGTACTTTATTTGTAATGTGTGTATGCTGTATTCAAGCTTCCATTTCTCGCTGACATTACAAATAATAAAGCAGTCACAGGACAGCATGAGGACGCTAGATATCTACTGTCTGTGTGAACAATGAACCTTTACAAGAAGCACATTACATGTTATTAATTTCCAACAGAAAATTTGTTTTGTAAGAAATTTATTACCTTTTTTTTAATCAACATAATGACAAAATGCTGTTAATGAACATTTCCAAAGTCGCAAAATGCAATATAAATATCCACCCCTAACAACTGCAGCATTTTAAATCTTTTTTATGGTTATGTTTAGGCACTCACAGCACTTGGTTAAGGTTAGGACAAGATATTGTTTTAATATCGACAAAGTTCACAAATACTTGAAGCATGAAACCATACATTTTGATTTTATTAACATTTAACTGAAACCACATTTTTTTCAATAACCTTTACCAATTTGTGTTCATTAATGCACATCATCGGCACTGCTGCTGGTCATGCGGCACATCCACACCATAAAGTTGCACTCAAACCTGTATAAATGTGAATTTCAATGTAAATATCAATATATATCTTGCACTCCAACCATTCTTGTATATAACACTTTAATTCCATGGTTCTGTTTCTTGCACTGTTACACTGTTACTTGTGTTACTTGTTTTGTTTTGCACTGCTAGACTCGTACTTTTTATATTTTATATTTTCTATTTTATATTTGTATCTTCTATTTTAATTATTTTAGTTTAATTATAATTCTGTTTCCTTAGAAAATGTTTTTGGGAAAATGAATTAGTGGTGCATAAAGGGCTGACAGAGTTTATTAGGGATTTGAATTGCTTACTTAATAAGCAATCTGATGAAATTTGATTTGGTAAGTCGGCCGTTCAGTTTAGGAGTGATTATTGAGTTTCTTTCGTAATTTAATTTGATTTTAGAAACCATTATTTATTTCAGTAGGCATTAGTCAAGCTGTATACCGGTATTCGTTAAATTAACTTTTTCACGACAATGTGAAACTACTCTTAATATTAATTAAAAATAAACTAAATTTTACATGAAAATTGTAAGACTATCTGACAGTGCTTTCAAAATGATAGATCTTCATATCTAAAGATTAAATGTCAGCTGTACTGAACAAATTATAATACATACATTAAGTTGGGACATTAGCAGCAGTAGCCATAATATTTAATATTGGTATTGGCAGCAGTAACAGAAGCAGTACTAGAGTCAATTCCAGTATTAGTATTTCTATCGTGGCAGAAAAGAGAATACTGAAGTTTCTATTCAGTTTGAATAAAGTGATAAAATGTTTAAGGGACCAATTATGATCATTTTCAGGTTCATACTTGTATTTTGGGTCTCTACTAGAATACATTTACATGCTGTGATAGTAAAAAAAAACATTTTATTTCCCTGATACTGTCTGCACCTTAATTCACTGTCTGAAACACTCCTGATCTGACTGGTCAGCATTTCTGGATGCATTTCTTGACATCTCTGTACCGTCATTGCAGCGGGGCAAATTACTCTAATGAAGACTAGCGGCACTTTCTGCTGTGAACAACAACCAATAAAAGACCATTGAACAAAATCGTTACAACCGGACATGTTCTAGTGAGAATATGATCTAAAATCAGGGAGAAATTTACATCAGCAACTAAGATAAAATTTTAGTGTGATGGTAGCATGTAGCTATGTGTAGCAGTGTATTTGCAGCTGGGGAATGACTGTTTATATCGGCAATATGTCCCATTAAATCACCAATAAAAGTTTCTACACACTGGTCATAAAATATGATATTGAGGAGAAATAAACATCTTCAACCAAGCCTAAATGTTACTGCATGTAGCATCATGTAGCAGTGTAGGCTAAATAAAAAAACTGGTGGTAGAGTGCCAGGAGCAGATGACCATATAAAGAAATTGTCACCATCCAACCTCAGCTTGGAGACAAAGGGAAAAATAAACAACTAATGGAAACGGAACAAATGCACTTGTGTACTTCTGTTTTTTATTTTGGCAACATTTAATATCAAATTCCAACGTTAACTTGACTTTTAAAAAATGTATTATTGCTAAAGCCATTGCATTTTGTCTTTTAGCAGGTCATTGCATTATTATCGACACCATAACTCAATTATTATTCCCCTATCAGCATGTTACAAAAGTGATTTTCGGGGATTTTCTTAACCAGACCAGGGCACTAGAGTGACTTAACACTGCTCAAAGGATGTAACCGATTCATATGTAGCAAAATGACATAGCAATTAAACTGAATCATCACTCGAGCTGAAAGATCTCTCCCCAAAATCCACACAGGAAAGTATGACAAAGGATATATTCTTTTTCTCTTTTCGAAGTATTTGAGTCTTGCCATCAAATCATCCAGATTGTAAAACAGATAAATCCTCATGACCTTTAAATCCCAAATATACAAGGAGCCTTTGTCTGTTACAGAGTGTACCCTGAACTGACTTGGTAGGGTCAGCTGGGATCTGGGCTGCTGGTGAACTGGAAGGGTTAGCGGATGGCGTGCTATCTCTTGCAAACCAATTGCAGTAATATACAACTCAGCTTTTACATTTTTAAGGGCTGCATTGTCTATAGTGATCTCTTAAACAATTAGTCAAAAGGAGAAGACCTCATTATCATAAAAAGCCTTTTGAAAATAGCAAATAGCTTTGAAATGCATTTAAATTTTGATTTATTCTTTATTATCTTCAACATTTCAGTGACTGGCACTTCATTATATTATTTTTATTAAATACAGAGGTCATTTAAATCAACAAGTAATCACCAATAAATGTTCACTGGCGCATGTTAAATGTATTTCTTCTGTCTCCTAACCCTGTGAACTGGGTCTGCAGAGGCGGTTTGGTGGCTCAGCTCTAGGATCCACATGCTGCAGTAATCCAGAGAGGGTTAGGATAAAGCCTGGCTTCGCCTCACTCACTGCCTCCTCCCAGATCAGATGAGATTAGGAAGGAGCTAAGGAGCTCTGAGGGAAGGCAGGGCTCAGAAACGTTGAGGGCTGAGGAGAGGAGGGACACAGCAAGGCAGGTGGGCGCTCCTGCAGGAGGAGAGGGAGCAAGAGAGGGAGTTCAGTCAAGACTGCAGGGCTGAATATTCATGCTGCTGCATGTGAAGGACTGTTGCTGTGGAGGAGAGTCTGGAGCCAGTTAGACGAGGTGTGTGAGGAAGTAGATACACTTGATTTAATGCTGATGGTCTGTCTCAGCTATTGTTCTCTTAAGTCCTTCTTGATGTGCTTAAATCCAATGGTCACAGATTATATTTCAAGGCAAAGGACTTTGGAAGAGACTGTGAGGAACGAATGGGAGCAGCATTCCAGTAATCTGCTGTGGCAGAGTTGCTGGTCCCCAGTAGCAGTGTCTTTGCCTTGGTTGTGCGTTTGTGGGTGGGGAAACCAGTGACAGATCAAGTCTTTATCGCTGTACGTGTTGGCAAGTCCGGTTGGTTGATCATTGAACGTTTGTGCACTTTATACCCTCCTGGTGGAGCTCCTTGTCAGTGAAACAGAGCAGCTGGTGTCATCTTTTCAGGACAAAAGTGGAATTAGCAGTGACAAAGAGTTCAGTGCAGCAGAATGGCTATACCAAATTTATGGAGGAAATGGACAAATAAGAAAAAAGTGAGCATGAAGCCTGACACAGAAAGCAGTGTTCTATTGCGTTGCGGTGATGTCTCTACAGAATCATTTTGTAAACTGGCTTCATTTCTAAAAAAAAAATATATGAAAAAGACGATGAGCAGCAAAAAAGAAATTACCCAAAATTAGCAAGAAATAAGAAAAAATAGAAGAGAATTACATGAAAATTAATTTTGATTTTTTTAAAAAAAAAAGTTTTTTAAAAAAAAGGCTTGGAAAAAAGTGCTTTAAAAATATGATAATTCTGTAAAATAATGTAAATTTGTAATTATGATAATTGTAAATATTTTCCCCCATGACTTGTGTTTTTCTCTAGAAATTTTTTCCTAGCTTTTCTTAAAAATCATTTTTAAAATCAGAATTTTTCCAACCAAGTTGCTGTTTGCCTATATCTCATGTTTTTGAAAACAATTGCACCAGTCTACTCAGGGTTCAAAGGTTTAAAGTCTTGCGAAAAGCATCTGAAAGCAGCACAAGAAAGGTGTTGTCACTCCAGGTTTCAAAGGGTTTAATAGTGAGTAAAAATGGCTCAATCCAACAGTCCATTGAAAACTGTGTAGATGTGCTTTGTTCATTCATCATTCTTTAACTATGAGGACTGTATCTGTTATTCAGTCCATCCTAGAGTGCACAGATTTTCTGCCCAAGGACTTGGATTTTTCTCTTTATCTCTTGGTACAAGCAATATAATGACCTTTTGTGTACTTTGTGGACATTAGCTATAGAACTTGTGCAAGTATTTCAATGCATTATTTGCTGAATATAAGTTTGTGCCCCTGCTCATAGTGTGATGGATGAATAACATTGGGATTAAGTTGACCCCTGTGTCTGCCTCGCTCTTTTTCAGCAAGCCATGCCAAACTGAAACTGGAGTATCAGAGCTGACAGTGGAGCGATGTGTTAAGGAGTGTCTGTTGAACTGCGCGCTGATATTCTTATTTGGCTGTTGGAGAAAGTTGTTTTGGCAATGGGGAGGAAGAAGATCCAGATCACCCGGATCGTAGATGAGAGGAACCGACAGGTCAGTGTCTTATTCTTATACTTTAATCTCATTTTATGTCCTAGCCATTCAGTTGTTTACTTATTCAAAGCCCCTTAAAGTACTACAATATAACGAGTGCAGTACTGTTTACTTCTTATACCCATGGGATAGTAAAGGCGCTGTCAGCAGTCAGCTCTTACATTTAAGGAGTGCTATAACAAGGCAGTGAGCTCTGGGGATAAAATAATGAAGCCAACATGAAGTGCCAAAAATTGCAGTTCATTGAATGGTCACTTGAGGCTGGCTCCAAAAACAGAGTCAATCTCCAAAGACACCCATGTTAAAATGCCCAACTTTATAGCAGAACTGAACATCTTTACAGCCCTCTGTAGAATTGTAAAAATCCACATTGTTGACAACTTTACAGAGGTTACATTTTTATATAACTCACGCCTTTAACTTTTGTTGAGTGTTAAAGTAATGCAAAACTGAGGGCTGGTGCACTTTAGTTTACAGACTGTCTCAAGCTGCTGTTACACTGCCCATTCAAGGTAGAAATAATGCACCATTACGCCACCTTGCCGTTCTATAAACCACGCACAGTTGTGGGCCGAGAGTGACGTTTTGACATGTTATGCCTTTGACCCACTATGGGACATTTAAGTTGCTGTTAGCGGATAATCTAAATGTTTGCAATTTAAGACAACAATGAGATTCAAGAGTTGCTTACCCTCCGAGCTGAGGACAAGATCTGCCACCATAGAAAAGGACCTATAAGTGATTGTTATACCAATGTTAATGCCATTGTTGCTGTCTAGAAAGCGCTGCAGACGCTGTTTTATGTCACACACTGTGGCTGACGCTGTTGTGTTACACGTTACGCCTGTCATGCAAAGCTGCAATGCTAATGTATAATCCCACATTGGAGTGGAAAGATGATGCTGTAGTTTGATTCTATGTATAATTGCAAAGCAGGTATAAAGAAGGGACCTCCTATTAGCCCTACAGTGAGATCTCTGTTTAAAAAGGGTGTCAGACGAGGTGTCTTTGAGCTCTTAATCAGATCCACTGCTTGTTCCCTGATAGCCCCACCCTCCTGTCCAAATATGGTCACTTCTGGCTCCAAAAATCCAAGATGGCAACAGCCACAATGCCAAACTCAAACCTTTTAAAATGGGATTCCACTAACCAATAGGTGACATCATGTTGGCCTCATCTATTATTTTTATACAATCTATGGCAATAACCGATATAATAAGCGCATCCACTGTAGAAGAATTATGCCCTCTTTTTTTTCGGCACAAAAAGCTTTTAGCTGAAGACTTCCTGTGCATTTAAGCCTCTGTAATGTATAAGCTCCTTCTTAGTGGAACTATTATGTTTAACATTTTCTCAGTCTTCTGTATCACAACATACATCCATACAGAAACACACCGTATATTTCTGCTGTGGTAAATTGTATCTAGAGGCAGCTTTGGTAAGGTTTTATAATATGTGATGTGTTGATGTGTGGCACCGAATCCAAGATCTCATTCTCACAGCCAAGGGTTTTCACTGCGCTGATCCAAAGGAGCAACAAGCTGAGTTGGAACTGACACTTTACAAGTAGCCCTTTCTAGTATCCTAAAAAGAGACCAAATATTAAATGGATGTGCAAGAATAGACAGGTTCACAAACACTTTACAAAGGGGTCCCTCAGGTAACCTTCTGTGGATCCTCTTTGGTTTCAATCTAAAGAACTCTGCATGGTTCCTCTAAGCAGTTTTACTTTGGAGAGTGCAGTGGTCACAGCTGGTGGCAGGGCAGTAATTTGGGGTTAGCTTGGTCCGGACGGCACCCTGTCATTAGCAGGGTGGGTCAGTGTAAGGGACACACAGTGGCCTTCTCTCCTCACAGCCACACTGCTGCCCACTGGAATCTCTCTCTGTCTGTCTCCTCTATATATATCACCCCCAACAGCACAACAAATACCAGCCTGTCTGGAAGGAAGGCACAGGCTCTGGAAATAGGGATGTGGCTGGAAAATAAATATCTGGGATGATGTTTATATTTGATGTTTGGTTGTCTTGGCCAGTGACTTTTTAGATAGACACTGCTTTAGCTGTCGGGCGTGCATCACTGGAGCCTGCAGTATATTTAGCTACTTGTACTCTATTTTGGGAAGTTGGCTTGTGTTCTCATTTTATCATTCAAGTGCATCAAGTGTTTTTAGCTGGTTTTCCTCTTTTTTTCAAACTATCACACTATTACACACTATACAGAATATGTAATAATGACAGTAGAAAGATTCAGCAGCGATATACCAGCTATCAGTAGTCACACTTATATTCTAAAACAGGAACAAGGTGGTTCTTTGTTACGGGAATCTATTTGCAAGTCATGCTGAAGAAATAATGATCATAATTTCAAACATGATTTACGCAAGATTTAACTCTAAAATGACTCACAACTTTAAACTGTGGCATCTGTTTTACCACTATTGTCTAATATAGTTACCATAATGAGATGCAACATTTATTCATATTATTGACTACAAATGTTCCAAATGCTTCTGGCATTAGCACAAATGTTAGGCTTGGTTGAACATGAACTTGGTTGGCCATCTGATGCAGGCTTTGCTTCCGAACTGGAACATGTGATGTTGCACAAGAACCAAGATCTTGGCTTAGGACCCTTTGCTCCTCATACATTTTGAAAACAAATTAAACAGCACTGGAAATGAAATGTGACATTATATCACCCCTATTGGGAAATATGTTAAAATGTTATAAGAAAATAGGCTGCACGTTGTGACCAAATAGGAAATTGAATAACTGCCTCTACCTGGCTTTCTGTGCAATAAAATATAAAAAGCCACAGTGCTATCGTGCATATAATGGCACTCTCCACAGCTTCCTACATAAAAGCCTCCAAGTTAGGCTGAAAGTGGCTGTAAGTCATCAAGTTCCACACATTTAACCCAACAAACAACTTATGAAGGCTACAGTTTACAGTCTCAGTCAGTTATCTCAGTCAGTTATCTGACTTCCAGTGATTACCACTTAAGAGGATGCACAATTTCTTCCAAGGAGCTCAGTGCTCAAGACATTACAGCTGATATCCCAGTGATGGTGAGATGGTGTTGTAAAAAGCTATCAGCTGTAAGATACCATGGCATAGAGAAATATAGTTTTGTATTTCAGGAGCATGCATATCTCTGTGAGATGCGCACACATTTGCTTGCAACACCTCAGTAGAAAACTGCTGGTCTATACAACCGATTTGGCTGTTATCAGGCCACTAAATGGTTGTTATCAGTGATGATGAGCATTATAGATGTGGGTTAGTAGGGGATTACCACACCTGCTGTTAGTTTTAGAGGGCAAATATCAAGAAATTACATGAATCTGTCTGTAAAAAGGGGCTTTCATGGGACTTTCTATGTATGAGAAAGTCTAGATATGGGACAGGAGGGATGAGTAGTGCATGAGTCAAAACCAGGACTTTTACCCAGGTCACCAGGGTCCAAGCTCCATGTAAAACCAGTATTTGTACCAACCCATGGTCATTTTCTTAACCAAACCACACTGTTTTGGTGCCTATATTTAAGGAAAGGGAAAGTGAAATCTAACAAACTGGTTACTGCCATTGAAAAGACTGATAACGATTTTCTGACCCTACTAGTAGGTCCAGCAGGGCCCAGCTTACTCCTATCTGCCACCGATAACATACATTTAATTGGCTGATAACATTGAGATTGGGTATAATTCATAGATTCTTAATCCCTCATCTTCTTACTAACCAATCTCTTACTAACCGATCTCTTACTAACCGATCTCTTCCAAGTCATTTCTATAGGGTAATTTAGATTTACCCTCTCTGAATTTCAACTTTTGACAGAACACCTATTTAAATCTTTGGAGATACTCAAACTGGAAAAAGTGTAAATCTACTTAGAATCCAAATTGCTGTCCTGTGCCTTCATGTGTCAGAACTAATATTTTGTAGAATTTAAGTGTTTTCAGGGGCAATTGTAGTCCTTATTAGTATTTATATTTCATGTTGGTACTACTGAAGACTCTTGGCTTTCACACCAACTTCTGATACAGCGCCTCGGAGAATGTACTTGAACTTCTTACTGCTCCAGTAAAACTGCACGGCAGCCAACAGCAGAAGACTGTGTTTGAGCTGCAGGCAAGCAGAGGAGTACCAATACACCTTATACTCTGCATTACTGGAAATATTGGCGGTGTGAAGGCAGCTTCTAGATACGTGATGAGTCAGGATCCCTGAGGCCATGATGGAAAGAAGGAAGACATACACAGATAAACACAGATGACTCACTGCAGGGAGTTAGCTGCACACCAAAAAAAGGGATGAGAATATGATCAATGTGTGATCTGTTTGCTCCAAACATTTTATTTTAGCCTTGTGGTAGAGAAGCATTTTATGGTTTAAGGGAACATGGAGGTTTCAAGACTGCTTGGTATCATTTTAGATGTCACAATACATTATAACACTGTATGCTCAGAATGGTTTTTAGCTTTATATCTCCAAGGAAGGTTTATTATCAGTATGTGGACTTTCACATACTGATAATAAACCTTCTGACATGTTCACGATTAAGGCTGAACACCATGATAATTATCATTAACGGAGGGGAAACATACACAGTTGCTCTCCCCACCCACTCAATCAGTGGTGCTCCAGTAGATTCCCATTTCCAGGTTATTGCCACCCTTTTTTGGGAAGCCCCCTCCCTTCACCTCCTCCTCCCCTTCCTGTGTAACACAGACACATTTTGAATCACTTCTTCTCTGGTTCTGTCAGCAACTGGCTGTGTTTCAGTGTCAGTTGATTTTGTGTCAGTAGCTCGTGCTACAGCTCTATTTGTTAGCTCATTATCAGATGATCTGCGGAAGAGCAGCAGTTGAAATTATTCTAATTTTGTTCACTCACAAAGAAAGCTTATAAGATGCATTATTGGCCATGCAACAGGAATCTCTGTTTGAGGGGCAAAGGATGCTTGAAACCTCAAGAAACTTGTCACACACATCCAAAGTCCTAAAATGTGAAATCTGATATGATTTTTTTGCTTTGGCATGCCAAAGGGGCTCTGTACCACCCCCTCTAGAAAATGTCAATGAAGCAGCCCCCGTGGCATGTTTTACCTAGAGGTACCAAACTTAGTCCACCATTTTGGATTTTATTTTAATGTTTAGGTGATTTTTTTTTTTTTTTTGGCCATTTCCAGCCCTCATACCTTAATGAACTCCTCCTACAGATTTCAGTGGATCGACTTGAAATTCAGGCAATAGTATCTACAGAAGTTGACAACACTAAATTGCAAAGCTTTCTAGTTTTCAATGAACCATCAGTGACTTTTAGCATGCAGTCTCAGCTTCCTACAGGTTATAAATAATAGTGAGTGTCAAAGTACTTGAAGACAATGTTTTGATCCTACTTGAATTGTTGTCATGTTAAAAATGTCTTTGATGATCTGTAGGGTCAAAGATTTTTGACCTTTTGAAAATCCAAGCAGTGTCAAAACCTCCTCAAACTTGGGCATGGAGTTACTGTTCCTCTGTTACTTTTTTTCCCCAATGTACACTGTTTTTTGATGGCCTATGATTGTTCTCCCTAAACATGTCAAAGTACATACCACTAAATTGTACAAGGGTTTGGTAAGCAAGTCCAACGGGTGGAGATTTGGATTCAGAACAAAATTGCATAGGTCAAAATACCAAACTCGAGGCTTCAAAGTGAGAGTCCACAAACTACTGGGTGATGTCACAGTGGCCACATCAGTGCTACTTTTTTTATATTCAATGGTCCTCTACCGTTATGTGTTAATTGTACAAATAATGACTCTTTAAATAATCTTCTTTTCAACCAAAGCTCAGAATATGTTTTAGGTAATAGGAAATTAAGATAAAATGGTAAGAAAATGCAGATGTGTAACAAGTTCTGGTTTTAGAATAATTTAAAAATGAGCTCAGTTGTCCATTTTGTCCCCCCCTGCATGTTAAGTGCTTGTATATCAGTCCAAATTGTGCCTCTGAACAAGCACTGTTTTGAATGAAGCTGTTAAGTTTCCAATTCATCTTATTGTTCTTCCTTCATCCTTTTATATCAGAGGACAGGAGTGCACCTTTGAAGAAAAGGAGATAAATACTCGGTTTGTGTCTTTCTAGGTGACTTTTATGAAGAGGAAGTTTGGTTTGATGAAGAAGGCCTATGAGTTGAGCGTTCTGTGTGACTGCGAAATTGCCCTCATCATCTTCAACAGCTCCAACAAGCTGTTCCAGTATGCCAGCACTGACATGGACAAAGTCCTCCTCAAATACACCGAGTACAACGAACCCCATGAGAGCAGAACCAACTCTGACATTGTAGAGGTGAGTGGCAGTGTATTAAAATGGTCATCTTAATGCCATGTCCCAACAAAATATAGTACCCAGTTCAGCCTTATTAATGTTGAGTTTTTGTGGAGAAAATGTGACCTTTTAATTTTTCCTCTTTACTTTTGATATGTAATATTGTCCTGCTCTCGTCCACCAAAATGATGTCTGGTATGGCGTTTACCTTCTGCCTGATTCCATGTGAAGGCAGCATAAGTGTGATGAAGAGTCATTTTTATTAACTAGCATTGTCATAAAAGAGAAAAACAAGTGAATTTGTAGCAGCTGTAAGGCTTGCTAGTTTGTTCATTTTTAATGAGGAAACATGCCAGGCCTGTTTGTTGAGCGGGTGAAAAGACATAAACGTCAAAATAAGACATGGCTTTAATGGTGGCACATCTGCTATGTCAGACATTCAGTGTATCTTGTTTTATTTATTTTACAGGAAAAGCTGCACGGCAAGATTTTGCAGTGCTGACACAAAATGGACTTAAAATAATGAAGACTGAGAATTTTACATTATCAATGTGCAGGATTTAGATAAACGATTGCTTGGATAATGCAAATCATCTGTGAGACTGTTTATTAAGCATTAACACACATCAGTCATAGCTGGACTACTGGAGACATACACTAGATGCTCTCAGTGATAAAATACGATCCAGCCGGTCGCCTGTTCTGTGGGTTCATTCTGTTGCATCATGGTCCCCGAGCAGTGCTGTCCTGTCTCTCACAGCACGTACTCGTTGCGGCTGCCATTAAAAATGAATGGCCATCGTGACTCACGTTCTGGCTGTTTATGTAAGCGTCTAATGTGTGTTTGCCTTGCTGAGAGCCTGAATTTACTGCACACACACACACAGACTGTCAACTGTAAAGGAAGCTAAACTTCCAAAACTAAATGTGTTTATTTTCAAACTGCCTCTTCCTGCTTCCTGAAAAATAGGGGAGCCTCACTGCTCAAGTTTGTTTCGGGAGAGTCCAGGCATGTTTTTATATCTGCTCTCTGTCTTCATATACAGACAGATACAGTCTGGGATGAACAGAAGCATGCATGTGAAACAGTAAAGCCTCTCCAAAGACCACGACTGTCGAATGCTGAATCCATTCATTTAGTTGTTGTGATAGTAGTGGCAGAGGTGGTTAATATGCATCATTAACATCACCATAATTGATCTAAATAGCATAATCATTTCTATTCTCCTGCTGTAAACCACATGCGGACACCTGTGTTGGCTCTGTAAGCCATTAGCTCAGCTCCATTTGCCTGCTTTGAGCCCTTATTTGTTTTTTTCTTGTAAACGCCGCGCATACAGACAAGCTGGAAAGTCTGGAAAGTGAGAGGATGATGTTTTACATATGGGTCAGTCCATTTGCAACATTCAAGCATGAGATTTGACTATGTTTAATGCCATACCCCCCATGGCTGCAACAGTTTCCCATGTTGTGATAGACCGGCAGAAAGCTGCTTTAGATGCATAGTTGTTTCATGGAACATGATTTGTTTGCTGATTAGTATCTCAGCTCCCAAGTTTACAGGTAATCTACATGTCCAGCATGCAGTGCATCTCCTCACTTTGTTTGGTAGTTTAGAGTTCTCCTAAAGACACATTTAAAAGTATGTAAAAATACTCTGCCATGATTAATACTTTATTTTACAGTGTTTTCTCACATAAAAAGTAAAATGTGGGGATAGATCTGGCTTTGGGAGACTAAACATCGGAAAGGCTCAGCTATTTGATCTCAGAGTTAGATGAGGGGTGTCGTGGTCCAAAATTGGTGACTAGTAGATGTATCAGAATGGTAAGTGTATGGTAAGTGTTGGCATCTTTTATTTTTTTAATATTGTTTGTTAGATTGTTAGCTTGTAACCGACAGTGGCTGACTTAGTGTTTGTGGTTGTGAAACATACAACATCCGATATGATGTTACAGTATGTTTACATTGTCACCTTGTCATCATGTAAATATACACTACTAATGAAAGTTTGCAGAATCTGTTTACCTCAAATTTTTATTTTATTTGGGTTTTTTTTGTTAAGTGTACTAAGTCCACTCTGTGTTGGAGGCTTCAGGTTTCAATGCTGGTGTTGTGTCAAAGTCTTTTACCCTGTCAATATGTGTTTTCTGTATTAGACAGTGATTGGCTTTCGAATTTATGACGTATCTAATCTAATTTACCCGGTGTATCTATGAATCTCAGGCCATGTTTAGATGAGAACAAAGTTTTTCCTTTGCGTTTTAACACGATAACATTATGAAGTTTTTGAGTGAAGGATCTCTAAGTGTTTTTCAAAGTCAAATTGAAAGTTGAATCCTCCTCACTTATGTAATAATATAGCAGATGTTATTGAGTGCTTTTTCATTTTGAAAGGAGGATAAATTCATTTTGGGCGAGAGTTAGATAAAAAGATAGATAACACTGTTTTCAACTTTCTATACCCTTGAGCATATTTTAGTCCTCCACCAATATAGCACCTAGCAACAATAGCCACTTCTCTGGCAGACCTTAACTTTATTACCTACATCAGAATCACCAATGTTTGCCTGTGAATAATCTCTCATGTGGCACATTGAGACACCATGACAATGAGGAACACACATAATGGTATCAAAAACTTGACATCTGGAAATTTTTGTAAGAAATGCATTTTCAGCAATTACATGAAATATGACCACTTCTGTGCTGGTAACTGCTGAGATATCTCCTTTTTGTCGAAACAGTTATGAATGCTATACATCCTCTGAATGCTGTAGGTCTCTAGTTTGTGGCTATAAAGTTTTATGAGGCTCTGATTATTGTAGAGGTCCCAATAGGTCACGTTATGCAGCAATGTCAGTTTAAAAAAATGAACAAAGCCCACTACAGCCTCAGAACGACAGTAACATCAGTTGATGTTAACTTGACTATTCGATTGTTGCTGTTTTTTGTTTTTTTCTCAAAGTACAGTGTTCTAAAAGTGAATTTATTTGACTGTGTGGATCCTCTCTAATAATGATTCTTGTGTTGCACAGTCTATGCTACACCTTTTATAAAAAGCTTTTTAAATTAGAGGTACATTCATATGAATATTGATGAGATGATAGCAGAAATTATTGACTTTAAGCCCTAACAGTCTTTTTCTTTAAAAAAAAATTACTCTACAGAGGAGATAAAAGTATAATGTCAACCAAAATGAAGGATGCCAGGAAACCTCTTTTTTTACTGATGATGGTCTGCCAGCTAAAACAACTACAAAGTCAGTCAACTGGTCAGCTAATCCCACTGACAGATTACTTTTGTCATCATAATGAGACAGGTTTGTGTGCAGCAGAGTTGAGTTTCAGCAACAACAGAGCAGCCGTCCAAGGTATGCAATGCAGTCATCTCAGCCTGCAGAGTCCAGAGATAAATGAGAACCATAACAGAAAGTGAAAACTACAATACACTCAAACCTGACACTGTAGCATACAGCAGAGCGGTTGATTTGGTTTAGTTCAAGTATGATAGGAAGGTTCATGAAAAAACAATCCGTAGAAACTGTGTGGAGTGGTGTTTAAGCTGCCACAGATGTGTCCAATTGCATCTCAAAAACACAACCTTCCCCATTCTTAGCCTGTAGGGCAATCACTCAGGGGGAAAAGACTCTCTCCAGGGAAAAGGGGGGGGCTTATTTTATCTTTGAAGCAGGCCCAACAGCAACAAGACATCACTCTCACATGTTAGGATGCTTAATGTTGCAGCTCGTGCCTCATGGTGGCAAAGATCCACATGCCTTTGGAGATCCACTAAAGCCGACTTTGACATTTGAGATGATAAGGAGACACACACTCTCAGATCCTCCAACAGACACTTTAAGATAGTCGCCAGTGCCCAGACATGATGTAGTGCTTTAAACAAGCATTGTGGAGCCACTTATAGGCGGCTGGGTCTTGGACCAAATCCCAGTAGACCCTTCTCTCCTGAGTCTACTCTGTGTCCCTTTGTGCCCTCATACTGTCCCACTGTCCATTTTCCAGAGAAAACAACCTTTTTTATAGGAGCTGGAATGCTAAAGCTAAACTGTAAAGCTACCTGAGAATGGTGTAAAACATTTAGAGAAACCAGAGTGATCACATGATGGGTAACAGCTGTCCCCCTCCCTCCCCTTTGGTTGCTTGTAAGGTCAAGCAGAGTTTACACCTGAATCAGACAAGTAGAGTAACAAACTCCTGATGCTGAGCAGAAAAAAACTTTCCATCTGTTTTAATTTGGCTCATTTCTCCTTGCATCATTTGCTGAGTCATTATGTGTTGAATATCATTTCTGAAAAGTTTTATTTTGCCCTGGACACGTGTCAACTTGCTGTAATATTTATGATATTTGCAGGTATTTTATGATTGCAATCAGACAGCCAGATTGGGATCAGTCCTGCGTCTTTTTCTGTTGTAAACGTGGCAGTAGTAGCAGAATCTGTGCCTCAGTTTTATTTTCACATGATGGGCATAAATTTTAGGTTCTGTGAGAAGGGATGAACATTTAATCGTACTACAGTGCTCCTTGTTTACACAGACACATTCCAGCCTTAGCTGACTTTTGTGTGATTTCTCAGTAAAGGTTATGCACTTCCCTGCAATAAGCTTGTTGTGATAAAACTGATACATGATACTGCAGTGCTTTCATGTAGCAGGGCTTTTGCTTTGACTAAACTGTTGCAGGGAATAAGTATTGAATGTTTAACAGTACAACCTAATGTGTTTATTGGAATACCAAACTCTTGTGCTTGCCTTTGGCATTTGATGGTGGAAAAATATGTAAAGGATCTCTTTGCTGATGTTAAAACTTAAAGTGTGTGTTTGCCTTGTCCTTTCACATATTAAAAAGTCTTTTTGTCCTTTACCATGTGTGTTAGAATGTGTCAAGGTGTGAGTTTACATGGACAGAAATAACCTATTTATAATCTGGTTTTTGGAATATCCCTTTTATGTGTTTAAGCATGTAAACATCATATTCTGTATTTGAGAAACCTGAATATGCTGGCTGGAGTACTCTGAAAGAAACTGGCACATATAAGAGATTTATGAATAACCCAAAATCTCTGTGTTCACGTTAACATCATATCCCAAATTTCATCACGACTGGGATAAGTCCCATAAGTGCGTCAGTTTTGTCCATGTAATCATACTCATGGCCATATTACCTGTAATTTTCAGAAATGAAAAGTGTAATAAGTAATAAGTACATTTTCTTTAGTTAATAATCACTTGAGAATAAGAATTGTATTCGGTTGCCTTAGAATGAGAGAATTAGTTATCAGAGAAAAAAGGTGAGCTCATATTAGCAGGTGCTGGGACTTGCCTGTCTGTGACTTGCCGAACTGCTTAGGTAAAACATTGATTTGTAACAAGAAACTACTCAACCACCTTTTCTGTTTATTACCGGCTCTCAGTAAAAATCTTCTAAACAATGACCGTTGATGGAATTAACCAGGAGAAGTTTCAGCTGGTTGCAATCTGCATCACCACTGGAAACCGTTAAAAAAAACCCCTTAATCTTACACGCTGCTCCTTTGAATCACCGATGGATCAGTCCTTTACCACTTGTCATTCTGACTAATAATAAAGAATTGCTGGCACTGCTACATGGTAACTCACATAATGTACTGTCCCATAATTAGACAAATGGCATAGTTGTCAAATGGTCCACCAAACAAACTGACAGACAGCTTCAGTGAAAGCACGTCCGTAGTTGAACGAGGTAAACACTGCGTGCGTTTTCATTTTAACTGGCCAGCTTGATGTTTACTGGAGAGTGAAAATAACCAGCCATTGACTTGAGTGTGTGACTTCTCTAATTGGTCACCAGTTGCTAAAATGTAGTTTCAGGCCTGTGGTGAAAATAGCCTTGCAAGTGTGCATTTAAAGCTCCTAATAACTAGCAGTGTCTGGGAATGCAGAGGACATGTGGTGGACAGACTGTCAGCTGGCTGCTGTGTTGCTCTGTCTTTTTCACGCTATGACGTGTAATGTAATGAGCAGCAGAGATGAGATGGATACCAGAGGAATGATGTCATCTCACAGGCTCGCATCATGCTGGTATGATTTGATTTTTTTTTTTTTTTGTGACTCCTGTACTGAAGTCCAGGTGCTGTATATTAACATCCATCAATTCATCCGTCCATGTTCTAAACTCAGTAACCTAAACCTAATCTTTCTAAACCACCTCAATTAAGCCAAGTTCTTGCTTGGCTTCATTTTTATTTACAAAAGTAATTCTATATGTTTTTTTTCAATAAGATGCATTAGACATTTTGAATTTAAGTATTTGAAATGTCTGGTCAAAATGTCTTTTAGTTTAGTTTTGTTTTATTTGATACACACGTCACAGTAGCATTAGAACTGTACATTTATGCACAAGAACCAGATGTACTGTGTTAAGTGTTTTAGGCAAAACGCTGATTTGCAACACCTGCTTTTTATGCCTCCGCACCGGCCATAGTTTTTGGATTATGAAGACAATGTCTCAAGAACACCTTGAGGGAATTGTTTCAACTTTGGCACAAACATTCATTTGGACTAATAAGATTTTGGTAGTCAACGGTCACTGTGACCTTGTGTCTGATCTTGAATCTGATTCTTGTGAACTCGATATCTCAAGAGCATCTTTAGGGAATTTCTTAAGCCTTGGCTCAGATGCCCACTTAAACTCGAATATATTTGAGATATATATGTGATTTGATTTTGATGGTCAAAGGTTTTTCTCTAGTTATTACATGTACATATTTACACATATCGATTGCATAATTATCTGGTCATTATTCAACATCATAACCGAAGGGGAGACATTAATCTTGGGTACTAATCTTTAAACTGTGCTGATTGTACAGATCTTCTGTGCTGTCAGGTTGAAGATGTGTGTAAAGCATCCATGTTTTAGAATGTGTTGCTTCTTTGCAGCAACATCCATATTTGAAGTATTGTCAGCGGTCATGGTTACATATGAGTCTTTACAGACAAGGATGTAAACTGCATCTTGACTGGTCTGCGGAGGTGTACAACCCCAAGGCGGTAATTCTAGTTAAAAGTTAAAAAATAAAAAAACAACAAAGGAAATAAAAGACATGCTCCACAAATACATCCACAAATCCATACACAGAAATACATACACACAAAATACAAAATACTAGTGTTTCATTCATAGCTTTTTATGTATAAATGTGAACCCCTCTCTTTGGACTTAAAGTTAAGCTGTTGTTATCAATATTTTTGGATCAACTATGGGTCACATAACTATGAAAAAGGTGTTGCTTGTATTGATGACCCTTCAGAGACTTATCAGCCAACTTTGCAGCTCCCTTCAGCTCTATGCAGTGTGTCAGTTTCTCTCAGCTCATTATTACAGTTTTGGTTCCCTGTCATTGGCCTAGTTTCCAAAAAAAGCTCTTAAAATCCCAACTGTACACTACCTGATCACCACCAAATGATTGAAAAAATAAGTGAGTTGCTAGTGTACATAATGGAACATTTAGCCATTGAAGAGTAAGATATTTCCCTCTGGAGTTTGTAAAGACAAAACAAATTTAAAAGGAGAGTATATATGGAACTAACATTCATCAGGTGGACAGTAACAAAGTCCCAAAAGAGCACTGATGTTGTGCTGTATTTGCTGAAGGCAACTGCTTGCAAACAAGTTTGTTATAGCATCTTAGAAAGTGATAATATGTCATTATTATGCTTATTGTCCTACCCTCAAGTGGCCAAAAAATCCGCAAGCATGTCGAAATGGTAACTATTTAACACAACAACAAAATAGATGCTTCCATGCTTAAAAACGGAAGAATTCACACCTTTATGGGTGTGTAAAGGGTGTTGTGTTGTCATTGCAGGGGACAGAGTTATAAAATAGTGGATATTATAAAGATATGATGCAGTGTAAAGGCACTTTCATGATCCCAGTATGTAACAGTAGGAGTTAGAAATCATTAAGCCATAAACAGGCTGTTGATGCAAGGATCTGTAAATGTTATGACAGAGTGTCAAGTTGTTAACTTTTATTAAAGCTATAGTGTTTTGAAGTTTCACATAAATCTGGTATCATTAGCAGAGACGTTTCTGATAATATTATTATCACTTGTTTCAGTTCCATGTCCTAATGTAAGTGTGTATACTTTTATCTGTCACAATAACTGTAATTATAACTGTTTATGTCATTGCGATTTCATGCCTATTACTCCAGCCGTTACCCTAAGCCTAATCTAAATGTAACTCTTACCCGAGCTGCTGTTAAAATAAGGTCCTTCCTTCTTTAAACAATATTTTCTTAACAAGACTGCCTCCTCCCTGCAGAGCTGTTGATATTTGCTCTAGCTTTACTGCTGACAGTAATATGATCCTCTACAGATTTGTTTGTGCTAATGAATCTCATTTGACGGGTATATCTTGGTTGTGCTCGGGGATGCATAAACAGCCAACTTTTTGCCTTTAATTTCCCTGTCTATCCACCCAACACCACTATAAACACCCCAACCAAACTCAAAGTTGTGTCAGGCTCACTATAAAAATATCTGCTTACTCCAGTCCATTGTGTTTAAAGGGCTGCTGTGAATATAGATGAGTAGGTCTGTGATGTGGTGCAGCATCTCTCTAGAGGAAGACCGCTGTTAATATGTGCTCTACTCAGACCGGCTTTGTGTCTGTCACGCTGCTTTAAAGCCCATAAAGGCAAACAAACTGTCAGACACTGGCGAAAGGATATTATATGCTCAGTATGATATTGTATGCAAAATATGAATAAATTAATATATAATTCAATCTAGACACATCTTTACGTTGAATTTGTGGAGGCTGAAATGATTGTGATTCACAAAATACTGAATATGCTTGACCTCACATCAGCAACTCCCAGAAAATAATCAATAAGAGGTTTAGCATCTTGCTTGAGCATTTTACTGTTTGACCTTATATATGTAAATTCATAATAACTATATTTCACACATCCTGCAGATCAAAGCCTCCATTACTGTTTTGGTGCAGTTAGCAAGGGGGGAGATACATACTCCGGTTCAAATGGGGTCGTGTTTAATGGGTTTACAAGAAGAGTTCATGTGAACACCTCTTGTGGTATTCACAACCACTTCAGTGGAAATATTCTGAGATCTCTGAGTTCACAATTTTGTGTATGCGACTATCTATGTCGTAAACACAATCTCATGAGTTACATTTGAGCGCAGCATTACATGCACTGCAGGCTGAGTAATAAGTAACACATTTTATGAATGTATTTTCCCCCACAAGTTTGTTGCCCAAAATGTTCAAATGTATTTTTTACATTTTTTAGCCATCCCGGACTAACTGTGAAGTAGCAGCGCTTACATAGAGTCAGCTAAAAAAAAAAGAAGTAAGCCTCACAAATGTATTAAACTATAGATGATTTATACCCGACACATGGTGCTGTAACAGTTAAAAAGAACAGACAAAAACAAGACCCAGAGTTTTTAGCAGTACTAGCTCTGCAAGGTTGTACGAACAGCTGTGCTGTGAACTAAATGCTAAAGTCAAAATGCTTAACATGCTCAGAAGGACAATTTCACTCAATATGTTTAATAACAGTAACTAGCTTAATATAAATACATCATGTAGAGCATGCTAACATTTGCTAATTAGCACCAAATGCAATTTTTGACCTGATGATGTTGCAAAATAAAAAGTCAGAGTATGCAGTTTATCTTGTGGGGAACATGAACGTCTAGACCAAATTTTGTATCAGTCCATCTATCAGTTATGGAGACAGTGTGCTTGAAACCACAAATGTCAACCACATGATTACTCAAGAAGAAAATTCACCAATGTCATTAGGATGCATCAGCTGGTGAACATGAATGTCTGCAAAAAGATTTGTGCCAATCCATTAAGTTGATGTAGAGATATTTCACTGAATAAGTGAAACATTTGACGTCCTGGTGGCGCTACATGAAAAGAAATAATGTCAAAATACTTTGACATTAAGATTTGTCCTCCTGAGGACCATGAATGCTTTACAGCCATTAGCAGCTCAGGAACTGTCAAACTTTACACCAATCAATCTAAAAGTAGATCGGCTGACAGACTGACAGCACAGACACACATTGCTAATCCTGGAGCAATGGTGCTGTGTGATTAAAATGATACAATTACTGCGCTTTTTTGCAGCAGCTGGTAAAGTGTCCTGCCTAAGAAGTCCTCAGAAACATTTTTTTAGACAAAACATAAATAATGTTTAGTAATGAACCAAACACTAACAACTTTGTTTTAATGCTGCTGCAAAGTGATTCATGCATTAGAGGCATTTTACCGCAGTGTTAAAATGTGTTTCCAAGCCCCTATGTATTGAAAATCACAGTAAAGAATTCAGCTGGATTTCATTAGCAGACATTAATATGTGTGTGTGAGCCTCTTGGGAGTCAGATCTGGTTTCTAGTCTTGTTAGTGGTTGGTTGTCTTCCTGCTTTTTAACCACATTTTAGATAGGGAGCAACCAGAGCCATACACATCCTGTGCTCTGCAATATCTTAGCTTGTGACATTGACAAATGTTATTGTCGAGTAATACTGAATAATTCATATGTTTTAAGTTTGAACTGGGCAGCTTGAGTCTTAAAATATACAATAATTTTTTCTTTTTAAACAAATTGTTCTTATCTGTGTTTCTGTGTAATTCTGACCAAACCTTTTTATGTTTCAAAGCTGTGTGTTTTCTGTAAATTCAACTATATTTTAGAAATAGTGGAGTGTAAATGAAGGAGTTTTCCATCAGGAAGAATTCATAAAGAACTTAAATAGATATGCAAATCATTTTTTGACAAACTGGTTTGTTGTGATTTATGAAGTCCTGCCTGCTCTCAGTAGTCCGCAAACCACTCTCTCTGGAGAAAATGTGGCTTTATAATGAATGTCAGCTACAGGCCACTATAAGCTGAGCCAAAGAAGTACTGATGTCAATGCAATTTTTATGTTTTTTATTTATATTTGAATTTTTTAAATCAATATTTTTAATGCTTTTGCCCTACGTTGTTTTTTTCCCCCACCACACAGGCCCTGAACAAGAAGGAGCACAGAGGCTGTGACAGTCCGGATGCTGATGCCTCCTACATCCTCACCCCCAGCACTGAGGAGAAATACAAGAAGATTAATGAAGAGTTTGACAACATGATGAAGAGTCATAAAATTGTAAGTTGCACTGTTGTGGGTGATGCGGACCAAAACCTTTCTTAACAATATCGGAAGTTTGTTAAGCCAATGGCATTTCTCCCACTGGTTTCAAATCCTATGGGGTTTGATTGGGATTCTTCCCTTTTTTTGTTTGTTTTTATGGCTCAAAATGTGGGGCAAATTGTCACATTAAAGTACATAGAGAGACAAAGATTTGGTCCCAAGTATGGGCTTCTGTAGCACACGGGCTTGAGGCAACAAACATTATTAGAGGACAAACACTTTGACACCAGGTGGGTCTTCATCAGTCTTCCTCTTTTTGACCCTTATGAATATGCACCTGCAGTTGAAATGCTAGTTCTCAAACAAAGTATGTGTGCTACAGGATACTTAAGACCAAATTTCTGAAGTCTCTCCTGATACAAGAATGTCCTATTCTGAGAGCACTGGACATGCCTGTAATTCCTTGTGAGCGGCTGAAGCACATTAAATCTCTTCCTTCTTCTATCAAATTTATGTCAGTCATTTGGTGATGATATGATTGACCTCTTTGGAGAGGTACCTGGTAGGGTTGCAAATTGTAGGCATTTTTCAGATAAAATAATCAATTAATTGTTGTCTCAGAAAACCTAAAAACCTTGCATATACAAAACAAAATCCATCACATTACTTTTCTTGTGTCACTTTGATATGCCTTTAACAAGTATTTAAACCTCTGAACACTGAGGGTATTGGTTTAATTTCTTTCAAAAACATGGGGAAAAGGTAAAAAATAATACAGATTCATTGTAATTTTTTAATTACTTTTTACTATGTATTTTTATTTATTTTTTTACTTATTCTTAGGTAATTTTCTCATGCTTTTTACTAACTTCTTGTAAATTTTGGGCGCATCATTTCTTCTTGCGTTGCTCATTGCCTGTCATTGCCTGCCTATCTGTCACTTTCTTCCAGCCCACTGGCCTTCCACAGCAGAACTTCATGCATGGCAGCATGTCTTACAGCCTCGGTACAGGAGGAGGAGCAGGAGGAGGAGGAGCGACCTCTCAAGCTCTAGCTGCAGCCACAGCAGCTCTCGCTGATAGTGGGATCCTCTCCTCACCACACACACACCTCCACAGAAACATCCACCCTCCACAAAGACCTCCCAGCACTGGAAATGCAGGTGTGTGCATGCATGTGTGAGTGTGCTTACAGTATTATTCCAGAGAAATGCAGGTAAATATTTGTTTTGCTCTTTGGTTACTAAATACATTACGCACACTGAGCTGATGACACTCAATCATAGGAAAAAATTTGTTCATGTACATTTATAGATTCATTTTTCGTCTGGATGGGATTTGAAATTCTGAGAGGATCAATAACTATAACCAAAAAATAAAACTGTAGGCAAATAGCATTGTGTTGAAATCCAGAGAAGGGGCGTCTATCTACATTTAATGTGGATTCTTGCCCTCTCTGTGAATATTTTCCCCATAGAACAGGGATTTAAATTAAACGTTAGAAAAAGATATCAAAAATCAATCGTGTGTCTGTGTGTGTGTGTGTGTGTGTGTGTGTGTGTGTGTGTGTGTGTGTGTGTGTGTGTGTTTTTATCCTCAGGTGGCCTGCAGGGCAGTTCTGACATGGCTCTGCAGAACGGCTCTGGAGCAGTTGGTATGTATTGCTCAGTAGTCATACAAATACACTCTGACAAACTTCACCCTCGAGCCTCACCATCACTATGTCCTTAGATATGTAATTCAACTCATTGTTCAAAGGAAGTGCTAAACATAACTCAGCTATTCAGAGAAAAAAAATCATTCTTTAGAAAGAAATCTACATGTACTTGTTACATTTTAATGTATGGCTTTGTAATTTATTTCTGGAAAATCCTTCATTACCAGTGCTGGTTAGATACAGAATCAATTAATAAGAGTTCGTCTACAAATCTTCCTACCTCTTATCCTAATACTACATATTTTTATCAGTCATGATTATTCTGACTTGGTCAGTCTGATCTTTGACCTCCTTACAATTGGTTGCTTCAAGAAAACTATAAAAGTGATATAGAAAGTATTTTATAGTTTCCTCCGGTAGCCTCAGAATGTTTTCATCAAGGATGTCTGGTTCATCATTTATTCTTTTGATCATCATTAAAAGTAGCTCTGCAATATATAAAAAGTAAAAGTATTAGGAAAAGCCTGTCTCTCAATCTTGTCCCCCCCCACCCCCACACCCCTAATCTTAACCTAGCAGCATGCCTGATAGTTACATAAATATAAATGTTTCATAGTCTAAAAAGTCAGGACAAGACATTTACTAGCCTGTAAGTCAATTCTAAATTTAGAAAAAAAATATCAGAACTTGAATGTTGTTAATAATAAACGTAATTATTTGAAAAACTAAAATGCAGTTTCAGTAGTTACTGTAAATTGGCGTTTGAGGAAATGTTAGATGAGTGGTATGACATAAAAAGATCACAGAAAAGCTAAAACACTGTTCATGTCTTATCACATGCAGAGTCAGGCACTAACAGCTCAGGGTCCAGGCTGATTATGTTTGTCCATCACTTATTCCTACATTATGCCTTTGTATATGTAGAAAAATTCACGAACAGCCGACCCTTGCAAATTTTGTGTGCTTAAGTAAACAAAGAAGAATGCACACTGAACCGCACCCACTGTATACATGTCCTCCCAAGAGGGAGAGAGTCACACTTTGCTCACTATTTGCAATCTGCTGCTCAGATGACTGTGATTGCAGGTTGGTCACGATCCTCAGGTTGGAAGCCACTGATCTGGAGGGTGTGTCCTGTAAATCTGCCATGTTTGAACCAAATAATTGAACAAGCTGCCATACTGCAGGAGGTTTTGTGACTACTTAATACTAGAACATTTGAACGGTTTCATCTTAATGCTTTTGGAAGGATCGGTGTTATTTATCGAGTCTGGATGCTCCACAGTGTCATTTGTTACCGCTTTATGTCAGCTGTATTTGTCTGCACTGCTGGATCTTTAACCTGCGTCACACACTGTCCTCCTTGCAAACTGTCCTGCCTGTCATCTTCGTGCTCTCCCTCCCAGAACAGCATGTCCCATAAGAACACTGCCATTATGTAATGTCAAGAGCAAGAAAAGATCAATTATTCATTATTATCTCCTGTATAATATATAGCTGTACTTTTTCCTTTCTCCGTTCAGAGCCTGCTGGTGGACAGCTTTATTTAATGGATCTAACACTTGGGACTGTAACCTGCAGTTTTTTACATACACATCCCAAATCTTGAATATTCCTAAATATAGGTGTCTTGTGCTTTTATGCTAAAAAGAAAAAAATGTAAGAGGCTCTGAAAATAACCTGGCAAAATGTTCATTTGAGCAGATTTCGCTTACTCCTGGTTCATGTAGAAAATCTCATATTCCCCATCGATCATTCAACCTGTTAGTCAGTTCTCAAGGGATGGTTGGGAATCCCCTACCGTAACTTCTCATATGTCCTTGTACTTCTTAATGTCTGTGTTCAGTGAACGGATTTGTGGGCTCGCCTGGTGGAGGCAGCATGGGGAAGATCATACCACCCAAATCTCCTCCTCCTCCTCTCCCACCTCCTGGGAACAGCCTGGGCCCTACCAACCGCAAGACAGACCTGCGAGTCGTCATCCCTCAGTCCAAAGGAATGATGCAAACTCTGGTAAGTGTGTGTGTGTGTGTGTGGTCCTTATATTTATGACCTTAACAAAAGTCCTTACAGCCATAAATAACAACAAAGAACTTCCTCCATTTTTTGGTACTTGGCACTTGACACTTGAAGGAATCTGGTTGTTAATACAATAACACTTAAAGCTGCCTTATTTGATTTAGGACCAGTAGCGGACAGTCATGAAAACATGCAGATACAGAGCTACATCCTTAATACTATCTCATAAAATTGTTATGCTTTCAAATTTTTGCACTTCTCGGCTGCTTGTGAACAATTCTGTGAAAACACAGTACTTATAGCGACGCTTCCATCTGCATGGTGATGCAGTTGGTGGGTATATTTTGGTGGAAAGAAAATATTTCCTACTTGAAACTGCTCACAAAAAGGTCTGTGGATTATCTTGAGTAACCGCGTCATGATTTCTGGGAAGAGACATTGCTCTCAAGGTTTTTCAATGTATTTTTTGGTAATCTGAGCACCATAAGCCGAGTGCCATCTAGTTTCATTATATTACAGAGAAGGCAGACATCTCTATGGCTTGTATCGCCAACGCTCAGCAGCTCACGCCAAAACAAGCTAGACAGATAAATAGCACTAAAGGTAGGAGGAAAAATAAGCATTTTTCATTTGAGATGAACTGTTCCTTTAAACCTTTCAGCGCCTCAGTCTGAGGTTGATCAGGAACAGTGTTTTTCAAGCCAGAGAGATGTTGGACACAGACGAGAACAGGGTAAATAGATGATGCATATTACCGCAGAGTTGGTCAGCAACTTTTCAGAACAATTGGTTCGACACCATCTGGAGCAGATGGTTGGTGAGTGTGCAAATGAAATCATTGTTCTCTTAAAGAGGAGCGGATCTCTCTGTTCCACACATCAATATTGGCAAAGAATTGCTTGCCTGATTTGAAAAAAAGAATTGACTTAAAGCCAGAAGTTTTCAGTGCCTCAACCAGTAATCCTCTTCATCATCAATTGTCCCTTTCAGTGGAGTCACTTTTAATGGTGAACGAACAGTTTTGTTTACATCCGTGTTTCTCACGTCAATGCGCTGTTTACATCCATAAGGCCTCACAGACAGATTGAATGCATTTCATACCTCATGAAACAGCCTCGTTTTGGCTGCATCTTTTACATCAGCTTTTACTTCTTTTCCTCTTTTATTGTTGTGTTGCTCCACTTTACCGCACTTTACAGCCACTAACTGACAATATGTGTATCATGAGCCAATGCCTGTGGGCTATAAGACAAGACCCAAACAATATTTGGACCTGTTCATCAAAACAGTGTAGCATTAGTGGTCATAAACTCCTATGGAAACCATTCTGTCATTATCCATTTCTTCTGTATGATTGTGTCCACACTAAAAAAAAGATATGCCTTTGCTTTTTCTTGCCTCTTTAATTTCCTTTATTCATGTTATTATTAGCTAAACATTTTTTTAATCCTAGAAGTCTGAATAATGAATGATGTAACATGATATTCACAGCATGTGAATATATATTTTCTAATTTGTGTAGTACCTTTCATACAATAGCAATACAGCCTAAGGTACTTCACATGAAAAGACATAGAAGACATAAAGACATGATAAAACCTGCATGTAAAAATAATATAAGATCAGAATAGAATACATAGAATGCATTTCAGTTGATAAAACCCACATGATAATACTATTAAAAGTAAGATAAAAACAAGGATGAAAATAGAATGCAGAGAATGCATTACATAAGATGGAAAATAAAAACCATGGACATAATATTAATAAAAATAAAGCTAAAAAATAGAGTATATAAAATGCATACAATAAGGAAAATACATTTTAAAGAGGTGCAGCAGTGGATAAGTGACAGAAGAGCAGATAGCAGCCTGTTGTTCAAACAGTGGACTAATTACGCTCGTACACCCTGGCATTTTAAAGAAGGCAAAGGTTAAGGTTACCTCTGGTAATCACAAGGGCATCTTGTGCTTTATCTTTAATATTATGAAGGACTGTAGATACACCTTTTGTAGCTTATAGCATTTGCAGAAAGAACAGAAGAATCCTTCTTTGTGTTTTTCTTTGTTGTACACACAGTATGACACCACTGCTTGTTCACATAGACCGACACCCCGATGATCGTTTTGCCAGATTTAAATTTTCTCCAAAGAACCTGGAAAAATTATGTGTGTCAGTGAAAGATACGCAAAGTCACATTTGGGCTGCTGGACACACAAAAATAGGATGGTGATGATATTTCAAGTAGGCTGCCAGCTCATTCACTTTATTGGAAAAGGGAGTGCAGATTCAGGTCAGGTTTCGACACATTACCACTAGAACAAAAAAGCGGAAATAATATGCTGCTTAGTCTACTCACATCCCAAATTGTGGCAGAAATGAACCCTCAGAATGTACACTGTACAAGACGTTTCAGTGATGAGATGTATGAAATCTCGCAGAGTTCATGGTTTGGTGAGGTGACTCTCCACTCTGTGCAGAAGGAGTCTTCGGTCTCTCTCCCTCCAGATTGTACATTCAGCAACTGAGATGCGTTATTGAAGTTATTGACTTGCCCTAAACTCTCTTGCTGTTGCCCTTCCCTCCCACACTATGCTCAAACATGATGTAACGATTAGCAAACAATGGAGATCTTTTTTTCCTTTATTATGGTGTCCAAGATTGCTCCAGTACTCTTCTAGCTGTGGGATACTGGGGGTTTTTACATTTTGCAGTGATCCATCAGTATAAGGATGGCATTTGTTATTTCTCCTGTTATCTCCTGTTAAAATTAATAAATCCTGTCTTTCAGGAGATGATGTACCTACAATAAAACCATAACATAAAAAAACTTGTGGCAAACCAATTTCACAGTTTTTTGTGACTATGAGAATAAAATGTTTTACTTTTTTAGAACTTAAAGCCAAATCAGAAATGGATTACAAATTTAAGCACGTCATAAGCTCGGTAAGTACACATAAGACTCATTTAAGGATAGTCATTTGTATTAATAAAATATGATAAATGAATACATACCCCTCCATCATACGTGTGACAGTCCGCACTGCCTGCACAGTAATGAGTCAAATGTGATTATGTATTTGTTAAACATCATAATTTCTCATCATTCTCATCTTTCTGAGATGATTATTTTTAAACACAGGATGACAGATACTTAATTGTCTGCATGTTTGCAGTTAACATGTTGTTTTTCAGTGGTGTGAGAGTGTTAAATACCAGCTTTTATGGGTTGACACTGGCGTGCAACACCATAAACAATAGCATGCTAATATTTCCACAATGTTTAAAGAAACAGAAGAGGGCGAGAGCTGCTCAGATGATGACGTGTCTTAGTTGTGGTCTGACAGCAATTCTTCTATTTAATCATTTTGAAACTGCCTTTCACTTCCTTCTCCGTGCATGTTTGTGTGTATGGTGTGTTTTGTGTGTGCTGTTTGTGATTTGCACAAATGGGCAAGCACCACTCTCTTATGTTTAATTTTTTTTTTACTTTTATATTTTAAAGTTTCTTCAGAGCAATGTTCATAAAAAACTGAGCAGGTCTGCCTTCCCTCACAAGCTGCATGTGTTAACTGTCATTATTACCAGCGTTAGCTCACACTTGAATTCTCTACTATGCATTTGTCACTCATAGTGACAGGAATACCACAATCAACACAGGGAAAGAGGAAGGAAACACTGAGTTACTTTTTTGAGCGTGTTAGTTTTAGGTGTACATCGGTATCACTGTTTGTGCGTTCGGAATTACCTCATTCAGGGTGATGTCATTGCTGACATTATCAAGCTGGAACGGCAACAGCCCAGAGAGGAACAACACCAAACTTCTAATGACTGTTAGAAATGTGTTAAGTTAAAAAGCCACCAGTTTTGATTACAGCAGCTTCACCAGCCGGGCAGAAAGTGTGCCAAACCAACTTGGTTTCGATCGTAACTTGAAACTGTGACTGATTAAGAACAAATTGCCTGCTGGTATTTAGTGGTGTTTTGATTAATTGTTAAAACACTCAATCAAGTAGATTAGCACTGAGGTTGCAGCAGTAGGCTTGATTATATTTACTTAATGAGACTGCTACCAGTCAAAATGCAAAACACCTCATGTGGCTAAACAGATCCAAATTGAACCAAGTAATTAAGAGGATAAGATTGGTTTTATTTGAATTTAAGCATTTGATAAAAACTATTTGCATCCTCCTCTCGGATGACTGAGCTTCTCACCCTATCTCGAAGGGAAAGCCCAGCCACCCTACGGAGGAAGTTCATTTCAGCCGCTTGTACCTGCGATCTTGTTCTTTTGGTTACTACCCAAAGCTCATGACCATAGGTGAGAGTAGGAACGAAGATCGACCGGTAAATCGAGAACTTTGCCTTTCTGCTCAGCTCCCTCATCACCACGACAGATCAGTGCAGAGTCCGATCCGCCTGTCGATCTCCCGCTCCATCCTTCCCTCACTCGTGAACAAGACCCCGAGGTACTTAAACTCCTCCACTTGGGGCAGGATCTCATCCCCGATCTGGAGAGGGCACTCCACCCTTTTCCGGCTGAGAACCATGGCCTCAGGCTTGGAGGTGCTGATTCTCCAGTGTGTGAATTTATATAGCATGCCGGCATCATAGAAGCAAAAGAGGCATGACTAGTGAGGTTTACCAGAACAGCTTCAGCCTTTTGTGTGACATATAACATACATGTAAGCAGTGCTTTATGAACAATAACAATGGCATAAAATGTTACTGTCCCTGTTATATAGTGACTGATTTCGTCCTCTGCTTGGAGGATAAATCTCCTGCAGTGGGTTGCACACAAAATACTACACCCGTTTTGCTACCCATGATTCCTTCCTACCAGCATTCCTGTTCATACAGACAGTTTATGCGCTGTTAGTACCTCCCATGGTGACTTAAAGGCGAGACCACTCTGTCGCCCTGTTCTGCAATCATACCTTTTACACAGAACAATAAGGCGGCATAATGGCATGATGTTCCCGCCTTGAACAGGCAGTGTAAAAGGGGCTTGTCTATCTCCCACAGTCTAAAGACAGTGGGAGGTGTCACTGCTGCAGGTGTGAATGTAAGAATGAATGGTTAGATGTGTATAGCCTCTTTTACTTTGTCTGTTCAGGTGGTGATATCGCCTTATATATCAAATATCATGTCTCTACACTAGTGTTTTCCTTTGATAGTCTGGTGGCCTGTCCTGGGTGCACGCTGCCTCTCGTCTACTGTCAGTGTCAGCAGGAATAGGTTCCAGCTCTGAGGCAATCCTGAATAGGATTAGCAGCAATGGAAAATGAATGAATGTATAAAAAGTTTACAAACTCGGGCATCTGTAATTTGAAATACTGAGTGATCTAAACTATCATGGAGGGATTTACCGGTTTATGAACTGAACTCATTATGGTGAATGTCTGACTGACTTTTAATAACACAAAACGTTCAGCATCCATCAAGAGCCTTGTGCCTTCCAGCATTTTCTTGAGCAGGATGCTGAACCAAAGTTCAGACACTTTTTCTGGAGGTTGGAGGCATTCTGGGGAATACAGTAAATTAGATAGTAAAGAATAAGTAGATATAGACGGACAGACGGACAGATAGATAGATCCTTTATTGTCATTGTGTTACTATTATTTGTATTACTACAAATTTAGTTTGGCAGCATTTGTCAAACTTAGCAGCTTTACTGTAAATTAAAACAGATAGAAAATAGACAAATAAAAGTAATGCAGGTTTACGAACAGTGGACACACCAAAAAGGCATATTTCACATCATATCTAGAATACAGTCTAAAAGTGTTTGTGGTTTAATTTTTCTTTGGGGAAATACTGTAGTTCTCACTCGCTGTGGAAGACTACAGAAAAAGTAATTAATACTGACACCATGTGGTGGAAATGGAGCATCACAAGCAGCTGCATGCCATCCACAGTACAGTAAAACTGCATGATGAGTAGTGGAAGAAGTAACTTTGATTTTGATCCTTAAAAAAAAACAAATCTTGAAGGAATGCACATGAAAGGAAATAAATAACCATAAGGCATTATTAAATTAAAGGGGAAAACAAAAGGGCTGAATGTTGAAGCTTCAACTTATTGAACCTACCCTTTTTACAAGCATATTCTCACAGGCAACCCTCTCACAACTGCTGTGAATAAGCATTGTGACCCTCTGTGTTTTTGTGTATTTTCAGAGTAATCAGAGGCTGAGCAGCAGTCAGTCCAGCCAGCCTCTGTCCACTCCGCTGGTCTCCATCACCACACCCAGTCTGCCTCACCAGAGTCTGGTTTACTCCGGCATCAGCTCTGCCTACAACAACGGTACCTGATGATTCTGAGGATTTTTCGTATATTGCTTCCATTAGTGTAGCCGGAGCGGACCTGAAGACATTAAAATGTTACTGTTTCTCTTAATGTACTTTCATTCAATTGATAGGTGACATTATTATTTATGTGTTACTCAGTTTAAAATGAAAGAACAGGACAACCAAACACATAATGTAGAACCACAGAGGACTGTATGTTCAGATGGTGCAGACATTCTTAGCATTAAGCTCTATATGGAAGGCAGCTCTTTTGAACATTTTAAGTTAGATTAACTTTGTCGGTGTTTTGAAATAACAAAAAAAAAAGAAATATATATATATATATATATATATATATATATATATAGAGAGAGAGAGAGAGAGAGATATGTATAATATTCTGTATCTTTTTCATTTGACGATTTTTATTCAATATGATCACCAAAAGCCAATATTCATCATGGGACACTAAAACTAAAAAGTAATATATAGTCAAAGCAGCTCATTTTGAACAAAATTACACAATAGACTTGTAGTATGATACTGAAGTTGTATCAAGGAAGGCTTGATAATGCTCCTTGTGTGCTACATGTCATTTTTCTCTTTGCCAGATTACTCTCTGAACAGTGCCGAGCTGTCAGGCTTCAACTCCCCTGCAGGTCCCTCTATGGGCTCCATGACGGCATGGCAACAACACCAGCTGAGCTCTCTCGGGTAACTACCGGACACAGTTCACCTTTCTTTCTTTAAACAGTTTGTTAGCTGACGAAGTTAGCAATTACACTTAGTTAAAGGTAGAGAAGTAATGTATACAAGGGATGTACTGTTTAATTTTTGCTGAGCAGCAGGCCGATGTGACCACAAGTGACAAATGTATTATTCTAGGATAATTGTAAGTGATAAACTTAGTGAAACAGTAGCACAAACAGAAAAAAGTTCTAAAGTCAACATTGTCCTTTATACAGCAATACCTGTCTTAATTTGGCAAATAGAGCTAACGTTAGTATTGCAGTACTTGAATGAGTGCAGCTGTGCCACCACAGGACAAGTCTCAGTATTAGTCAGCCTTCTCTGTCTAAAGGCTTGTTAGTTTCCCCACAAGGTGGCGCCTTCACTCTACAGTCACAGCCTTAAAACATGCTCTCCCTCTCTCCGTCTCTCCCTCCATCTGTAGGTCTGGGAGCTCCAATCTCTCCATCAACACAAACCACAACATCAACATCAAAGCCGAGCCAATCTCCCCACCCCGCGACCATCTCAGCCAGTCAGGGTACATGACCCAGGCTCATGCCCCTCCTCATCCTCACTCCTCCACCAGAGCAGAGATGGGGAGGTCCCCTGCAGACAGCGTCAGCTCCTCCTGCAGCTCCCACGAGGGCGGCAGCGACCGGGAGGAGCAGCAGCGTCTGGACTTCCACGTGCTCCCTGTGAGTCGCTCAGAGGGAAGAGAGAGTCCAACGGTCAAACGAATGCGAATGGACAGCTGGGTGACATAGAGCGTACAGTCACATGAGGTCACAACACCAGGGCAAACACAGGAAGGACATTGTTATGCAAATGAAATGTGGATTTTATTGATGTGTTCTGTTATTTTTATTAAGTTATCTTTTTTTTTTTTTTATTTGGCGGTCAGATTTTTTAGAAGGGTTGAGCAAAACGTGTCAGATTCATCTCATCAACTTTCAGAAAATTTTCAGTGGTACTTAAAACGAAAAACACCATCCTTTCATTCAATCATTTAAGCATCACAGACTGATAACATGGGTCCAATCGCAGTACAATCTGTCATTTTCTTCTCCAGTGGGATGCAGTACTGCACACACACAAGGATCAAAAGATGTGAAATTAGTGTCATCTGTCAGTCTCGTGGCTTCATCATTTTTGGTAGGAAAGCAGTGAAGTGCTTCTGGATGTCTCCCACTGGGTGTCACCCAATCCATTTCTGATCTACTCAGGGTTTGAAACATTGAACGAGTCCAACATGAAAGCAATACTCCCACCACATCACCCCTGTTACTCCTCTTTATACAAACACGTATTTATATCAGCCAAAGCAGTATGCTGTTTTTATGTTTGTGTGTGTTTTTATATCGTGCACAGAATAAGACAGAATATTTCATTCAGATTTAAAACTGAAAGCCATGGACACTTGTTCTCTATGTACTATGGAAATATGTCGTTATTGTTTTGTATATACTATCTTTAATATATATCACTTTTGGTGTAACTCTACATTGTTGATCTGTCTTTTATCTGCCCGGGTGACAGTGGATGCATGCTTCCTTCTGTGCAGTGATATGGTTAATAGGCCTAGTTTGGTAGAAAGAAAAAAGTTCCTATAGGAAACTGCTCTCATTAAGGTCTGTGGCTTATCTTAAATAACCAGGTCAGGGTTTCTGGAAACATTTCTGCTGAGTTTTTCAGCACCACAAGCCGCGTGCCATCTAGTTCTTTTATATTGGAGAGAAGGCAGACATCTCCATGGCTGATTTCTCAAACACTCTGCAACTCACACCAAAACCTTCTAGATTAATAGAATAGCTCTACAAATAAGAGAAAATGAGTCCAAATAGATTTTAGAATGAACTGTCCCTTCAATTATAGACAAACTCACAAATACAAAATGTATGTTGCCTGTTAAGTTGTGCGTTTGCACATGAGGTAACTTCCCGTGGTGTGTATTTAAACTGGCACAATGAAGGAACTAAACTTAAAGATGCAAAGAGAAGTTTGAGCAGAAGTTCAGACCCGGATGACTATCGACTGTTATAATGTATTTCTCCTTTTACGGCTTTAATGCTATTTTATATAAAAAATGATATACACACAAGTCTTAACTAACCACAGACGAACGTGTTCAACTGAAATGTATAAATGCACAGACTGATGCTTTTGTCAGACAGATTGATATTCATTAGTATGAGAGTGCGTCAGTGAATCAGTTTATCTTCACAAGAGTGCTGAGAGATAAGTCAGAGAAACTAAACTTTTTGGGGTACTTGGAGTTGGGAATTTACTTAACAGTTGTGCGACTTCATAGTTAATGCTGACAAAATGGGACGTCTGGGAAAGTACAAGGCAGCTACTGTGGTGAGGGGTGCAAAAGCTGCAAGCAACCACAGTGGTGATAGCATGAATGGAAGAATATATCAGTCATGAACAGAAAGACAGAGAAAGAGCTCAGGGTAGGTTATGTGCCACATCCCTGATACACTTTTCTGTAAGAGGAAAGAAAATAAATCTTGGCTTTTTGCCCAATTACATTTTGTAAAAGGAATGTCATTAAAATACTTAGAAAGCAAGGAGTATTTCAACAATACCAGCTTTTTTTATCTGCATATTCCGATGCACAAGTGACCATATATGGACAATGCGGCAAAATACAGTTGTGCAAAATACAAGTGTAGAGGAAGTCATATTACTGGTTAATGGAAATGCAAAAATGAGAGGAGAAAGAAAACAAATACGGCTGAGAGTCAATTTGGCTGTTTAGAACACAGGAAGGGTGGACACTGATAGCATCAGTATGTGCTGGATTGGATTGTTATGATTGCTAGACTACAATGGGCTGCTGCAGACATACAGGAACAAAGTAGTTCACTGAGGATGTGCTGGGTACAGTAAATCTGTAATATAGAGCAGACCTGGCTTTCACTGTGTTGTTTAGAAGAGAACTGAAACAAGAATTAAGTTACAACCATTCAGGAGGTAAGTTCTGAATGAAGCGAAGGAAGTTGACTCAGAGCAGACGGCTGTTTGATGTGAGAGGTGACATGAGGAGCACCTGTCTGGCTGCTGATGTTATCTGCCATGTTAAAGTTGACCGATTGTGTGAAAAGATGATAGTGCTAAGCAGTTATTTGTCAATCTCGAAGAAAAGGGGATTATCTTCAGGCAGCATCACTGATGAAAGAAATTGCATTTAAGAATACAGTGTGATACTTTCAGTTAACTTTGGTCAGTGATTAAAGCATAGATTACAGCAACAGGATTATACGTATAGACAACTAGAAAACTGCTGGCCAAGGCCTCACTCTCTCATTACACTGAGGTGGGGAATTGGGGGGATTAAATGTACCAAGGTTAAAGGGTATGATAAGGCAAAACAGCTGTGTGAGATAAGGATAAGGTTTATGGAAGCCACAAAAAACTCTTGAGGTAAGTCCAGGAAATAAAAATTTACACTAAACAAAAAAATGTATGCAACACTTTTGTTATGTTTTTTTTTTTTTTTCACTTTTTTGTTTCTGATGAGGTGAGGTATGCTGACTGCAGGAATGTCCACCAGAGCTGAGCTGAATGTAAATGAAGGGTTAAATAACGCAAAACATAACACAGGAGTCTGATTTGCTGTGAGATTTTGGCAACATGCTTCCTGTTGACATACCAACGATGTGAATGCCCCCATAACACTCAAGTTCACTGGAGTGATAGCATACCGGAAAACATGTACATGTTACTTTCAAAATAAACTACATATTGTTGCGTAAAATAAATTCGTATTCAAAAATATAGTGCGTTAGCATAATATTATGATAAAATCAAATTTATAATAAGTCTATTTATGAAAGATTTTGGGTGTTCGGGCATCTTGACCACTAAAACAATATCTTCAAAAAAAAGAAAATCTAGCCTACATACTGCACGCAAATATACTTTGCAAAACTGTGTCAAAGTGCTTTAAAATTACCTTTTTATTATGACCTCTATCTTGTTTACGCGTCTCCTTGATCTTTAGTGCACGCGCTCACAGGAAGCGTGTCAGTGTCACAGTGGTTGCGTGCAGCTTTATATTTGATGCTCACACAGACCGAGAGGAGGAAGTCCGAGAGCGCCACACAGCACGGTCGATGTCCTGAGCGGTTTGCGTCGATTTTCTAACCTCAGAGTTAAGCAGCCATGAGGTGAACGCTCAGTGGACACTCGGCGGAGGTTCATAACAGCGGAAAAGGTAAAGCTCCACTCTTTATTGTCTTTTTCCAGAGAAAAGCAGAAAGTTTAGTTACCTGTGGGGGTCGGTGAGGTGGGGCTGTTCAGGTAAGCCCCCCCTCCTCCCTGCCCGGAAAACATGTCCTCTGGCGGGCAGTTGAGGAGTCCCCCCGGCCTCCGTTTGCATTTTTGGAATATTTCGTTTACTGTTCACATGAGGTCAAACGCCGTCCAGGCAATAGATTTGCACATATATTGTGCAACAGGATTTAAAAAGTTTACGTGCCGACAGAAGTCGAGGTTGCGTCGATATTAAACAAACCAAATGTAGTCAGCCAGTCCAAGACACCACAGGATGCAGCGAGGGGTTGCAAATGTGAAATTGGGTGTCATTTCTAAAAACGTGTTGGTCAGGGTGCTAGTCAGCTGCCGAATGAAAGAGAAAACTCCGTCGACTAAGTTATGATTTTGAGATACAATATTATCATATATCTTTTTCTAGCTATAGGCGGGATAAAGTTATTTTCAGTATTGTTTGAATGGAGATTGGTGTGCTCTTTTCTCAGGGAGCAGTGGCCACCTGTAGGCAACGCTTTTGCAGGTGGCTTTTTCAGGTGCCCCTTTTACAGGACTCATTTTTGGAAAGATACCAGCCTAAATAGGTCACTTAAACTAAATCTGGATGCAAATTGAAACCTCTTTGGGGGTTATAGATATTTAAAGGGTATTTTCCCACAGAAATTCCAGCATCTTCTAGACCAAGAGGTCTTGGTTTTGTTGTTACATTGTGCAAAAGCTTTCCTACTAAACTGACAGCCATAAAGTTTGCAATCTTCTTGAACTGCAGATTTCTCATTAATGCATGTGTTATTTAAAGTTTTGTGGTGTGTGTTGTGCAGTAGTCTTTAGTGTGCTCCATATCAAAGTGTAGAAACCGCAAACTGTGAAATAGTTTCAGGAAATGGCTTCTTGTCTAGCTCTGACAAGACAGGGCTGGGATGCTGTTGCTTAATTTTGCACACTGACTAAGTAAAAAAAACATTAAAGGCATGCAAAGTCTTTTAATATCGGTATCTGCTATTAGAATTAGAATTCATACAGAGGTAATATCTCATTGTACAGGTGCGTTTGTTATCTACCCATTTGGCCAGACAAGATCATTGCTCGTTATCTCTAGATCTCTAAAATAAGAGGATCCAGTCAAGAGTGCTTATGTGTAACATGGATTAACCCAGTATCATGTTTAAAACGCTACCATCTGTTAGTTGCATTTTATCAGGTGCTTTGTAAAATCAGTGTCTTTTCTTATTCAGATGGTGTTGACCTTACACTTGGGAAAGTAGAAATCATCCGTAGAGGTGCAAAGTTTTTGTACAGTCCAGTGCATGTGTCAACCTGCCCAAGCACCTTTAATAACAGCGGCTGAGGCTCACTGCATACAGAATCTCTTTGCTGTCCTAGTTGGCTTAATTTTGGCAATACAATCCCAAATGTATAGCTGCAACAATTTATTGCTTATCGCTGACTGTTAAATTAATCGCCAACTAATTTTGTAATCAATTTATCGGTTAAAGGAATTTTTAAAGAAAAAGAGATCGAATTTCTCTGATTCCAGCTTCTTACTTGTTATCATTTTCTGGTTTATTTACTCCCTTTATGCAAGTAAACTGAATATTTTTGAACTGTGGACGAAACAGGATATTTTACGACCAAACAACTAGTTGATTAATTGAGAAAATAATCAACAGATTAACCAATAATGAAGAATAATCGTCAGATGCAGCCTCATAGATGTATGTTTTTCCAGTTTTTGTTTCCGCTACAGCACTTCATCAATTTATATCTCTGTTATAGTGTTCTCTCAACTTTGCAGTGGCCACTCTCTATTCTCATATAGCAACAATAGAAGTCGTCTTTATTAGCATTTTTCTTTTTATCCACTTGTATTACATAATTCCAAAGAGATTTGTTATCAGTAGAATCAACAGCTTTTTAAGGGTAATGTGTATTACAGTAAAATTCATGAGATAATATATCTGAATTTCAGAATTGCTGACTTTTATGTGATAGAATTTGTACACAGGTACTCAAGGTTAACTGGTGTGTTTGTTCTCTTCTGTCCAACATGTTTCCATAAAATATACTGCAACTTTCTTACTTATTGCCTTTCTTTTTTTTTAACTTACTTCAGAACACTCGTCTTGGTCATTTTGTGTTTCCTTTATGAATTTTTTCACCCATCATCATGTTGGGTTCACTATCTTGTTTGTTCAATGCTGAAATAATTGATAATTGACTGAAATGTGATGCAGATGAGGTTAGTGAGTTGAGTTTCTGGACAAGGTTTTCTGCAGAAGGGATGGATTTATCATCACTGCCACCTTGAACCCAGCGAGCACTGCGTTACAGCCTTCACATGTCCACAGATAGCGCTGGCATTGGACATGTACTGTACACGGGATGTCATTTGCCATCTAAACTGGAAAAGGACTGTATTTTTAAATCTAGATTTGAAGAAAATTTTATTTATCCCCATTGAGAAACTGGAACGCGGGTTTGGTTTGACCCATATCTGTCCAGCTGTGGAGTCTGTGTATTCAAACTGTATCTGTTTAGTCCAGCTTAAATCTGGCTGACCCCTCTGGCTTCACTGCAGTTCTCAGATCAACGTCATGGCCCTCTCAGCTGTGTGGCCACCTGGTTGTATTATTCCGTTACATGATATCATCAGGGTTTTGTTTATCAGCAATGGACCGTTTTTTTGGGACCATACCTACAGTAAACATTAGGTTTAAGCTCAACTCATTTGATAGCCAAATCATGTAGCTATGGTCAAGGACACTTCAGTAGTGGTCACATGGTTATTGTAGACATTTGTTTCCCACCATGCTCTCTGTAAATCCTGTTTGCTGGTGTAATAGTTCAGAGCTGGTTATTCAGAGTGTTTATTGACAGGGAGGGTCTCTGTATAAAGACTGTAGAGTGACGTGTACGGAGCACAGCTAAGATCTATGTCAGCACAACAGTTTTGATTTTCTAAATGCCTTCAATACATCAAAACTTTTAACAATAAACACAAGAAACAATAGGAGTGGTGGAAAAGTTACAGCCTTGTATTGCAGTATTTTGCATGGCAATATTGTAATCAGTACACAGACGCCAAATGTAATTTTTAAAAAATAATTATTCTATATAAATTATTAATATTAAAAAAATAATAATAACTTGCAGCCTTCTAGGAAAATAAAATCAATGACTTTTTCTGTTTTTTTTTTCTGCAATGGGGAATTACATTGATTACCTGCAAACTTTCATTATTACAGATATTTGTTTTTTAGCCAAGAAGCAAGAACCAACTATAAATGAGACAAGTGACCCGTATTTTTTTGTCTGACACTTTCTCACTTGACTTCTTCATTGTTGTCCTCTCCGTCCTCTTTTTCCAGTCTGGAGAATATGACACGTCCACTGATGTTGTCATGGTTTGCACTTCAGGTCAAGGAAAACCTGCTGGTTTTTGGTTCCAGCTGAGAACCAGTTTTTTGGGGATCTGAACCTCTTTTTTTTGTTTGGTTTAGAATTAGCTGCGGGACCTGGAATGGAACCAGTTCCGTGTTGGTGGAAAAGGGTTATGTCTGAGTGGCCACACAAAAAAGCTGGAGCACTGTAAAAACAGATGCCTTCGTATAAAGTTGTTGATTCTAGAATGTAAGCCTAAATGGATTGTAAGATGCTCTGACACGAGTGGAAGTACAGTAGTAATAAAGAAGTAAAACACCCAACCAATAAAATGTGATGGTGAGAAAGAAATGCAAGCTTTAATCCCTGTAGGCAGGGATGCTGGTTAACTGGTTTGTCCTCTGCTGAGTAACAATGATTATAGTAGGTAAAAGATATTTCCTGTTTTCAAACTGGTGCTCCCTGCAAGGCTCCTTTTCTGGATCACCACAGCATTGGGTTGAACTAGCCAGTCAAGATTTCAGTTTCAGCTAAAAATAGGAATATAAGCCTGGTTATATTTAAAGGATCTGGAATAATGAAGTGGGGAATTTTAAAATGGAAAAGCACAAGACGTCACTACTTTAGATCGTGTCTCAATTATCTGCTATTTAACGTAATAGCGGGTGGCCGTGGTGTAGGAGGTAGAGCTAATCTGAAGAATGGCGGTTCAATACTGAACACAGAATTGTTGCCATTATGGCCATGCCATGAGTGTGTGAGTGCGTGATGATGTTTAACTCAGCACAGCACTGACGCATTAAAACCTCATAAAGTCGACACACAAACCTATTTACAGCTTGTGGTTTGTCACTATGAGCAAACATTTTCACTTAAAGGGGAACTTCTGTATTTTTTTTTTTAACATGGATCCTATTTTCAGATGTTTTTGTGTCAAAGTGACTAACGGAGCCAACAAATTTTGATATTGGTTCGGTATTTAGAGAAAGCACTGTGACCACTTAAATGGCTGTAATGCATGCATTTTATGCATAGTCAATGTATATCATTAACATTACAGAAAGAACCCTACAGGAAAAAAAACATTATTCGTGAAAGGTGACAACAGTCAGAAACGAGAGTTGCAGCTTGAGAGAGGAGTGCTGGGGAGACTTTGTTGTGTTGTAGAGAAAGAGTAGCTTAGTGTTCTCTAAAAGAAGAAATCTAAAAGATTTTCAATGTCATGGCTGAATATCTAGCTGATTTTGGCTGTGTGAAAAAAGTCTGCAAGATTTCAGACCAGACTTGGTTACACATAATAACAAAACAGACTCGGACAAGTAAGGGGTAAAGAAAAATGATTCATTTCTCTGCAGGGATCCCTTATGTATGAGACACACTTACACTGACAGTATGAGCCTGTCAGAGGCAAAAACAAGCAATAAATTGTTAATTGATGGTGCAAACATGCCCCAAGTGGTTACATTGCAGTCTGTTCTGCGGCTGCTGACTGCAACAGGCTTGCTCAATACTGGACCAATTTAAAAAAATGCTTTTCTTTTTTAGTCTCTAAGACACCAAAACATGGGGACGTAGAGTTCAATGTTGAAAAACACTGGTTTCCCTTTAAGATGTTGTTATTTGATCCATTATTATTGTAAAAATATTGATAAGCGTGGCTTATCGGATCACAGCAGTAGCTGCGCGGTATATAGAGCTATAGAGAGATGCAGAGATGCAGAGCTCTGAAGCTGCAGAGGATTGTTGGAAGGATGTTAATACCAGTAAATTAGACCTCAACCATCATTTTTGGAAAGGTAAACAAAGTTTTTTGCCAGCTGGAATCCAAACACACACCTCCTGCTAATGCCTTGCTCTACTAACTGAACTCCAATAAATCTTTATATGATGAATGGGGTTAACCCCCCCCCCCATCATATTTCATTGGATACATTTATTTACCCACCCCCATGTTTGAGAGTAGTCATCAAAAATAATATAATGTTTTGCAGCAAAAGAAAATATATTGACATAAAATTCTCAAAATGGATGTTTTGAGCCATGAACATTGGAAAAATGTATTTTTCATGTCACTGTGACTTTAAAGACATAAAAATTTTGGTTAAATAAAGCCTCAGTCTTTTGTCATTTCAACACAATGTATCTGTTGAAACACTAATGGACAGGATCATGACAAATTTGTATACTTAAGATAAACTGTTCCTCTCGGTCAGTCGTCTCTTGAATAAATAGACAGATTTGCAGTCAGGCCGCTGTCAGGCCATCATCCTTTTCCTCTGCCTGCTGTCTCTCTCAGCCTTTCAGTCATCAACCATCTAATCCCTGTATTTGGGTCAGGATAGAGAATTCTGAATCTAGGATATCTGAGTCATTAGTTCACTCATTCTCTGCAAACTGGATCTAGAGATAAGTGGGTGTAGACTAATTCCTGGGAAAACGATTTGTCCGTACTAAAATCCCCTTGCGACAAAAAATGTCAGTGAAAACTTTGATTAATTATTGTTGATGTTGTAATTTATTATTAGTGTCTGAGATTAGATGTCACATTTTAAAATACTTGGACTCTTTACCTCTGTATTTATTTATTTCACTTTAGGGCTGCACAATTAACCCGTTAACCTGGAGTAACATCACTTTCCTTGTGCTGCTTTTACACACCTTTTATAAGTAATTTAACCTTTGAATCCTGAGCAAATTGATGTGATTTTCTCAAAAACAAGGAAAAAAGGCACTTCGCAACTTGGTAATAAATGTTTCATTAATTGCAAGAAACTTGTAAATGTAGAAAATTATTTTTAAAAAGCTAGGGAAATATATAGGGGAAACAAAGAAAAATGCAAGGGGAAAATTATATTTCTGATAATCATAATTACTTATTTAAAATTATGTCACTAAATTGTTATATTTTTAAGCCCTTCAGTTTTGTGCCATTTCTTGTTTTGGTGCTCGCTGCCTTCTTCCCGTGTTTTTGCTCAGGTATGAAAGGGTTAATTGAAATATTATCGAAATGCAATATGGCCAAGTAATGGAGGAGCATCACTTTTTTGATCAAGGAAAACCGTGCAACCAATGCTATGGCCTAAAAATGATATTTCAGATGGGTTGTAACATGCTTGTGTGCTACAGACCCCATCCAGAATCACATCATCATATTTTTTATATTTTGTCAGTGAAAATGAAATGCAAAAATGACCAATGCTGCAAAATTCTGTCATCATGAATCATATTATGATCCCATTTATGTCAATAACTGAATATATATATGTATATATATATTTCACATATCGTGCAGTCCTATGTTTCTTAACATCTGTCATCATCTCTGTGGGTTGTGTAAACACTGATTCTTGTCTTACTCTTTCATCTGTCCCCTCCCCCTTTCTTCCTCCACTTCCTCTGCCCAGCTGATAACATGGCAGGTCGCTGGTCGCAGTTAATGACCGTACAAAGTATGGGGCTCAGTAAGAGGCTTATGAGGCTGCTGCTTTACAAAATCAGGTTTTGTTAGAAGCTGCGGCGGGGCAGGTACTGCTGCCGTTTGTACTGCAGAGATCATTTAGAGAGATGACAGCTTAAAGCATTAGTGACGCATCACAATATGCACTGACTGCTTTGTCTTCCTTCCTCCTGTTCATTTCAGTCTAAATGGAGATGTTTTACATAATGAGAGAGACTTTGCACTAAACTGAATGAATGATGGGTGACTCAGCTTGATACACACACAGTTTCAGGAACAAGCCTTGATGACATAGTAGTGGCTGTATTCCAAAAATGACATACCTCTGTCACACCATGTTTGTACTGATAATCCCATTAGACACACCTCCAAAAGGTTCGACAGTATGATGATGATGCAAAGCAGGTCAGCAGCATTTTATGAAATACTTCCTCCATCGCCCTGAGTAAGAGAAGGTGTTGTGAAGAATATTGATTTACAGTATCAATACAGATTCTTAATATCTGACACAGTTCCATATCAATATCACTTTCTCTCTCTCTCCTCTCCGACAGTGAGTTTCCAAACACGCCGCTCCATTTACTTTCACTCACAGTGCAATTTTCTCATCACTCGTCACACTTACTCCAGTTGCATATAGACTTTTGCAGCAAAGTTTTATTTATTTATTTGTTGTGCAGTTTATGGTTGTTTTAGAAAATTAATTTCAGTAATACAAAAATATGTAATTATTAATGTTCATAGACATCAAGAAAAGAGAAGTGGTTGTTGTCATGTTATAGCCTTGCTATAATTGCAATGAAAATGGTTACATATATTAATATATTTAGTTAGAAGTTAGAAATTCCAGTATTGTGTCAACGCCAGTCAGAAGTGTCGCTTCAAATGTACGTTTGCATTGTTTTTTACTATAGCATCATACCATTTCATTCATGTTCACCTTGCAGTTTCTGCATAATTGCAGGGCATGAACTGCACCTACAATGCAGCACATGCCAGAGTTGTGGTTTAGGGCGTTTTGGCTTTGTTGGTTGAAGTGTCAGTGAAGTGTTGATTTACTGTAGCTAGCAAGGCCATGGCTATGTAGTGTTTGTATTTTGTTCCTGCTCTCATGTTTGTAGAATAATCCTTGATAAGGTTACAAACAACTGGAAAAAAAAGGTTTAGAGTCCCATGTCCTTAGGCGATGTGAGGGTCTAAGGGCAGAGGGATGTCGTACGCTATAAAGCCCTCTGAGGCAAACTGTGTTTTGTGATAATGGGCTTTATAAATAAAATTGACTTGACTTGACGTGAAAGATTCAACTGATCTTGTGGGGTCTGCTGTCGAGATGTTGTGCAGTCTTTCAAAAAGATTGTGTTTTTTGTTACAGATTCAGCATCAGGTCAGGAGAGTAAAACATTGCATCGGCTTAACAGTGATAAAACAGCTACGTCCAAAGGAGAGATCTGATGATGTCACACATAGATGTGCATACATATAGCTCACTATAAGACAATACGCAGGGATCTTTGCCCCTTTACCCAAGAAATATTTTCATGTGACCACTTGGTTCTGGATGAAGGACTTCCTGCCTTCTTCCTGAACTGTATGTTCCCCCCCTACTTATTTGCTAGGGAGCTTTGAGAGTCATGTTCAAACAGACAGCATTTTTCAGTCATGTGCTCTGTAAGGCATTTTGACATGTCACAGGAGGAAAAGCACATGTGTAAATAATTAAATCGATGAGTGATGTCAATTTAGCTGCTTACTTGTGTTGTGCACACTGGCCCACTAGTTGGGTTTACATTAACCCTCAAACTGCAGAAATTGAAATTGTGAATGAAAAATATGCGTAATGGAAACACCTCAGTGTAGAAAAAACATGCATTGCAAAAAACTTTTTTCGTTTTTCTAAGTCACATGATGCTATGTCTATGTGCTTGTTGGTAGGAACTGGCTCCCTCCAGCATGATGCAGCAGGCGCTACAAGAGCTGTTATTGCATCACATTACCCTTCAAAAGTTCAGCGGATCATCCAGAGATTTGAATCCACAATTCCTCTATGAAACTGTGGACTTATCACTCAGAAATTCCTCATACATGGCTGCCTAATATTGATTAATGTTCTCGCGAGAGAAGAAGTTACATAACATCATGACAGAAGTCGCACACATCACTCAGTGGAAACGCAGTCATTTTACATTGAGTTTTATTGACATTTGGAAAATTTCGCTTAAGTTTTGCATAAATCTGTAATGGAAAGCCACCTACTGTCAAACCTACCTGGACATTTGAATAGAAAAGAATCATTTTTAATTCTATTCAGTAAGGCTGGGTGATAAAATGATAACGTTATCAATTGCGAAGTACCTTTTCCTCGATTGAAATATGAAACGTAGTCGATTAAAGTGTTGACAGAGCGCATTCCAGCCATGTTTTGACAGATGTTTTGACTAACAGCCAATGATAACAAGAATAGCGCTGCAGCGAACCAAATGCAGTGAACGACTTTGACTCTAGAGTACAGCTGAGTGTTTGATAACCGGGTGGTATGTGCTTCCACAGCGTTTCATTGTCACCACAAAATATAATATAATCACAAAAAAAAGGCAGAAAACAAAAAAATTGTCCATTAATCGTAATCAAAGTAAAAGGGTCAATTAAGTGTGATATTGATTTTTGGGTATGAGGTTCAGACCTTTGCTAGGAGGGAATTTTAGTAACTGGACCTCCTTTGAATTTTAGTTGAATAGGTCTATCAGTTGGTGATGCCTGTTCTACAGTATATTTGTCATGTTCAGTGTCTGACAGAATATAAATATATAAATATTTAAACCGAAATGAACTTTATGATTACTTCATATCACATTTAGGTGTACATGGGAACCTTTAAGCTTGACAGAAATAGTGTGTATATATATATATATATATATATATATATATATATATATATTTCGATATTGACAAAGTCATTGAATTACACAATTTCACATTTTCCAGGCCTGGAAAAGTCATGGAATTAGTCAAAAATTGTAAGTTTTGGAAAAGTCATGGAGTTTTGTTGTGTCCAGTGAAATGTTTACAGTCATCTGCTGGATAACCTTGCATGTGATGAAACATAACGGAGAATGTATTTTCTAAAGCTTTTGACATAACATAGCTCTTATGTGTTGATTTAAGATAACATTGGTTTATCAGATTTCCTGCTGAAATCTGATATCAGACATAGGACCCAGAAGAATGATATATTATTTAATGATTATCTTATGCAACATGAGTTAATCATCAGTCTCCAGAGGACTGTTTACATTGATGCTTGCTACTTTTCTTTCCTTCCTTCTTGTCTTCCTCCTTTGCTCTTTTGTGTCAGTACTAAGACCTGATCATGTGTCATCTGTCTGCGATGGTCTCTGTCATTACACTGTTTAGATCTCCTCCTAAATGGAGAACAGGTGTTGATTGCTTCAACAGAGAGATATTTTCTGTAAATACCCTGTCAGTGCTGGTATTAAAGTGAAGGTCACCACTGTGTGCATAAGTGAAGGTGATTCTTGTTATATATTGTGTACAGACCGCATGTCTGGTGAATGACTTAAGAACAAACAAAGGACTTGAAGGGATAGTTATACATTTTGGAAAATGCACCTGTTTGCTTTCTTGGTTGGGTGTACCTGTCAGTAGAGGCCCTCAGAGTTCTGCAGTTGAAACAGTAGAGTATTGAAAATAACCAATTCTGAAATCGTTTAACTGTCATTCAACATTAGATCCATGTTAACACATTGTGCAATTCGTTGTGTTTAAAGTAGTAGACCATTGGTCTGTTGTAATGGGATAAAACGACATCTCTAGGAGTTAAAAAGGCGTAACCCATTATGAACTACGGAAGCCTAAAGAGAGCAGCGGAAGAAGTTAAAGAGAAAATCTAGATTTTCATTTTAAAAATTGTCCTAAACCACAACAATCTACATTAATTGATAAAAATCGATTTTATCGCCCAGCCCTAGGATGTAGGATTTCTTTTTGTCTTTTCTGAAGACGGTGTGTGCTGAGTGGAGGATGGTCTCATGTTTGAGTTCAGGGAGTCTGGTGTTGCCGTGTTTGTGAGGACATTTAGATACTATAACCAACAGGAGATTGTGTGTATGTGTATCTGCAGACTGTAGCTTTACTTAATATGAAGCTACAGTATGCAGATAGTTAAAAGGATACTTAGTTTGATGATTTTCAATCAGCTTTGTATCTAAACAATGTGGGTAGCGTAGTGGGTAGTAGCGTATGTGAAAATAAATGATATAATTAACATCATTTGACAATGTTTCACCATCTCCTGGACTTTTGCTCGAACTACAAACTGTACTTTTTTCGTATTGCCTGCCATCGTAAACACAGAGTATGGAGCTGATTTAAAGGACTGACCTGCCCCTCCTTCTCTCTCTCTCGCTCTCAGTTAGGCAGAAATCCGGTCAAACTGTAAAACTAGACAGTGATGATTGAATATAAATCAAGATAATGTTACTGCACTGCCTATTTCTCTCATAAAATGTTTTAAAAAAACATATTTAGGTGCCCTGTTTATATGTAATAGTGAAAGTTTGTGAACTGGAAGTGGGTGCCCTTATATTGGAGAAATACTTCTTTCACTAAACTAAGCATAAAGACTAAAAATAAGGGGAAACAGTTAGTCTGACTCTGCCCAATGGTAACTTCTAAAGCTCAGTAATAAACACTTTATCTCATTTGTTTAATATGTTAACAAACTAACAAAAGAAAAAAAATGGCATCGTAAAGATGACACCTTGTTGTGTTGCGGTGTATTATGTGCTGGACTGTTACTCCAGAAAGTCACAACCAGGGCAAGACATGGTCCCACACATAACCCTTAAACCACAACTTGCCATTTTGTTTTGATATGGATTAAATCAATAAGATATAACTTGTTAATTCACGCGCTTTAGAGATTTTGTTACTTTTGGACAAAGCCAAGTTAACTGTTTCCCGTCTTTAAGCTAAACTAAGCAAAGTGGCTGGTAGAATGAAATTCAACAGACAGTTTCCTGAAAACTATTGATTCCAGTCACTTCTCAATCAATTTCACCCGTGTTTTATATACCCCTAACTCATGGAGGATGATAATTTTACGGCTGATGAAGACCTGATGGAGCTGCATTGCATGTACATATTCTGATGTAGGGCTGCAACGATTATTTTGATAATCGATGAATCTGTCAATTATTTTTTCGATTAATCGCTGAATCGGATTTAATAAAAATAGAAATAATAATAAAGCAGGCATTTTTTTCTCCTAACACTTTGTTCAAAAACAATTATCATTGACAACAGTGCAAAAAGTGCAGTGCATAAACAGGGGTTTGCTTGAACATCCCTGAGCTGTCAAAATAAAATAAAATTATGAATAATAAATAACTACAAAATCAAATATGAAACAATCCAAAAACTAAATGTTGACAGCTTTGACAACATACGTTGTTACGTTTCCTCACTTTAAAACTGAACATATGTCATTTTTTGTTGAGGCTGTTTCACACAGCGTGCATCAGGAGCGCGCCTGAGCGTGCTCCCAAACTTTTGAAGTTTTTTTTATATGAAACGTCCTCTCTGCCTCCGCCGTGCCCCTTCAAAACACCGGCTTCTCCAGTCTGCATGTGACATAAACAGTCCTGTGACACAGCGAGTGATGTAATCGATAATTTTATTAATCACCAACACATTTAATAATCGATTATAATTGATTTTATCGATTCATTGTTGCAGCCCTACTGTGATGCAAATTTAAAAAAAATGCACTGCAGGAATTGAATGATGCAACCTGCAGCAACATGCAAACAACCGGATGGAATCTTCATATTAGCTGCTGATTTAATCAACTCATCCCTTAACTCCTCAGATGTACGTTGTTTACTTTGTTTAAAAAATGACTAATAAATCTACACAACTATTCATGTCACTTACAACAGAGACTGTTTTAGTCAGACTGAGAGTTTGTCAGTCAGTTATGAATGTCTGGAATTGTAAGCACGTCGGGATAGACATTGATATATTGCAGTGTTACGTCTGTCATAGCTGCATATAAATAAGCGTGACTGACTCTTCCCTTTCTGTTTTGCTGTGTAGCTGTCGGTGATGTCCAGATCTTAGACACACACTGAAACTTCTCCCATCATGGACTCTAAGAAGCCAGGCGTGCTGCAGCATCTCCGCCAGAAGATGCTGCCACACCTCCGGCGAGGCAAGATGAGCCCAAGCAAGAAGCCCGTGCTGCCGGAACACAGCATGGACCATCGGATGAGCTCCTCCGTTCCAGACATGCGGGACATGAGGCAAGAGTACGCTCAAACAACCTACCGCACACACTTCCAGCAGTACGACTCTACCTACTACAGCAACCCCTCCACACCACTTGTCAAGCCTGTTCGGGGCCTGGGAGGAGGCAGGAGTGGCCTAACGATGGGTGAAGTGGGTGGAGGAGCTGGGAGGAGTGTACCTGCAGACTACACAGACTGGGCTTCCTCCCAGGACTCATTCAACAGTATCTGTGAGGAGGAGAAGAGCCCTACGGAGACAAACTACAGACCTGCCAGGGGCATGGAGCCTGAGGAGCTGGCCCTGCCGGAGATGATGACCGTGTACAGCCCAGACCCTCCCTCTGTGGAGGCGTCCCAGGACAGCTCACAGGTACGGACTCTGCTTTTGAAACGTTCATTGAATTTAAAAAAGAACAGTTAAGTCCTCCAAATAAAAGCAAAAGGTCTCTATATCATAATGTAAAAAAATTAAAACTTCTTGGGTGGTAGCATTTGGAGAGATATTTGTTTTCAAATATGGGCTCTTACTTTGGTATCATGTTTTATTTTATGTATAAGGCTTTTGTGGAATCATTGCAAGTGTGCAGGACAGTAGAGTAAGCTTGTATTGTATTGTATTTAGTTTCCCACTGACACACAAGTAGAGAGATAAGGTGCTTCCAGTGAAATGTCTGCAGGTTTATTGTACCGGGGTGTGAGGTGTCAGGTGTCAGGTGTATTTGCACAGGATGTACAAAGTTTAACTTGGAGGAGCTGGATGAAGCTGAAGTTATAGGACCTTCCAAAATCAATAGTGTCCAGCAGCACTGCACAAATGCCGTATGTGTTTTTATGCAGCCGGTTTATGAAATTTAATCACTCATATCTCATGGCACGGGTGCCAAACTGGCATGTTTACATTTAACACTTGGTAGCTATAACTTAGATAATTGATCTTTCACTGTATTGTTAATGATAGAGGAAAGATCAATGAGACGCAAATTACAATTTTTTAGGAGGACATACCTGAAATATCCGATTGACAAATTCAGGGCTGACATTTCTTTTTAGACAAAGATAGGTTGCCCAAGATGTAGTGATCCACCGCCATTTATTTATCATTGACTAAATATTATTTGGTCATTCATGAGGTATAAATCTTTAGAAACAAACCTTTCCATTTCTCAGGATTTGCAAATTGCGCAACACTCCCTCTTATAAATGCTCCAAAAGTATGAGAATGTATTTGGAGATGTTTTGTTGCCATACATATTTGCATATGTCAAGACCTGAGAGAAATGTCTGTTACGGTGTAAACACTGCAGCCATGGGGGGGTGTCAATTTCTGGCATGTTGTTTTTGTTACCTGATAGTTAAAAAACCGCACCTTGTGTCAGGTAGATACCCAGCAGACCTGTCAATCATGTTTCCCTCTTGGTGTAATAGCAGTTTTTAACGGGACTTATGTAAACCGTAGCTTGCTAAATTCTGCATCTGTAAGACATTTGTAGAACTCTGTGATTTAAGCTACCGTTATTCCAGAAAGTTGAACGACTGAGCAGTTTAGTCAATTAGTTATTTTCGCTCCATAATGATGGTGTACTATGCTGTTTTACGTGATTTCATGAATTCGATCTTTATTGGTGTTACACTGGAGACTTCTTGAGTTTTTATCAACTGTAGTACTTTGTAGTAGATCAAAGTAGAAGAAAGATAATGTTATCTCAGAGCCTCTTTCTCTGCGCCGCTGCATCGTGTCTGCACCTGCTTGCACTAAAGAGTAATGTGAAAGTCAAGAGTACTCACTCCGCAGCAAAATCTGGGGACCACAATGTCCTCAGAAGTAAAACAAACAAACAAAACAAAACCCAACTCTCAAACTGAAGCTATCTCAGTTAAATGAGGGGTCTCCGGCTGATGATTCGAATCTCTGACTTTGTTATTGGCTCCTCAAAGTCACTAGATGGACAAAGCCTTCAGCAACCACTGCCACATTGAGACACTTGGTATATAACTGCTCTTTAATCAGGTAATAAGATCCAAAACCTTTTGCAAGAGAGGCCTGAGTACAGCAGAGGAAAATGAACACACCCAGACAAACAGAAGCACATGTACATACAAATACTAGGGATGAAATGGTCACTCTTTTCACGTAGACCGCAGTAAAATTACAGACAGTTAGAGGCCTATGACTGTTTCAGATTCAAGTTATCATTAAAACCGTGTTTAAGTCTTCTGCTTTGAAAAACTTTCAGTAAATACTGTCCAGCATCAACCAAAGTTAACAACAGTCCCGCAGGTACAGCAGCGTGGATCCATTTTGCTAAGTTCCCCTGTTTACAGACTGGGTGTGCAGCAGCCAAACCCAGTGATGCTACTGGTCCCATGTCCTCTTCTATAGTGACACAGACTCTAACAAGCATTTCAAAGACAGGCTATATTTAAAGGTTATGCACATTTGATATGCTTTTCATATTTTTGCATAGGGTAACCTGTGTAAGACCGTGTTATTGTTTTAATGTCTGTGCAAAAAATAGTGCATAGTGTTGTTGATTTTATTGGTAGTTTTCCATATAGAACTAGGTGAATGATTGCAGTGTGTATATCAGTATTTTTCCGACATTATTGGTGCCTTTTGGCACTACTGGGAAGCTACTAATAATCGTTATAAGTTTGATCACTATAATCATGATAGGAAAGTTTTTTACTATTTCATCTTTACAAAACACTTCATCACAGACATCGATAAACAGATTTAAAGACATGCATCAAGGGGAAGAAATGGACAAAATTTATGTGGTTCAAAATGACTGACTTGATTGTGTGTTTACCTCAAGTTCTGGGTAGTTAGCGCATGTCTCACTACAGTACCAGTGCACTTAAAGTGGGAGTTTTAATGTCCCAGTTCATAACTTTTTACAAAGGCTACATCTATAAATGTATTTGCATTAAAATGTAACGTAGTTTTTGGTCATTCAAAGACTTTTTCAAACAATTAGTAACATAAGTAAAGTTAATTAAGTATGCCTAATTTTCTAAAGTTAATTTTTACATTAAAATGTCATGCCTGTTGGACCAATGGTACCATTTAACTATTGTTCTGTAAGTTGCCTGTCTTTAAACATCACAGTAGTCTAAATTTCCCAAATCATTAGTCAAAACTGGACACAAAGAGTCAAAGGAGTCTGAATTCATGATTAAGTCTGCATACCGTCATGATAATATTGCCCGTGTTTAAATACAGAACAAAGTCCAGAGACACCTGTGCAATCATAGCCTGACACGATGCTCTTTTCATCATGTTTGCTACTGACTTATGTCAGCTCAGTAAACACCTCAGAAGTTCATGACTCAGTAAATACCTTGTTTGTTGGATAATACACAAACAAAGAATAATGTCATGTGCCATGTGTCTGCCCTCACTGCGCAGTTCAGGGTGGCAGATCTTCCCTTACTTCAGTAGATTAATAAATAATCCCTGTAGAATCATTTTCATGCCTCCGCGCTGGCGATAGGCAAGGCCGGAAACATTGTGTTTTCAGGTTGTCCGCACGTCCATACGTTTCATTCTCATGAACACGATATTTCAAGAACCCCTTGAGGGAATTTCTTCAAATTTAGCACACACACATCCACTAAGACTCATGGACAAAACTGATTTTGATGGTCAAAGGTCATGGTCACTGTGACCTTGCATCCATCTCATTCCTATAAACATAATAATAATAAATAATAAAGAAGGCCCTAAGGAATTTTCTCAAGAATGAACTGATTAGAATTTTGTGATTGGAGGTCAAAGGTCAGGGTCATTGTGACCTAACAAAACTGACTGTATAGATCTTCTGTGCTGCAGGAGGGAAGATATATGTGTGAAGCATCTATGTTGTACCAGACATGGATGTAAACTGCAAGTATAATTTGACTCGTGCACAGAGGCATACATATTTGGGGATATTTGTTTTCACAGCCAGTATACATACTGATAGAAACAGAACCCCATACACCCCAAAGACCTAAATTACACTGGTCTCATTTACAAACAGTGCATATGCACAAATCTGTGCTTAAACTGTGCATATGAACGCTTTATGCAAAGAGTTAGTATTTAATATTTTCTTACCTGACTCTGTTCATAGTCTGCAAGCAAATTTATAACTGCCTCAGACAATGTGTACATTCATTAAAAAGGTTTTTAATTGGAAACTATATTTAAAACCATTGTTTTACTAGTGCATGTACTTGACTATAGTGTATCAAATATGAGTATTTGACTATAAAACTAAGTGTCCCAGTCCTAGCTTACAATTGATTTTATGAGAATATCCATACAGACATAACAGTTTTGGGTTCATTGTTTTTATGTTGAATCTGGCTGTAATGATGGCTACTCCCAACTATTCTGGTGCCATGAAAATAATATAGCTAGACCATTTTTACACATATAAGTGATAAGGACCAAAACAGTTCACTACAAGCAGTGCTATTGCAGCATAGGACTACTTTAGTAAATCTGTATGTAGCAGATGTATTGTACAAAGTGTGAAACAGAGTTTATCAGTCATTTTTGTCTTTGTCTTTGTCCCCAGAGCATGATCTCTTGAACTCACTGAGTTTTTGAAAAACACATGAATCCAAACAGGAAAATCACCATTCTCGTCTTCATTCCTAAGACAGACGTGTCGCAGATGCAAATTGCTTTTCTCCAACCAAAACAAGAAACAGATGCACTTTCTCCTTGTTATGTAACCAAGGAATAATTCTGTACCTTTTTTTTAATTTCAACACCAAATTTGTATACCAATACAACACCAATATTCATGAACAACATGAATATTGTTCCTTTGGGCAAATGCTCAGTCACTTGTGGTTTACATGGAGGTAAAGGCTCAGAAATGTAGTAACTTTGAACTGAGCAACAGGGCAGAAAGAGAGCAGAAAAGCAAATTCCCCTTTTTTCATTACTGTGTTCTTTGGTGTAATGCTGTTCAGTCCCCAGGATACAGGAATTTTTAATAAATGCTCAGAGGATTTGCACTGGTGGTGGAAATGCCAAAGAGAGAGTTCAGTTCCTGAACCTTTAACTGATCAGCAGACTGAAACCTGGGACTTGACACTTTTTTCATATATCACATGACAGATTTCTGACATGTTTTTGTCTTTGTCTCCACAGTATGACATCAACAATCAAAGGCTACAAGACGGGGACAACCAAAATGTAAGTGCTGCTATTCATTTTGAATGGTGATTCTGTACTCTTGAAGTGATGCCATTTTATTCACTGTGTCCCGAATGATTTATTTCACAAATGATAATATCATGCAGAAAAATTGAGTGTATTGTTTTTTTTATCTTGAGCTACATCTTTTAAATGACTGTGTCTGTCAAGTGGCTCTGCTGGTGTTTTTTTTTTTTGTTAAGCATCATGCTGACAAGCATTGTGCTTTGGCTGACACACACCCGTGTCAAAGTTTAATTCCAGATTATTGTGTTCAGGACATGATGGGACAGTAGGCAGTGTGTAGTTCAGCTCTCACTGTGTGTCATCCTGGCTTTTGTGGCTGGGCAGGGTTGGGATGCTGAGCCGGGTGACTCCAGGCGACTGGGGTTTATTTTGTGAAAGATGCTTGGGTTTTGCGGAGAGGCTTAATAGTGATTAAATAATCCATTGCATGGACAGAAAACATAGACAGCATACATATGCATACAGCCTTCCATAGAGTGTGCTTTTTATATTGTATCAAAACAATATTAAAAACATGGTCAAAACACAACTAAAAAAAGTACAAAAATGTGAGGCACAGACATAATGCAACAGATAAATTCCAGTATTTGAGGAATATGTCACTTTAGACTGAATAAGTGAAAGAAGAACAAAACTGCAGAGCTTCAGTCAAGTGTCACATGTTGTAAAAAAAAAAAGTCCCGTAACAGCTTTTGTTCATAGGAAGGGCTTGTGTAGTGAGGGGAAATGTGGACATAACTAGGTCTCTACTCAGTGTTTTCTTTTTTTTCTTTTTTACATTTAAAGCTTCCACTGAGGTTTTCAAATAAAACGTCAAATGTTTGTCATCATCCTAAAAAAGGGTCTTTAGACAAAATTCGCTATTTGAAGTAATTCTTTTTTTTTTTTAATCAAACTTTATTTCATGAATAAATGTTATTTGTGGCTGTTACAAAAAGCAATGCAAAAAGAGCATTGGAATGTTAATTCGAATGTCAGTATAATGAATAAAGCTTCTAAATGTCAAACAATTTGGTTTGGTTGTAGACCCACAGTTTTTTTATTGATGTTATTCTAAAATGATTGATAAACAAAAACACTTCATGGTGTTTGATCAGCAGCTTAGATAACTGATCAGCTGATTTAATCAGAACTGATCAGCTCATACTGATGGATCAGAGGAGCAGCTGCTGCAAAGGCGAGTGAAAACAATCTTTCAGAGCCAGCGTAACGAACAGTTAAGTTTCACTTAAACAATGCCTGGCATTTTACTGCTCCATCTGTGTCGACCAGTATGCTCTGCACTCCAAGAGTGTGGTGCAATAAATAACTGAATGGTACATTTATTCCAGCAGCACTCCCAGTGAACAGACCAGCTCAAAAAAATAGAAAATGACTATATGGTGCCAGATGTTGGTATTGTGACAAGCTGCCACAAATAAATGAATGTCTGGGCAACCCTGAATAAAATGAATAATGATAATGTATTGGTGTGATTGTGTCTAGAGTGAAATGGGCAACGACACCCCAAGTGTGTCTGAAGGCATCAGGGATCTTCCCAGGTCCTTCCTGCTCACCATCAACCTGAAGGAAGGACGCAACCTGGTCATCAGGGACCGCTGTGGTGAGAAACCCCATCCTACTACAACAACTACTGTACAACACCATCAACAACACCACCACTATAACAGCTGCATCATCTGTCCCAAGTGTGTGATGATGATGTTATACAACAGGGAAATGCAAAGATCATTTTACATGTGAAGAACAATGTATACAGCAGATCCTTCTTTGTGTATTCATGTACTGTAGTTGTGTGTGCAGAAGGTGGCAGGTGTTCTGTAGCTCAGAGCTGCACGACACAATGGACCCACACGGTGTGGTTGGACTGGTAAGATGCCTGTAGTCTGATATTATGCAAACAACACTAAATAAACAGGATCTTCAGCAACCAGAAAGTAAAATGAAACCTAAATGGTCAAAACAAAGAAGCTTCAGGAGCACATAATACTTAAGTACGTTAGTAAACTCAATAAGAGGTGCAGAAGTGGAATTTTATTCAGTATCACCCTCCGGCCCAAATCTACACTGACACTCAGTTGTAAAATGTCACTCAAATGAATGGGTATCAACCAGGCAGACACAAAAAGAACCCAAAGAGACACAAAGGAACTTCAAAGGGACACAGAGAACTATAAAGAGACACAAAACAAGTACAGGGAGACACAAAATGACCAAAAACACAAATAATTTCAAAGGGACACAAAACAACTACAAACTGAGACATAATGACTACAAAGAGATACAAAATGATTACAGACACAGGAAACGACCAAACCAGACAAAATTATATGTAGAGACACAAAACACCCAAAAGGAACAAAATGACCACAAAAAGACACAAAGCTATTACAAAGAGATACATAATTACTAAAAATAGATACAAAACAACAACAAAAAGAAACAAAATGACTACAAAGACACACAAAATAACTGCAAAGAGACCCCTCAAAAAAAGACAAAATTATCTCAGACAGTTACATTACAAAGAGACAAGGGTCTGAAATCAACACCCGCCAAGCATTAAGTGCTGGTTTGGTTTTTCCGTTTGGTGAGTAAATCTGGGAGGGGTTTCCCGCACACTAGCTGGTAAAAGTTAGCACCAAAATAGTCACGTGAGAGTCTCGATGCTGAGAGTCGCTGTTGTGTTTTGGTGTCATGTAGGAGCGCCAGGCTCTGATGCTCCTCCACTCTCTGTGTCTCTGACAAACACACGAGTCCAGTGTGGCGAAACCTGACCGTCTTGAGCGCTCCTGGTTTTGGGGCAATGTTTACCATGCAGGACATCTGCTGATCACCAAACTAACACTTGCTGCTGGTTTGCTGCTAACTAGCATTGTGCCCATACTCGTGAAGGTTATAAAATAATAACACAGTTTAAACCAAGACACTAAACTCTTTTTTTTTTGCCCCCCATACTGTCAAGCAGAAGCACATCAGCTCCAATTCTTTCATTCCCGACCTTCACAATAAAATCCCTAGATGGATGCACTGCATCGCTGCTTACCAGAGTGAACTTATTGAAATGCTCGGGCTGTGGTGATAAGTTTTACATTTAAAAAACTGTGCTTCGTATTACAGTTTGCAGTCAACTTTATTATCTCAATGAAGAGTACCAAAACAAATGTGTATGTGAAGCACAAAAGACAGTTTATCATTTTGGCCTGTGAAACAGATGCTTGGCTGGTATGTTTTTTTTTTTTTATCTATCAGCCACCTTGGCCAGTTAGTCAAAAAATAATTTCTGACATAAAATAACAAAAAAAAAAATTGAATAACAGCAACAAACGAGGCAAAACCACCACAAAGTCTGTGTGTCTTACTCTTATGGAGGAGAGGTGGTGCGGCCCTCTGCACATCTTTGCCTCGGATCCCACTGTCTCTTAATCCACTCATGCAGGGTCCTGTTACATTAGTCTTATTCATTTATACCCGTTAGTTCTGACACATGGGTTTACGGTTTATCACCTCTGTCATCATTTATGATGCATATGTGAATGTCTGTCCCAGTGAGTAAGTGCTACTACTGTTTTTCATTTATTCCACCCATTCTCACACTTATGTTGCAAATGGTGCTTGAGTGTGATATGTGTGTGTGTGTGTGTGTGTCTGTGTGTCTGTGTGTGTCTGTGTGTGTCTGTGTGTGTGTGTGTGTGTGTGTGTGTGTGTGTCTGTGTGTCTGTGTGTCTGTTTGGTTACACAGAGAACAGCCGATTGTCAGGTTGGCTCTGAAGCTCCTACAACAGCCAGGGCAGGATTCCACACAACGTATTAGAACCTGTCTGAGCCACACCCAGCATTCATTACACCAGGCCTCTCACTCTGGGCATGAGATTGGAGAATATGAAGGGGAGAATCGAGGCGCAGGAGGATTTAGTTTCTCCTGCATTATTCTTAAGAGCATAATGTCTTTTAAAAGCGGCACATAAACAACCTTTTATTTTTTCTGTTTGATCAGATTAAAAAAACACTGCATGCATGGCAGGTTGCTGGTGGACAACTCTTGTTTGTTTTGTAAGAGGTTTGTAATGTAATGTTTATATTGTAACAGCAAAACCTTAAAAAAACAGGCATGATCATAGGGCATGGAGACAGCGGAGATCATGTTGATGGTCTGTTTAAGTGGCCCGCTGCCCTCAGCTGGTCAATTGATAGAATAGCAGGAAGTCACAGGTTGTGCTTCCTGAAAATGGTTTGAGCAAACAGAAAGGTATAAAAACACTCTCATCAAACCTAATAGTAAAGAACTGCGTGCTGTTATTCTGAATTCACACTTCCACTCGTTGTCCTATCTACATGTGATAATGTAGTCATACAATACTAATAAACACAAGGTTTTCAGCTATGTCGTCACTTTTCACAAGAGGCTGGAAGCCGAATTCTGATTGGTTATTGATTCAGGAAGTTGTGGTCCCATCGGTTGGGGAGGACAGAAACCACATCCTCCATACAAATGCATGAGAGTTGACACTGTGAGCAGGCTGGTCCTCCCTATTACTGGAAACCACTGCATGTTCCTAGAAGAAACATGCAATGATGGTTATTTAGAAATACCATGGACATTAGAGGCAGGGTCACTTCATTGGTATTTACAGGCAGACATGATGACAGGTCAATGCTGCTTTTAAAAGACACTAAAAAGAGTAGTGGTTTCTTAAAGTCTGTCAAAAATACTTTGTGTCCTTTACCAGCTGAGGGAGAATATTTTATAGCCTATATATTAAAGTAATGCCTTTAAAAAAATCCATCCAAGTAATTAACATTATAATAATAATCATCATTTGAAAAGCAGCTGTCAAAACAAAGTTACAGAGTGCTTTGCAAGGCTGAGATTTGAAAAAGAAAGCATGGTAAACGGACCAGCACCTTTCTAGTCTTCTGCCCACTTTAGCTCTACTACAAATTTCCCCATTAAACCATACATTCATATACTGGTGAGTGAGGTAGGCCTGCAATAAAACAAAATGAGACAATTACAATAACACATATTTAAATGGAAATAAAATACCCAAAAGTAACATAAAAAAATAAAAAATGATGATGAATTAAAATGATGTGCTTTTATTAGTAAAACAAAGCTTTTTTAAAGTAAGGTTTTGAGAAATGGTTCACAAGATGCCGCTGACTCAATAAGCCTCTGATAATTTAATGCCATCAATTAATTTTGGTCTAAGTCAGTTCATCTCATAAAATGGAAATTTTCATTCGTTACAGTCGCTCTGATGCCAGCATTGAGAATTATAGACAGTAGAAATGAGTACAAGTATATAGAAATATAATATAAGAATAGAATTGCAATTATATTCAACAATTTGCATTAGTATATAAATATTTTGATATTTTAAAAAATAAGGTATGTATAATATGCTGAGTATTTAAGTGTGTTAAAATATAAATGTAAAGAAATACATTAATTGACAATTATCATGAATATGTGAATATTTAAATTTTAAAACGGGTAGTGTGCCTTGTGTGTAAAGTGTGTATAATATAAAACTGTGTCTTATGTTACACTGCAATGTATAAAACTAGTATGTAAATTCAAATTATAGAAATATGAATATATGTGCAATACTACAATGAACAGAAGAGATATACATTAGTAAGAATAACAATAAGAAAATATATAGTATGTGTCACATGTTAAATACAGCCTACATTCAAGATTTGGAAGAATATTACACATTTGAATAATTGCACAGAGGAATGCTGTGGTTGAAATATTGCACCAAATATTGCAGTTAAGACAGTGATATAAAGAATTTGAAGTACGATAAATAAATTCTATAAAAATTATTAAATAAAAATTCCTAAGCCTTACATGCAGGCTAATTTAACAGCTGTGGTTTGGTCTGTTGGTGTATGTTTTATCTTCAATAGCACAAACTGTCTTCACAAACAACTGTGTGTCCTGGTGAGGGGTCATCACCGTCCCCTCTACCAGTCTGATCAGTGTGAGGAACACTAACAAGAAGGGTCTGGAAATAATCTGAACTGCTTGTTTGTGCATTTATATCATTTTCAGGTACCAGCGACCCTTATGTGAAATTCAAGTTGGAGGGGAAAACATTCTACAAAAGCAAAGTGGTTTATAAAGACCTCAACCCCAAATGGAATGAGACCTTCTCCCTACCCGTGAAGGATCTGAACCAGAAACTGTACATTAAGGTAACTTAGTGTCAGTTTTTTATTAAATAAATGCATTATTCTGTGACAAAAGGTCATTATTCTAAAATGGAGGCATGTTACCATTGTCTAGTGTTTCCTAGGTGGGTAAGATTTTTGCAATGCACAGTCTTTGTAGGCGGATTATGGAGATTGCTCAGGTGATGCAGCTCTAGAGTCATGCATAATTTGCAGCAATATTTCACTACTGCAATAATAGTCCCCATAATTCAGTCTGTATTGACACTCTTTGACATGACACAGGTATACGACCGTGATCTGACAACTGATGACTTCATGGGCTCCACTGGTGTCTTCCTGAGTGACCTAGAGATGGACAAGTGAGTGCTCAGTGAGACGATGATGGTAACTCTGTGTGGGTGTCATATGTGTTTGAAGCCACTGAAGAGAGCGCAGTTAATGTGAAGCTTATAAATGAATACTGGATTCTTAAAAAAAATCTGCTGACAATTTATCAGCCTTTATTTTAAATAGTAGTTTGTGACCATGATATGTGGGTATACTGAGTGGGAGAGTCTACAGTTTTAAAATAAACCTTCACTGCTCTCTGGTGGACAAACTATGTAATAGACACACTTGTCAACTATTACCTCAAAGGTGTCTGTAGCATTTGCCTACTACAATTTCTTGTTACTTATTGACAGACATACTGTACCCTGATAACTGTATTTCTCCACTAAGCTGTTACTAGATGATATACCACCCTGGCCATTCATCGGTCAAGCTCAAGTGTGGCGATTCACTTGAGTAAGAGGTGAAAATTAGGTGTTTTGAAAAAAGTTTTACTCAACAGTGAGTTTTACTGTATATTTTTGTTATGATTATCTTTTTGTTGGTTTATTTGAATTTACAAAAAACTAAACGAAAAGATAAAGAAATAAATATAAAGTAAAATAGAATAATCTAATAAGTAGGTGGGATAAAAAAAGAAAAAAAGGGGGGGTTATTAAATAAATAAATACAATAAAAGAAAATGAGGGTTGAAAATAAGTAGAGAGGTAAACAAAAAATACAATCTATATACAAAGGTATTAGATTAAAGAACACACACCTAGACAAGGGGTTCACTGTATAATTTAATATCAATATCAATGTTTAGTTAAACCACTGGTTCCCAGCAGTTTTGGTTTGTTACCCTTTAAAAGAAAACTTTGTCATCTAGGGGTGAAAGTATGAATTGTTTTTCCTATGTATTTTTATTAAGAAACATCACTTTTCTTTCAACAATAATATTGTAACCCTAAAATTATAAAATATTTATTATACTGCATTACACTACATTCTACATTTTACCTCCTCCCAAAAGTCCAGCTCAATTCTTAAGCAGCCCGTTTGAGCACAATCCACCTCTTCAAGTCCATACACTGAATTACCATGTTACTGCATACAGTATAGATGCACAGTATAAAACAACAGACCTGCAATAAATGCATGGCTGAATAGTTTGTGAAACTTATTTTTTGCATTTTTGTGTTTGTAACTCAACTGTATGGTATTTTTGGTGTGCTCTCTTTTGCAAGCAAATGCAAAATCATCGCTCGCAGCACCCTTAAAAATGATGAGTCACATCTGCACCAGTCCAGCTACTCAATGTCCAATATCAGAAGATTGCTGGTTACTTTACTCTCTGTTGTTAATGCTGTGCTTCTTAGTCAAAACACATAGTATTTTGGTTTGGCTCTGAATAACTTGCACCCACCATGACACATGGTGGCCCATCTCTAATATAGAGTTGTATGACTGATGCTAAAATTCTTTTTACAGGGTAAACGAGATGTCTTTGCCATTGAATGACCCAAACAGCCTGGAGGACGACATGGGGGTCGTGCTGGTGGATCTGAGTCTCTCACACAGAGATGGAGACAGCAAAAGGGGCAATGTATGACAAGGCCCTTCTCATATGTCATGCATGTTATCTAGCAGAAGGGACACTTGTTGTGCATAGTATTTATTGCACATGTATGGTTTCACCCAATGTTTCTCTCTATGTCCTACTAACCACAGTGTTGTTTTGTTTTGCTGCTAACATGCATGCTCCTGTCGGCAGCGGTGGCCCCAAAAAAGAAAACGAAGTATTAGGGTAAGGCATGATGGAGGGAACACACTGGACGGACATTAAATAACATTTATTTTGTTTGTGCAACATTCTACAGATATGTACAAGCTATAAAAGGAAAATTTTACTTACATCAAGGATAAAAGCAAGTCAAATGTTGAACGAGAAATCTAAAGCTGGAATTTTTGGCAGCTAACTGCACTGAAGTTGATCAGAATCTTTTTAGCCTCTTTGCACAAGAGGGCAGCAAATCACCATGTTCCTCAAAGAAACTGTGTGTCTGTTGTAGTGAATACAATCTGAGAAATATCTTCAGTAACTCTAAGATTAAATAGTAATAGTTATTAACAGTTAGTGCTTACTTAGGTTTTAGGTATACCTACCTAATACTGAGCAGAACCAATTCATGATTCCAAAACAACAAAACCCTTTACAGTTATTAATTGAGGTTTTTTCTGTGACACAACTCAAACTCAACTCGATTTGTTGAGCTTTTAGAGTCGCCCTTCTGCACATTGCTGCTAAAATTCAGCAACAGTTACTCGCGACCTTCCTGTTAATTTTCAGAATAATGTGTGATGGTCTATATTTTTGTAATTGTCAGCAAATTCCACAAACAGGCCAATACCAGCAATGATCTGGTCCTACTAAAATATGTTGCCTGTGTAGCAAACACTTGATATACCTTATTACTCTGGTCCTCTATAGACCTTCATTGTTGTCCAAAAACTATGAATACTGTGAACATGAGCACCACATACACTGTCCTGCTGCTGACAATACTTTTATAGGAAATTAATTTGCGTTCTAAAGGAAGGAGAATAATAAATAAATACATGGCTTGCCAGGTTGCCTTTGGGAACTGTTTTTAGCAATTGGCAAACAATTCTTGGCCTCTGGGTTGCCATCAGACAATAATTTTTTTTATTTTTATTTTCATTTTTAAAAAGAGGAATGATTTTCTTTTTCTCAAAGATGGTGTTGCTTTAAAAAAAATGAAATACGATAGTTGTGACCTTTTCTAAAAATGTACATTGTCAGTAAGAACCGGTGGAGTCGGGGCCACAGAGAGGAAGGGGAAGAAGGGAACTTGAGGTGGATTAATGCATTGCTGGTTTTGTTTTATCCATGGGATTAGTTGACAGTTGATACAAATTTATATATATTGCTGGCCTTATCCATAAAATGAGTCTGGTGGTTGTGTTCTGATGTCTCACTGAAAAGGTGATTTCACCTACAGAACAGCTGCTGAGTGCATGGGGGGTTTTTGCTTATCATGCTCATTTTTGTACACTATCTTGCATCGTGCATGAGTCTGAGTAGGGCAGCTCTTTCTGCAATGCTGGAACCTCCACACCCTGCATGTTTGCTCATTCCACTCTGTGTTTCAAGTTTGAGTTGCAGCCGCATGATTCTGCGCTTGCGATACTGCACAGTTGTACCTAATAAAGTGGTCACTCAGCATGTTCCCCTGCTACTTCAGATGCCAATTGTACTCTGTCTCTCAAGTGCATTAAGTGCGCTCTGTTAATTGAAACATGACTTTCTGTTGATGTGTGTGGGAGAGCAGATTCAGACGGGACGTCACTGTCAGCTTTATCTACATTAATTGAATCTGGGTTAAATATATCTCCCTACAGCGCTGCGTCTCCATGTAAGCTCAGCTAATTATCTTAGAATATGGCTCCTTATTATATATGGATGAGAGAGACGCTGTTCTGCATTGTAGCTGCTGCAGGCTTTACCTAATCTCTCTGTGAAATGACAGAACAATTTCATCCTCTTTTCACTGGAGAAGCAAGATAACGCTGTCCAATTCAGCTGTCTTCCAAAGGGTGTTTGTTTAAAAAGCACTGATTCAGAGCATGTTGCTAACTGATTTAATCTTAATGTTTTATAGGTGACAATTTCTAAGTAGAATCCCTCCCCTCTATTTACTAGTTTATGCTTTGTTTCCTTTCTTTGCATGCATGCATTGTTATAAAAGAGGTCATGGATTTGCAAATATGTAAAAGGAATTTGACTTAATTTAATTTTAGATATCCTGATATTGAATTCACCTTTTCTATATTTATTCTGAATCTCTTTCTCCTTTGTTTTAAATCGCTCTCCTGCAGTCGGGAAGTTCTTCTTACAGTTTTCGTCTGTCAGACACGATGAGGAAGAGTCAGCTGTGGACTTCTGTTGTGTCTGTGACTCTGATCGAGGGTCGGGAGATGCCGCTGGACTCTCAGGGAGGTCAGCTCTTTGTTCGCTTCAGACTTGGAGAGCAGATATACAAAAGCAAGGTACTAGAAGGAGGACTTGTTCTTTTATCTCCCCCTCTTGAATTGTCCTTGTTATTCTTACTCTGTCTATACTCATCCTCCCCCCTCCTTTCTACTAAAATTTCCAATCCTCACACTGCCCTTTCTCTGCTCATCCTCCTCTCCTCTATTCAAAACACCTTTATTTTTCTAACCTCTCCTCTGAAATCATTTTCTTCCCTAAACTTTTCTTTTCTTCTTCCCCACTTCTTCTGCAAGTGTGTAATTATGCTAAGCCCATAATATATTTGGTTACCATACACACACAATTATTGTGATGTTTGAAGTAAAATATAAGAAGTTTTTAACATTTTTATGCTTCAGCGCCAGCAATGGCTACTACTGGAAGCATTATGTTTTTGGTTTGTACGTTGGTTTGTACCTTGATCTATACGTCTTTCTTATAAACACAATATCTCAAGAGTGCCTGGAAGGAATTTCTTCAAATTTGGCACAAATGTCCACTTAGATTCAACAGTGACCTTATTAGATTTTGATGGTCACAGGTCAAAGGTCAAGGTCACTGTGAACTCATCTGTCTCATTCTTATGAACACAATCTCAAGAACACCTTGAAGGATTTTTTTCATATTTGCCACAAATGTCCACTTGGACTCAATGATGAATTAAGTTAGAATTAAGTGGTCAAAGGTCTCTGTGACCTTTTGTCCCAACGCCAACGCCATGCTTCAAAATGGTCTTGAGGGAGTTTCTTCAAATTTGGCACAAATTTGACTTAACAATGAACTGGTTTAAATTTGGTGAGGTCAACGTCACTGTTACCTTGCAGAAATGTTTTTGGCAATAAGTCAAGTCATACACCAATTGTGACAAAATTTTACATAAATGTCTAATAGGATAAATCATGAAGTGATGACATTTTATATCCAAAAGGTCAGAATTCAACTTCACTTTGACATCCTAATGTCTCAATGCAAAATCACTTTTCTGACCATTATTTAACATCATAACTCAGTAACGGAAGAGGTGACATTTGATCAGATACTGAATTGGTGACACTGATCTTGTACCCACCTTAAAATTGTGCTGACTGTGTAGATCTTCTTTACTGCCTGGGGAAAGATGTGTGTGAAGCATATAACTGTCATGTTATGCTTACCTTCAACTTGGCATTATACAGTATAATGTGTATTTTATGCAGTAGATCTCTGAGTTCATACTATGTATGTAATATTGCATTCATATTTGCCAAACCTGTACTGTGTCCAGAGTTACTTATAATAAATACAATAATGTTACTGTTCAGAAGTGCAAATGTTAAGGGGCTTAATGCCCGTCTATTCTCTGATGTGGTCACAGATTATGTATAAGAGCCAGTGGTGGAATAAGATAATATGGCTTTTTGCTGTGTGACATGAAAAGCTGTAATCACTGCTCATCCTGGCAGCTGGATGATGTCTAGCAGTGTTGCTCACTTTCTTGCACTGCCTGAGCTGCAGCTGCTGTCACTGATGATTATCTTGCTGTTTTGCAACATCATCCATTACACATCAAAGCTACATGCTAAGGAGCAGCATCACGCCTTTTCTTTTCTCATATGCAGGTTCAGAATGACAGTAATTACTTTTTATGCCTTTATGTGTGATTGGAGTTTCTGTTGCTGATTTCTGAAGCTGAAGAACTGAAACATTCACACACTAATCAGTTAGAAAATGAAACTCACAGATGTGTTTAATGAGTCTGGACGTACTGCAACAGGTTAATTTTCTGAATAATAGATTATAGCAGGCAAACCTTAAAACAAAGTTATGTTTTTCGGACATTTGACCAACATAGAATTGACTTTTAAAGCATGTTGAAAACAAGATTTACATGGAAATTACAGTATTTTCTGACTGTTATCTGAATTTTATTTGGCTCCTCTCAGGGTTTAATGTATATGCATGTGGATTTGGAAAAAAAATGTATATTTCATGTTCTGTCCTCATTTTTCAGAATCACTGCAAAGTGCCCAAGCCTCAGTGGAGAGAGAGATTCACTTTAAACCACTTCATAGACAGGCCAGACATCCTGGAGGTGGAGCTCTGGTCCAAGGGAGGACGAAGGACTGAGGAGTGTTTGGGAATGTGAGTCTGATTTCAGAACCTGTTTGTTTTTCGTGTGTGTGTGTGTGTGTGTGCGTGCGTGTGTGTGTGTGTGTGTGTGTGTGTGTGCGTGCGTGTGTGTGTGTGTGTGCACGCGCGCGCGTGCGTGCGTGCGTGTGTGTGCGTGCGTGCGCGTGTGTGCTCACCCTACAAAGTTAGTGTGGGAACAAACTCAAAATTAATGGTATGATTGGTCTTGCTGCATAACACCTGAGCATTGCATGGCATTTCCAGAGCAGCTGCTCTGATTTTCCACTTGATAATTTGGAAGCAGACCAGTGTCAGCACAGTCAGTGGTGTGTTTGTCCAGTTAGGTGAAGAAACGGCTCTTTAGTCATAATGTTACTCCAAGCAAATGGCTACTGAGCCTTCCCATACAGCAGCGTACAATGTGAAAAATGTAGGCTGGCGCTGTGATGATTGAGTACAAGATGTACAGATATGTTTATCTTGTGAAGGCGGCTGTCTGCACACGTGTAGACTCACTATTATGACCATACACGTCTGTGCACAATGTATATACGTTTTTCATGTTTTCATGACTGCAACTGTACTTGCATGTGCTGCAGTATATAAAGGCCTGTGCATGTGTGTGTTTGTGTATACAGGTGTGAAGTTGACTTGTCCAGGATACCTTTCAATGAGAGACAGCTGTTCACACACACCCTGGACAAAGGGAGGGGACTGTTGGTGTTCCTGCTCACACTGAGCACATGCAGCGGCGTCTCCATCTCTGACCTCTGTGCGGCACCACTCGATGAACCTCGTGAACAACAGAACCAGCTGGACAACTATGTTAGTACCTGTACTCCTCTTTCTAATCGATCTTTACTGAAACATTGCATCACTTCACGATTGAAGTGTCTGTATATGTAACTTTTATTGGATTATTATCAGTAAAATCTTTCACAGAATTTTGAAATATAAAAGCAGGTAAAGTAAGCTTTAGAGAATCTGGGTCTGTCTAAAGATTGTTAATTAAGACCCAGTTAATTAAGGTAAAAACCCACTATATCAGGAGATAAGAGTTAGGGGAAAGGCGTGTTATGTTAGCATCTGTGATTAGAAAGTGAATACTCAGTCTGAACTTTATTATGGCCTGAAGCTGATAAAACATATAGATTAATGTTTTGTTTTTGTCGTCAGTTTTAGGTTTTAAATTTGAATCAAAACTGTTCCCAAAATTCTTGCGTTTCATTTTGTGTTGAAAGGCCAAGAGATGGCAGTATCTGCAAGGTAACGTGCCAGCAGTCAGTAACCAGTTTTTAACATCAGCCAAGCAGCCATGTAGTGAGAAGTATCAAGTTAAGATATAGCTGGTTTGGCTTGATAAAGTAAACACATTGAGAAGAAAGCAGAGCCAGTGTGAACCTGTCTGGTAAACTGTACTTGACGATAAAAATAGAATAAATATTTAGGACTCTACTGAAGGTGATCAACACATTACAATCTGACTTAAATTTTGACAGACTTTGCTCTTAAAGGTATACCGTGCTGGCATTACCGGTTATTGTCCTTAAACAATACCGCAAGTAAAAGTGAAAGCCAACCTCAAATTAAAACTCGATTTGGAACCAGTTTTGTCGTGTTGCCATTTCGCCTCATTGTTTTGGGGGGAGGGGGGTTTCAGCGCTGTGTCCGCAATTTTCGGAGCTTCCTTTAGGATGTTTGCTGCTTACAGTCTGGCACTTGGTTGCTACCTTTTTCTAAAATCCCAGCTTCACCTATGGGCTGTGCTCAGGAACGTCCCTGGACACAGCAAGATAGGAAGAAAATAAGAAAATACAGGCCAAGTGCAGCGTCTCTGCCGATACATGCGCACATCTATTGACTAGAAATCAGGTATATTTTCCGGTCAACCATTTTCCAAAAATTAACACAGCTATTTAGATGTTATAGCTAGTTATATCTTACCTGTGTGGCAGCTGCTGGTTTCACTTCATGCCAGAAAAGTCTGAAAATAAACTTGCAGTGGCTTGAAACTTGCATAAGATGGTCAATCCATTATGGCAGTCATGGCATTGCAAATTGAAGCAAAGATCATTTTTGATAATATGTCTTGAAGTTCTTTTGGAAAACAGTGACATGAGCTTTCAAGTCAGCTGCTGAAGAGAAACCTTTCTACTGCTGAATTAAAAAAAAAAAACAGATCCTCAAAATCCCTCCATGTCTTCATCAAGTTTCTCTTTTCTAATATATTTTTTCCCAACAACATAATGTAGCTTGTAAAAGCAGTTTTTTGGTGGCTGATATCACAGCTTCAAAAAAAACCTAACTCAATGTCCTCACGAGATTTACGATAATTACTTTAAACTCATTTCTTTTATCAAAAGTGCACAATCTATGTGGCATTGAGGTGACAAACATCTGCTTGCTTAGATTAGCAGGACTGTCTTCAATGCTAAAGATTTATTATCTTGTGCAAATAATATGGATGACATGGCTACTTTATACATGATTATAGACAATATAAGCCTGTATATATTCACATAATAAAATGTGAATCTGACATCATATTAAATCCAACAGAAAACTGGACCAAGGAACATTATCAGTTACTTATTATCAGTTTCTGAAGCAAGTATTTCGATCTTGATTTTAAACAATTTCCTATTATAAGGTAGAACATGTTTGAACATTTTTTGCTATTTTTTCTCACCACTGCACTTGAATGAAAATAAAGTCTGGCTTATGTTTCCTATGATGCATTAATAAACTAGATGATTGTGCAGGCTTTGTGGCAGTAGGGGCTCTAAGTGTTTTCTAATTTAAACATACCCACACCCTCATGTGTCCCGTCTTCTTTCCTGTCCCCCACAGAGCTTAAAGAGATCCCTGAATAACCTCCGTGACGTTGGTTTCCTTCAAATTAAAGTTCTCAAGGCAGCAGATCTGCTGGCTGCTGATTTAAATGGTACATTACACATTCAGATTTTCTTTGTTCTGCTGTTGCATTAAAGCGACAGAGGGAGCCCAGTGTGAACGTGTCTTCTGTCGTTGTGTTCTGCAGGCAAGAGCGATCCCTTCTGTGTGTTGGAAGTGGGGAACGACAGACTGCAGACACACACTGTCTACAAGAGCCTCCACCCAGAGTGGAATAAAGTCTTCACACTGTCAGTTTGAGTTTTCCCAAACATTCCCTCATTTATCCTATGAGATGTATGTATGTTTGCTGTATGTTGTGTGCTGTTTTAACAACAGAAAAACTGAGACATAAAGCTGTAGTGTGCGCTGGTTTGTGAGGAGTATCTGACCTCCTTGTTTGTCCCCACAGCCCTGTCAAAGACATTCATGATGTTCTGGTGGTGACTATCTTTGATGAGGATGGAGACAAGGCGCCAGACTTCCTGGGAAAAGTTGCCATTCCGCTGCTCTCGGTACACACTACCTCACCAAGAGTCCGTCATGCAGACAATACTCTCATCTATTTACACTCTGCGTCTAAATTAAAGTGAAGAGGGTGATAACACTCGAGCGCGTTGAAGACTTGCTAAGATGTAATCGAGCATGACTGACGGTCAGGTTCATGGATGAGTTCAGCACCTGATGCCCTTTCTGTCCCACAGATCCGCAGGGGACAGCAGATCACCTACCCGCTGAAGAAAGAGGACTTAGGTGGGCTGACGAAGGGGAGCATCACTCTGGAGCTGGAGGTTATTTTTAACCCTGTGAGTAAAAGTTCAGCCTGCAATGAGGACTTGAGGGCATGATGGCCATGATAGATGGGCCTGAATCTGTTTGCCTATTATTGCTTCATGACTTTTTTTTCTCTTTTTTTTTAATCAGGTCAGAGCGAGTATCAGAACCTTCCAACCAAGAGAGAGAAAATTCATGGAGGATAATCCCAAATTTTCCAAAAAGGTTTGACAAAATTTGATTAATTTACTGCATATTTACAGGATTTTAAGGAATAATCACTTTGCATTGAGTCAAAGATATATAATTTGTAAGGCACATGATATATTTAGATATAAGTAGAGCTTTCAGCGTTAATGTCTGTACATAATGTATTATTTTTCTAAATGCATTAGTCGCCGGCTCACATTCCTGTGTTTAGGAGGCTGCAATAGGCTGATGATGCTGTGATCATATGAAATTACAGTAGGAGACTTAAGGAATCCAGTGGTATGTCAACCCTGTCATGCTAGCTTCTCAGAAAGCGGCCTAAATAACACTCCAATCTTAGGCTAAATTTTAGCAATGGACAAACGGCATGGTTATTTAAAAGGGGTTCCTTGACCTCTGACCTTAAGGTATCTGACTGAAAATTGGTTTTATGGGTACCCATGAGCCTCTCTTTTACAGACATGCCCACTTAATGAACGTCCCATGCAGTTTTTTTGCTGTCATTTGATTCCTTTACCTTGTCAATATGAAACTGTTTTGAAATGCAAGATAATGAAATTGAAAATGTGATTTAAAAAAAGTGATAAGTTGTGATTAACTATTGAAATTTTGCGATTAATCACAATTACAAAAGCATAATCATTTGACCCTAATTTTAAGTGTTTTTTTTTTTTCATTGAGAGCAGCATACGCTTATATACAAAGTTAAGAATACCATTCAACTCAATTAGTGCTGAAACCATCAATCGATAAAGGAATTAGTTGATTGGCAGAAAATTAAAGGTGAACCGTGTGAGGTTCAGGGGGATTTGATGGTGTCCTCTGGTTAAATTCCAGATTGCAACCAGCTGAAACTTCTCCTGGCTTAGAATTCCTTCATTGTTCCTTGTTCAGGAGGTTTGTACAGAGAGCAAAATTATCTGCAGAGGTCTCGTCCTCTACGATACAAATGATCAGGTGATTAAAATAGCTAAAATCACTGAATGAAGCAGTTTAAAGTGACAAATCAGTGTACCTCAGATGCTGTTTTGCATCTCGGAAACTAGCGGCTCACCTACTACATGCTATTTAATGTACTCACCCCTTGTTTCTGGAAAGATAATATGTTCTCACCTTTTTCTTATCCAGATATTCAGGAGCTTTTTACCGTTAGCCAAATTATTCAAAGAGGGAAACTGCTGGTGATTTGAACCACTAGAAAGGCTGTATAAAGCAGTTTCACGCCACAAATCATATATTTCAGATGCTTTTCGGCATGTCGCTGCTGGCGGCTTATCCAACACATTCTAATGTGTGGTCACCTTTTCTTCTATGATATCTTAATATCCAGCAGTGCAGGAGGTTCTTACCGGAAGCTGAATTATCCCCAGAGATTTCTTCCTCCCCAAAACAAATTCAGATTCAAACTGATAAAAACACTGAATAAAACTGTTTCATGTTACGAATCACTGCATCTTCAGAGCTGTTCTTCGCAGTTGGCCTTCTAACTATGAACACTGTAGTGAATGTGAATGGCCCTACCTGGAGCCGTTTGTTCATCCATTGTAGGCTTCTGTAGATGATTGGCAGTGCAACATGACAGATCTCCATAAACAAAGACCTGTTCCCTATATAGAGATGAATGGCTCGTTCTGAGGCAACAAAAACACAACAACAATTCTTAATATATATTACATTTAATTTCTGCAATAATCCCACAAAACTGTACCTTTAGGAAAATTCTGAAAAGTTGCAAATTTTAAAAATAATTTTGCCATTTTATGTACCAAACAATGAACTATCTCTTCAGGAAAAGTTATGGAAAGATTAATCAGTCATGGAAATGATTGGCCGAACCCCTAAAGTCCATAGCAATAAACGTTAGAAGCAACCAGCAGTAAAGAGGGCAAAGGTCAGAGGTCACTGCACTTTTGACAACATTCTTGTGATGTTTGAATAATTCAAATAAAAAAAGTGGGGTTTAAAACATGTGCAAATGTTGCATGTTTATGATCAATTAGCTCTTTATGAACAAAACATGTTGAACATTTTAGTTTTCTCTGAAAGCCAGCGCTCGCAGAAGCAGAGACTTTCCTTCGCCTGAATTAGTTGAATTGAGCTTTAATTGACCCCAACTGTGACTGAGTTCTTGTCCACTGTTCTGCTACATTAGTTTGATATACAGTGTGCAGGACAGGGTGCCTGACTGTCTGTACTTCCCACAAAGACTCATTGTTGTTAGACAATACATTGCTCACTAACGCCGAAATTGGCTTACACACTGAGGACTCGGGCGGTAATTGGCAGGTTTTTTCTTCAGATTTAACGTCAAAAATCTTGTTTGACAAAATCAGGTCAGAATCCTGCCACTTTTGGCTGGACTGCAGCATAGTCTATTTTCCAGCCTATAGAGCCCTATTGTGAACCTAAGAAACGTTTAGTAAAAGTAGTTTTATGTTATAACTGTATAGTTTGGGTCCCTAACAGTAAGAAACTGCCAGATGCTAGCTTGCATATGTTGAACAATTAGCTTTTTTGCATAAATTTGCATAATCACATATACTGACAGTACTTTAAAAACTGCTTGGCCAATTTTGATATTATTTGTATGGCTTTGGGGTTTTTTATTTTGGACTGTCATGAGAGTTGGGATTCGGCAACAAAGTCAGAGGCGGTTAGATTTAGGCAAAAGAGGCACATGGTAAGGTGCAGAAAAAAACAAAAAAACACAAATCCACAAAGGAAGTGAACTCCGGAAACCCGCATGCAAGTCAGTTGTTTTTGTGACCCGTCCACTTCTCCACCTGCTCGCCCTGTAAGCGCACTTGACCTGAACACGTGATATATTCACAAAGCCTTTACTCTCTGATAAACATCCTCATCCTGTCGGAGAAAAAGATGGTCAAGCAAAATAAATTTCTCAAAAAAGCAGCCTTTAAAGAATGTATGATTGTGGGTGTATAGAATCTTATAAAAAGTTTCAACAAATATTAGGAAAACTCATCTCTGATGCAATATTAACAGGAAATAATCTGCTCCAAATCCATCATAATTGCTAATTTAACACAAACTCCCTGCAGTTAGGCACTTGGGTTAATTGTACAGTTTATCAGTTGTTCTCTACTGTTATTGTTATGAATTTAATATAATATGAAACATCTCTAAAATATGTCATCAGTTTACTTAACAATAGTAAAGAAGTCCCTGAAGGAAAAAATGTTGGGAATCACTGCACATGCTTCAGATGTATATTAGCTTTTAACTTAGTGTTGTTTGTCCCCTGACCACAGTGGCTCATGCATGAACCTACCAGCTACTCTGACTGTCACACAGGCTGACTGGATGTTTACAGTTTCAAAATAGTTCAAATAAACTTCTCACAAAATTAAACCTTTACTCAATGAAAACATCATTAGGAGCTCTCTAATCCATATTTCCAACATAACTACTGTAATATTTATATGTTTTGCATGCTTATAATCTGTATCTTTCAGGTTCTGGCCAGGAACGTGATGCGTGTACAGACACTGTACAGGGCTATCGTGTCGACTCTGCAGTACATCAAAAGCTGCTTCCAGTGGGAGAGCGTTCAGAGGAGCCTGCTAGCCTTCCTGGTGAATTGCTTTAACTGCTTATCAACACACTATCTGCATTTCCCTCTGTTTTCCCTCCAAGCTGCGGAAGACAACCGCAGTCTGGCTATCCCCTACTTGAACTCTCCCAGCGAGATGCTTAATCAATGCGGTGTTGGGCTCAGCAGAAACGCAGGCTTGGCCCCCGTCTCTGTGTTGGAGTGGACTCTCTTAGCGCTGTGTGTCTTGTGGATGCAGAGTTAAGCCTCAGCTGGAGAGAGTAGAGTCCCAGTGGAGTCCAGATAGAGTCTATTTTTGTTCTACTTCCCTGACAACTCATTAACCCTCTGTCCAATCTCTGCTTGGTTTGATTTAGACCCCATTATGCAGACAGAAGTCCAATTAAAAGGCTCTTCAGAGATAAGGCTTATTCTCCATCCTGCCATTGTTGAGTACAAGTGTTAAGCAAGTGTGAAGACAGAAACACGGGAGAAGCCTCTCCGCCCGTGTCTTTAAACTGCAGAGTGGAGTGGGTGCTGATCTTGTTGACATTATTCTCTCCCAGATTTCGCTCGATTGAAATTGCATACAGCACGTTGTGCATTAACTATGCAGGCAATCAAGGTCACGGAAAGTTCTTTTTGTTTTTTCGTCTGACGCCCTGTAGATGGCACTAAAGTTTTGCTCAGCATCTAAAGACTTTTTTATGAGACTTGTGAAGAGATACTGTACGCTGGCCAATAGTACAGTTTGTTCAATTTGCTGTGAAAAATGTGAGCTGCAGCACAGAGCTGTTATCTGAACAGAAGCCACTCTTTAGCTTTGAGTCGTGCATTTAGTTTTGCAATTGAGGATCACTTGGACGTCTAGAACTGTGTCGTCCAGGATGGGGTCAAAGGTCGATGTGCTGTAACCAGAAAGTGCTTGCAATGAAAATATTAACACCATAGTTGATGCACAGGTACTCACAATGCAACAGACACTGCTTAATAATACCCCCCTCTCGTATATAGAGTTAAATGTTAGCAATAATTTTGTTCTGCCTGACAGATCACTCTCAGATCATACAAGCATGAACAAGTGTACAACGTACACACTCATCCTCCCACTGTATCTCTGTGTTTGAAAGACAGTACCATCTGTACTCGTGCTTTCACACTAACGCTCCCTGCCATTTCAAGCCTCACTGAGGAGAAATAAATGCCTGTTTAATACCTCCACATGAGAGTAACGAAATCAAAGCTCTACTCTGCATGACAGAGTGACAAACTACCTGCAACATCTGCCCATTGTCAGACACGTCCTGCTTTAGTCAGCGCAGTTTACTGTGAATGTATTATGGGTACATGGGTATTCATATGTACATTATGGGTTATCTCACTGAGGAGCCTCAGTCCTGGCTGTGTGGATGTCTCTACTTGTCGAACTCTAATAGATCACGCACTGTAGCCCCGCATTACTTTGTTTTGTAAAAGGTGGTGAGAGTTACCGTTTAATTTTTCTTTTTTATGGCTTTCATTTTTTTATTTTGGGGGGGGTTCAATGTGAGGGTCCAAGGACAGAGGGATGTCGTACGCTCTAAAGCCTTCTGAAGTTAATTGTGTTTTTTGATATTGGGCTTCATAAAGAAAACTGCATTGAAATACAAATACAAAATAAAATACCATAAAATTATACATCTTGGCAATAACAATACAGAAATGTACATCCCATATCATACAAGTCTATACAATATACAGTATACAACATACACAACATACAAGTGTCCATGAAACGAGATGGACCTATTGTGCAAAGAGCTGCAGCAAAGTATCAGGAGCATCATCCTGTATCATAGACCGACGTGCAAATCCTAGTTTCATTCATCACCTTAACAGCAAGCAACATTTATAATCCTTTAGGTTCAGGTATGGACAGCCATTAGCACATTAAGAAAAAGAACTAATTGCCAATGTTGCTGATATGTTAGATGAGGTTCTGTATGTATTAGCTCTTGTTTGTATCCCAATGCACACACACCACCTGACACACTGTCTGTATATGAGGGCGTGCTGTAAAAACAGCAAACACTAGGTATTTCTCCATATTTTAAGTATTAACTCTTTAACTTGCAACTACATGTTGGATGTGCAGCACTCATAGAAAGATCTGTGCACAGCAGACAGTGTTTGAGTGTTTTATAACCTGGTTTACAATGATAGAAATCAACTACAGACCAAGTTTTCAAGAGAAAAGTGACTCAGATCATCTATCAACCTGTTACACAGAAAAACATCTGACCATCATCAGCAACACTAACACACTGCTTTATATTCAACATGTGCATAATCAGAGTTTTTTCCATGTAGTAGACATGGGCAGATTATGAGCCAATGGGCCCTTGGGCACAGACATGTAAAAGGCCTCACCACCTCTTAGGACTGGAAACACACATAGACTTTATGGTGATTGTGCCTGTTTTGTTCATTTTGTGTCTCTTCAGTCTTGTTGTGTCTTTTTTTTTTTTTTTTTTTAGTTGTGTCTCTGTAGACCCTTTGTGTGTCTTTTAGTGCTGCCCGTTGAAAGTAATAAATTGGAATCATCAGTCGGAGACTCTCAGTGGACTGAGACTGCTTCAAGTCGAGCAATCTTTTTTTTATTCGGTGCAGTGTAATTCTGTGGATATTTTGGTCCCTTGATTTTTCTGCATAGTGCTCTTGATTTTCATGTTACTCTATGGTACAGAAAACTGTGAAAATGCAGGCAGCGGCACAGAGGAGAAGCAAGGATAGACCTTCTGCTTAGAAGTGATGAATTTACAGCTCACGGCAAGTTAATAGATACAGTCTCTGGCTTTAAAAAAAAAAGTGTTACATTTACAACCCAAGGTTAGTGCACTAAATGAACAAAAATTAAAACTTTGTTTGGAGAACAAAACGAATTGTTGTATATTCATATAAAACCGCCAAATCCGATTCAACTGTCATAAGTCTTAGTCAAGTACAGCCCTGGTCTCCTTAAAGTAATTTTTTTTCATTCATTTTATGTCTTTTTATGGTTGTTTTATGTCTCTTTGTAATAATTTTTGTCTCTATATAGTTGTTTTGCCCCTTTTGTAGTTATTTCGAGTCTCTTTTAGGTCATTTGTCTTTTTTGGGTCATTTTTTTGTCTCCCTGTAGTCTTTTTGGGTCTCTTTGTGGTTGTTTAGCATCTGCTTGTAATGTTTTTAAGTCATTTCCAGGTTGGTATGTGTCAATTTTAGCGACATTTTGCAGGTGAAGGCCAGGGGGGCTCTGACACTTTGGGCCCCTGAGCCTAAGCCCAGTAGGCCCATACAGTAATCCATCCATGGTAGTCGACCTGTGAGTGTGCAGAGCCAAAACGTAGATTGTTGTGTTTACTGTTGCTGGATGACATGAACACCATCATGTTGCAGGAGTTCAGCAGCCATTCAGTGTGTTTTGGAGTTGGCTGAACCCTGAAGATTGAGGGGAGAAAATTAGCTTTTGGAAGTGTTTGATGACTCTTGATTCCTTTTTCAAATATTGGGGGGGCGCAACCTTAATTAAAAGCACCATTGCTCAATTCAATACACTCAGCCTTACTTGATCTGGTATGTCCAGAAGCTTATGGTGGCTAATGTTCATAAACTTGGGTAGATATTAGGGTTCTCTGACTTTATGACTCCACTTTTAGCATTATCCCATAATTATCCATAATAATCAGTAGCTGCGGCTGAGCAAAAGTTACACAGTCCCACTATGTAAAACGCGAATGTTGTCAATGATGTCAGTGATATCTGGATTACCGCTGTGCCATGCAAACCCTTCCCCGAGCATTAGTGTGGAAATCCTGCTGCATTCCGAAAATGTGCTACTCTCCAGTTCAGTAGCTCTCCTAATATTAGGTAGCCTTTCTTTTTTTTTTTTCTTTTTTCTTTTTCTCCTCTGATCCGGATCGTATTTCCAGAGCCCTTTTTGCTGTCGAAGACTATGTAATGCCTCTCAAGCTGAAATGGGCTGCAATTATCACAATCTTTATGGGTCGGGTATACATTTCCACCAAAGCGTGACTTGGCTCTCCCCCCCCGTCCCGGCTCTTCCAGTCATTACAAAGTCGGCTCTAATAAAACATAACCCTTTCAGTGAGGAACTGGTTTCATCTCCTCTCCCAGGCCCTGTTTTGGCTTGTGATAACACAGACAAGAGCATGCTTGGCTTTTTGCACATTAAAGCTGATGGAGGTGGTGTATATGTGCGGGGGAGGTTGATCTGCCATCTTTTATGTCAGTTGGTGCCTCAGAGGAGAGTGATGTCTTTACCAGATGTTCGCTTCTATTTTTATTAGCGTATAAAAACCTGTAAACCCCTCCCCACGCCTTGTGGCTTGCTGCCATCTTGGCTGCCGTTGCCTCCCTGACAGGATTATTTTATCGTTCCATTTAGCCGTGCAATCGAGACATCACAGGCCATATTTCTTCATCCTCTTTATCCTTTTTACCTGAGCCACGCACAGGTGGAATGTCCATCACACGTGCCATTATAGATACTAATGACATATTCACACACGGGCACCCCGCAGCTGCAGTGAATCGCGTGGTCGGCTTTAATGTACATAAGATGAGAGAGGCAGATCAATTAGACTTATGTGGTTAATGTCAATGCATATACAGGGGGTGGAGGGAGAGTCAAATCCAGCTGAGCCGAGTGGTCGTCCCGCACAGCGTATGCAGAATAACCGTACGGAGGGAGCGAGGCTTTGATAGTGGTGGGGTAGCCTTCATCCACTTGACCACAGCTAATTAAATCAATAGCAGATTGGATCAACCTTTAGCTAGCAGGGAATCAGGGTCTATTGAAAATGTCTTTAGATGTGACTTAATGAAGAGCAGTTTGTTTCATACTCTGACCCCCTTCTTGTGTCTGACCTAACTGATATCTGACCCCCGTGCCCCCTCTGTCTGCAGGTGTTTATGGTGACAGTTTGGTATTGGGAGTTTTACATGCTGCCCTTCTCCCTGGTCCTGCTCATCTCCTGGAACTACCTCCAGATCCGGTCCGGGCGAGTCAGTCATGACTTGGTGAGTCCAGAGCGGCTCCGTCAGCCTTCTTTTCTTTCAGCCAACTGACCTGCTGGCTCCTGTTCACTCTTTTTTTTTTCTTTAATTTTGTGCAACTAGAGCTCCCTCAACTACATTTTGTTCTCTTAATTCAAATCTGGTTTGTTTCCATAGCAACCAGCTGCACCTAGCTACATAATAATAAAATCACACATAATACATAAGCATAAAAAATTGACTGAATAGACTAATGCAACGTATTATTACAGCCTAAGCTAATTTGCAGTGCTTGTCCCTTGCTAACACTGCTTTCTTTTTTTCAGTCGGCTTCTAGTTATTTTCCTGACTCCTTCCTCTTCTCCTGTTATTGGTCTGTTGGCCTCTTCTCGTTGTGACTGGTCGAATTAGACCGTTACTCTCTACGTTTCCACACAGACTATAAGTTACAGTAAATGACATAAACAGAGCACTGTTCAGACAACAATGTGCTTTATTATATTTTACAAGGAGTAAAATATGTGGTGATTAATAACCATGTTGGGCTGCAACCATTATTTTCACTATCAATTTAACAGCTAATCATTTCCCCTTATTTAATTATGTTTTAGTGTTTGAAAGTGCAAATATTATTTAAAAAAATAGCCAATCACTAGCTCCCACAACCAAAGGTGATGTCCTCTTAATTGTTTTTTAAATTTTGTTTATTTCTATTGAGCCAGGAGCCCAAAACACATAGATTTAAATCAATTATAAATAAGCTTAGCAATGAATATATCAGAATAGTTGGTAGATAATTTTGCCGATCCACTGATCGATTAATTGACTCGTCAGCACAGATAAAAGAGACTTTATTGGCATTACTACAGAATATTGCACTTAACCATTTACAATAACAAGTATATCCATCATGTGACACTGAAATCATTTTACACGCTTGAAAGGTAATGGAAGAATAGGTGTGAGTAAATATTAAAGGAATATTTCTCAATGAAATGATCATTTGTATATCAGGTACTTACCTTATGTTACGTTGAATAGGGAAGAAAACTTTGTTTTTCTTTATGCTTCCATGATGAAAAAAGAATCCAAAAACGGCAGATATTTTTGATGAGTTGAGGTAAATGGGGGCTGTGATTTAAAAACAGCAAAACTACATCAAAACATCCATTTACAAATTATCACACAACTCATGCAGTATAATCCAACTCTTCATTTATCTATCTGTATGCTCAGTACTTCCCAAACATATGCATTTTTGCTAAAAACTAAATGACTAAATGACTGTTTTAGTGAAATTGCATGTGTTTGTGAAGTACTGTGCTTAAGACTGGATACATGAGAGTTGAATTATACAGCTTGTGTGAGTTTAGTCAAAAGATTACTGTTGTTAACTGTTGTACTCCATTTATATTAATTTATCAACATTTTTGTCAGTTTTTGGATTCTTTGTTCACCGTGGAGCCACTGAGAAATTCTGCGTAATTCAAATGGACATTCATAGTGTCAAATGTATAAAAAAATGTATAAAGTGTGAGTAATTGACTGATTACAAATGATCATTTTTTGGGTGACGGATTCCTTTAATAACCCTAATAATTCAAAAGTCAGAGTTAAATTTAAACAGTCCTAAAGAAGCAGTTTAGCTAACAATCGCTCAAGTGTCATTCAATCTTTATACAAATGTTGCTCGATCCTGATTGGTGGATAGAAAATATGTGATGTCACATTAATTAATTTTAAACCAAGTCAGACAAATTAATAGCACAATCTCTCATATGACTAAAACAAAACGATTTGAACGTTTTGAAAATTGTGTGTTCATGTAGGATCCCATTACTCATCGTCACAATCAGATTAAGAAAAAAGGGTTTTCAGATCCTTTAATGTGGTTGTTATTTACATATTGCAGCGATGTTCGGAGAATGAACAAGAGCTGAAAGATGCTCAGTAGATTTGAGGGAAACTACTGAGTCGGGTAACATTTCTCGGATTTGTCACTTTGCAACTCTTTTCATATATAAGTAATCATGTGATCGACTGTTAATACAAAAATATTGATTAATGCCACTTTAACCCAATCTGCTAAAAAGGTTTGAGTTGTTCGCAACAAACACAACAGACTAAGGCAACTAAAGGTGAGACAAGGCCAACATGTCCTGTCAGTCAGCTGTCCTGCAGTGCTGAGTGTTTTTGGAGGCTGACCTCAGGGTCACGGCTGATGCCTGCACTTTGTCAAATGACGACTCCATACGCACAATGGAGTTAATACAGAGTCCCAGTGTCACAATGAGACAAAGTTAAGATTATAGAAAATCTTAACTCTATAATACAATTTCTGTTTTATTTCAGGACAATATGGATTTGGCGGATGAGGAGGAGGATGATGAGAAGGTGCGTACCTGTGGTTTTTGTTTGTAGTTCTTTGTTGACTAAGGGTCTGTATTTCTATATGCCGATGAACAGAAAAGCTTTCTTTGTACATGTTGACAAAGGTATCTGTCTGTGATCTATCATTTTATGCCGTTAAGCTCTTTATTCAGCACTAAATCTTCTGATGTGTTTTATTCTTGCCAACCAAAAGTTGCTTTTTTTTCTTTTTTTTTTTTTGCAAATTTACCGAAAGACATTTGGGCTTAATGAAGACCTCACCAACCCGTTTCCACATGTCACAACTCATTCATATGGTAATAGAGGGGCGGGGAAAAAGGTTGTGCTGCATTTGGGAAAGTCCCTGAGCTTAACACACCATATAATACCATCAATATGGAACTAATGACAGCACTTAGACATGCTCTTTCAAAGCTCATTTTGGAAGTTGGCATTGGAAGTGTTACAATGCTTTTAGGCAATGAAATATTCCTCCAGAGTGACAGCAGTTTATTGTAGACATTGTGAATTGCCTGCAGCAGCCTGATGTAAAGTGGTTCTCATACTGGTTTCAGTGGGAATGTGACCCCTAAAATGGCTAAAGTGGTTTATGGCAGTGAGGAGGTTTGATATATATTTGACTGAGGTGGATGTAAATTGTCCTACATGTGGTGATAAGTCACTGTGCATTTGGAATATCTCAGGTTTGATCTGCTCTGCAGCTCTTTTCCCAGGCTCGTCCCCAACGTCTGGATGGAAGTGAGCCAGCGATCCCTCACTGTGTTTCTGAACAGAAGCAAACATATATCACAGAGATCACATAGTGACAAAGACCACGGCTCTGGCCAGTAAACAGTCCCCGATAACCACCACCCCACCGACCCCGGCTCCTCTCTCCTCTAACCCTCCCTCAGCCTCTGTGTGTTTGATGTGGACATGTGGCCATGTCTCCGTCTGAAGTCTGGCTCTCTGCACAGAGTCTGCTCTCCTCTGTTTACTTTAAAGCCAGCCTTCCCTCCTGGGATCTCGACTCGCCTGAGAAAGAGCCTTGACTCTTTCATAATGTGAAGTCCAGTCCTGAAGAGCTTTCACTTCAAAAGGCCACTTTCAAACTTGCTCTTAAAGAATCTGCCTTTACATTCCCATTTTGCAGAATGCTAGAGGGCCGATGAATGAGTCTGTTTCAATGTTTTGTTGTCTTTCTGACAGATACTTAGGCATTATTATTTAGTTAGTTAAGGATGAAAGCAGCAGCCTTGAGAATGTGATATGCATGATGGGATAAAGCTCATAAAGGTCTGTTACTGGATAGTCGAGCCAACAAAGTACTCCTCAAACTTTTCTTTCATTTTGAGGATTTTAAAGGCAGAAAGCAAACTAAAATCAAGATATTTCTCATACAGATTTTATCTACTTCAGAAGAGGTCCACTTAAATAATCACTGATGATTAAAACTTAAACCTTTTATTTTCCAGTTAACTCTATTTTTTTTTTTTTGAACTGTTGAACCATTACTTTTAACACACCGCCTCATGATAACACATACAAACAACAAACGGAGACCAAAACATCTTTGTAAAACAATTTAACATGAATCAAGAAAATTACCAATTTTTATTTTCTAATTATTTATTTGTGCTTGTATTGTTTTACTTCCTTTTCAATCATGCATTTAATCAGTGTTATTTGGTACTGAAAGAGTAATTTAATGAGCTGCATGTCTGACAGTCTGTCACTACATGTTACAGCTGCCATCTCTTTCAGCCACCACAAACCTTTTATTTAATTCATCAAAGCGGGCGTTTATTTTTTAAATATGCACTTTTGTTGAAATTCTAATCTAATTAGCTACTGATAATGATGTACTTTCCCCAACAGTATATACCAAAATAAGATTCAACACACTCTCCCGAACTCTATGAAGACTTTGTGTCCTGTTTGTTGTGTTTTTCTGCTGCAGGAGTCAGAAAAAAAAGGGCTGATGGAGAAAATCCACATGGTCCAAGACATCATCATCACCCTTCAGAACCTGCTTGAGGAGATCGCCAGTTTTGGGGAGAGGATAAAAAAGTAAGAATCAAAGTTTAATCATGAATTACAGTCCAAAACATTTATTTTTATTTCAATCGCATCATGAAAAGGATAATATGTTCTTGAAATGTTTTACTGAATATTTTAATTGTCCTGTCCTGTTGGTTAAAAACATAAGTCTGCATTAGGCCTAATTTTCTGAAATGTACTGATGTTAGTGATGTTAACTTGTCAGCACTTTCAACTGGTCGGTGCCATTCCTGTCCGGCCTGGCTTTCCTGGTCTTTGTCATTGCAACACTTCTTACATACTACATCCCCGTACGCTACGTGGTTTTATTATGGGGTAAGTCTCATAACTGTTTATTATGTCATCTGTCTGGTGTTGATGTGTCTGTTTATTGTGGTAAGAGGTGTTTTTTATTAACCTTTGTTTTAGAGGCGTACCCAACTGCTCTAATATGTTGTTGTGATAAAAATTCTCCTTCATTTTTCTTTTGGTTGCATCTTTCTATTATCCATGAAATTTGCAAGGTCACAGGAGTATTTGCTTCTTAGATTTTCCATCTCCTGAGAGTCCCCGTTAATTCTTTCACATTAGGTGCTTTTAGTAAGATGTATAATTTGAAACATGTCCTGTTGTTAAGGTTTATATTATTGACTCAATGAATAGCATTGAATGTTGCAAGTCTTTCAGCCTAAAAAGTGAAAGTAAAAGAAGAAAATGGAAGATACTGTCATACTCGCAGCAGTAGCTGTTGGGCAGCGTGCGTCTCCTCTGCAGGTATTTGTTTGTGTGGAAACAAAGAGCGCAGCCACGAGAGACTAGTGCTAATGATATGTTGGTGTGAATTTCTGTTTTAGGTATCAATAAATTCACCAAGAAATTACGGAACCCGTACAGCATTGACAACAATGAAGTGCTTGATTTCCTGTCGAGGGTGCCTTCAGATGTGCAGAAGGTAAGCCCCGCCGGATCAGCCGGCCAGGAAGCCCAAAATCCCAGAGCCCGCTAGCTTTGCATTTTGCTACAACAACTCCCAGGCATTCTTCCCTCTTGTCTGTATAATTAGCTTCATCTGTATAATTATGAAGCGCTGTATAATTTCTGTTGTGTTTTGGTCATGATACATCCCTGGTGGAGGTCTGCTGCTTAGCTGCTTTGCAGGGCAGGCTGTTCCCAGGCTGAGACAGGAGACGCTGCTGCTGCTGGTGTCTCCTGCGTGAACTCCCCGACCTCAGCAAGAGCAAAACATCAGTCTGCATATTCACATCAAACAAAAAGAACCAAAACAAGTTTAAGCTCTGGCTGGGCGATACAGAGAAAATCAAATATCTCTCAATATTTCCCTCAATGACCCAAATACCTCCATGTCGATATTGTGACAATATTGTAGAGCTGACTATTGGTGCTCTCTCAAAATATTTTCACAATGAAATTTCTTTTAAAATAATCCCATGGCCATGTAAATGGAAAAGCCCTGGGATTTCACAGTCACATTTTCAAGGCCTGGAAAGGTCATAGAATTGGTAAAAACCATTGAAATTTTTAGAAATGTCCTGAAATTTTGTTGTGTACTAAACTTTTACAGTAATCTTCCTTGGATAACCCTTCATCAAATAACATAACATAACATAACAGCAAATGTTTTTTCTATATGTAACGTAGCTATAATATGCTTTAGAGTGTGAATTTTGTTCGCCCTCACATACGTCTTGTTCTGTCTCTCCCTCCATAAATGCCCTCTGGCTAAAATTACAATTATGTGGAGGTAGGGCAAGAAAAAACAATAGTATGGGTCCCTGAAAAGTCATGGAAAAGTTTTGAAAATTTGGCCATGAAAATGTGTTGGAATCCTCCATGAGTAATGTGAAAAAAATGACTTAGTTGCAAAAGGCAAGTAACAGAACAGCTAAAACAGTCTGCTAAGTTTTTATTACATCACTTTATTGTAAAGCAGCCATTAAAAACAGGAAGAGACAACATGTATGATGTTATGATACCTCGTCTTAGATCACAGTATCCATATGATGATAATATATTTCCCAGCCTTTAGTGAGCTGATTTTTTGTAGAAAAATTTACATAGCTTTACTAGCAAAATAACACTTTTTCTACAAAAGTCTACATGAAAGTCACAGGATTTTTTGCATTGATGCTCCCAAGTGGCTTCTTCAGGTCCTCAAACCAGACACCTTTTAAAATATAAACTATTCAAAAGAAATCTATTTCTCCCCCATCTCTCTTCTTCCATGTGTGTCCTCTCCTCTTCCTTTATTTCCTCTGTCTTCTCTCTTTTTGCCGGCCGTGGTCTCTCCTCCTCACCCTCTCTGTCCTTTTCTCTGTTTAAGCTGTTTGACCCCATTTGCCTCCTCCCTCTCCTGCTCCGATGCCCTTGGGCCTCTAGGTTTAGTGTCGGTGACTCTCTCTAGTTCCTCAGCTGACCACTGTTATTCTTTCTTGCTCAGTAGTACTTAGTCATACACTTCCTCTGCGAAATTGTTTTGAAATATAATATGAAATATATTTTTGCAATAGTATTTCAAAGCACTGTAAGATAGCAGAAAGTAATGCATCAATGATAGAAAATAAAATAAAATGATGTTTCACACCTTGTTTTCTCTGACTTTAATGTGACTCTTGTGTCCTGCAGGTTCAGTACAGTGAACTGAGAGGCAACAAGAAGAAGAAACTCCTGTAGGTTTCCTTCCTAAAAAAAACATTTCCAGAGGAAATGCTTGTCTCGGAGTGCGTGGTAGGTTTAAATCCTAATTCACTGTGGTGATGCACAAAACCGCACGGCTCACATTAACCAGCACCTTTTAACCAAAGACGTCCACACTGAGGACCCTGCACGGGAGAAATTTGTAATATTAATTCCAAAGATTGTGGGTGTTTTCTTGTCTGTACACTTTATTCTGTACGACAATCGATCAGAAGCTGCTTTTTCTTACGTTACCTGCCGGCTGGTTATGTCCTCCAGAAACCAACTGGGATATCAGTCTGTATTATTCTGAATGTATATGCTTGATTTGTAATATTTGTGTGTATATTTTTACATAATTAACTGATATTGATCGATGTGCAGACTTTTATTGCAGAAGGGATTATTCACCTTTTGAAAAACAAAAACAAAATTGTTGCTGGGATGAAAGTAAATTTCATTATGGGTCATTTGAAAAGTTATAAGATGTTTCTTAGAAAATGTTATAATTTTAAGTACAAGACCTTTGTTTTTAAAAATTCTGTCTTTCTCAAAACAAATTCAGATTGAGTTTTTTCATATGTCCGTATACAGAAACATAAGTAAGTAGCAAATATTCTGCATTATATTTCTTTGTTTCTTACATTTACCTTTGAAAAGCGATGTGCACATGATGACTGATTTTACTTCAATGTGACATTTTTGACTTATTTTTAAAAGCAAATATGCGTGCCTACATTTAGATTTTTATTCATCCTACATGGTGTATTTTACTTTTTGCTTGTGAGTGGGATGGGGCCAGATCTGTACACATTTTATTTATTAACGACAATCACAAATGAAGACTTTGTGTCTCATCTCTATCAGCAATAAATGCAGACAATCACAGTTTAGTGTATGTAAGCCTCTGTGTCTCAGCTCTGCGTCTCTTTGAATTCCCCTGCACTCATCCCCTCTGTGCTCCCGTGCTGCAGGATTGTGGGCGTCTTAACAGCACTGTTTTCCAAGACCCCCTCTCTTCATTAGGCTTTCATGAAGCGAGGCGAGGCTGTGCGAGACCTCACCAGCACCCGGGCTCTCCTGCTGTGTTGATGGCCCTTGGGCGTCGCCACGAGCAGGAGGACCTCGGTGACCTCCTCTCAGCTGCTGTGACGAGATGCCTGCAGCCAGCATCCTATCAAGCACAGCAGCCAGATAAACCTCCGGTACTGGGCTGCTGCTGCACGCCGCCTCTCAGGAGCAGGATTTTAAAAGCAGCCACAAGCAACAACAGCCGCACCAATTTAGGGATTGGAGAATTGGAATAGTTAAGATGTTGGCGTTCAGAGTAATACCCCGGGATTTATGGCTTTTAAGTCAGAGCGCGTGGGCTCTAAGTCAGCAGCCTCTTAAATGAGAAATGAGTTCAATTAGAGGAAAACTGCCCTCATGAAATACAATCAGATATCCCATAATTTTGGTGTCAAATGCTGCACAAATCTGAAAGTATTTGTTGATTGACCTGATTAGATACTTTAGATGTCGGCATTCGGAGCGTAATTGATGTGTGTTAACAGTGGGTTGTTTTAGAAATTTATGAAATAATACCTTCACCAGAGAAGTCATCTATAACTGCTCCATACAATCTACACATATCCTACACAGCGCGACACCATATAAAATAATTTGATGATTTGTCCAATTGTCTTGAGGACAGAAGGTGTGGAGAACGTGGCAGACGGTGACCTGTATATCTCTTCATCTAGTTATAATGTTGACTTAGGTATTCAATATTAATAACCCGCTGTCAAGGACACTGGAAGGACATCTCAATTTGACACTTATAGGCTCAGCATGAATATGTATAGGCAGCGAGACGCTTCAAAATTACCAAGTAAAATCACAGTTCACACGTGGGGACTAATGTGATGTGGCACACGCATTCTGATGAGCCACAAATACAGCGGCTGATCGGTCTCAAAAGACTTGTTATAACTCTATCGGACCTGAGAACACTCAGCTGTGTGTGTGTGTGTGTGTGTGTGTGTGTGTGTGTGTGTGTGTGTGTGTGTGTGTGTGTGTGTGTGTGTGTGTGTGTGTGTGTGTGTGTGTGTGTGTGTGTGTGTGTGTGTGTGTGTGTGTGTGTGTGTGTGTGTGTGTGTGTAGACAGACGCTGCATAAAGCCTTGTAGAAGATGTGAATGTCTATTATTGTCCATTAACAGTCTTTATTAATGCATTAATAATTGCATCGAGCACGGCTCATTTGTGTGTGTGTGTGGAGATGGCACAGGGGTATCTAATGAGCAATAGTGTTTAACTGGTTCCCACCGTTAAACATTTCCACTGAGCAAACTGCAGAGCAGCAGGAAGCTGTTTCCACACTGACTGAACCTGCTCGGTTGGTTTGTGGAATTTTTTGTCTCTATTTCTATGACGCTTAAATTCTCACACTGCTGTCTTGGCATTGAATTTTTTATATGTTTGTACTAATGTGTGTACTAATTCTCATGAGCATGGCATAGCAATTAAATCTAACAGACGATAAGGATCATTTGTTCATTCTTCCTGTCTGGTTCCAAACATCACCACTCATCTTAAAGGAACACTTCACGATTCTCAATTACATTTATACTTAAAACATGGCCCGAGTTTTCTTCGTTTTCAGATTCCTTTCACCGTAGACGCATTAGAGAAAAATAAAGTTTTCTTCACAAATAATGTAACACAGGGTAATTAACTAATAAACAAACGATAATATTTTTGGGGGAAAGTATTCCTTTAAAGGATGTATAATTATCATGAAATTATTCTGATACTGAGAATATTTGGGATATCATTAACATGATTGCTTTTGATCTCTTGCTAGCAGCTGTTAATCTGCTAATGTGTTTTAATAAAGCAGGGCTTTTCAGACTGATGGGGTGGAATTGGCTAGAAATGTAATTGTAATAATTTCCCTCATGCCGGACTATTCCTGTAGAAGATCAGGCTGTAGAATCTCTGATCAACCTTTTTTTTTCTTAAGATTCTTTTTTTATGTTTGTCTTCTCACAATTGTTTTATTCTTGTACAACAACCATTAGTCTAATTAATGAGCTTGATTTTGACCATGTGGACAACTCAAATGCCCCCCACCACTCCCCATAGTGTTTACAATCCTTGAGGGAGTCTGGGTCCAGGTAAATCACAGGCACAGTGTGTACGAGCCGGGCTGCTGCCCAGAGGCTGTGGGGCGACGGTGTCGTCCCAGAGCAGGCCGACATCAAAGCCTTTGATCCAGAAGAGCCCGAGGCTACAACAGCCGACAGCTCTGATTGACAGACAAGATGCAAAATGATTTTGTGAGCGAGACCACCACACTGATGGTAAGTTGGCCTTTTGTTTGTGCTTTGTTTTATCTTGTTTTGCTTCAGACAGTACTTGAATATTACCCATTTTTAACAATGATCTTTCTCCTAAAATTTTTTTAGAATAACACAGTGTCGTGTGTAAATACATAAAAGTTCACAGGGTGTATTGACCTACTTTGTAGAAGTCTGTACAGGGAAACAGACCTCGTACTGCCCTCTGAGAAACTGGAACAATCACAGTCATATTTTTGTGTTTGTTGCCATATTTAAATCTCTTGAAGTGTTTGCTTTTGTCTAAAGCTTTTGCTCTCTGCAACAGGCGAGATGCATTGATCTTCAGTCAGGATGTGTGTGATGCACTAGTTCCTGTTTAAAGAAATTACATCGACGTGAAATATACAACACTACAATGTTGTCATAAAAATCAACTTAAAAAGCAAAATATATGTTTTATCTTAAAGGATAAGGTTAGGAAATGTATATTTTTGTTATCATCAACAAATATCTCAATACTTTGACTCCTCCAGCATGTCTTGGCACTCAGCCCACTGCTCACTCTTTCCTGCTGATGAGGTTCAATAGTTGGCCTTAAGCCGACAGTTTCAGCTTTGTAAATATGGCAAAATATTTTCCTGAAACTGCTTGGCGCAGTTTGATATGCATTTGTTTGGGAATATTTTCAGCTGCAGAAAACTCTTCGATAAATGGCCTACATATTTGGTTCTCCAGTGGAAGGGTTCCCAATGTTTTTTTGTCAGATCAGATGACCTTGAGTACCCGCTTTCATGTTCTGAATGTGTAATATAGCCACTGGGTGTAATATTTAGCTACTGGTGATGAAATGAATATAGCCTATTGTTACAAAAAAATAATAATTTGTCAATATTCGGTTTGGTTAAGTTTGCATGCCACTGGGACGACCACTGGGGATGTCCAACGATGAAAGTTTTAACCATTTGTTCATTATTTTTAGCTATCTTTCTAACTGTTAACTATTAGCTACATTTAGCTATGTTTTCCAACCATAGCCTATTATTATATTAATTAGCTTTTTCAAACAATCATCCATGACCTTTACTTAATAAATATTTATCCATTAGCCCTAGTTTTAGCCCTTTCAACCATGTATCCATTAATTTTAGCAAGCTGTTTAAAACGTTGTCCATTACATATAGCTAACTTTTAGATAGCTATTTATTTATTGATTGTTGCTAGCTATTTAGACCTTTGTCCATTTTAGCCAGCTATTTAAACTATTTATTCATTAATCATGGCTACCTATTTAGATCCTTTTCTGTTTCGTTTAGCTAGCAAGGCTCAACCATTTATCCATGAATTACAGCTAGCTTTTTACATCTTTGTCCATTACTTTTAATTAGCTAGGCTCAACCAATTATCCATTAGCCTACGTTTAGCCAACTGTTTCAACTTTTCTGCATGTTTGCTCAAGTTTTTATACATTTTTAAGTTCAACAAATGTTTTTCACGTATAATTTCGGGTTTATCAATTTTGAGCCCACCCCCAGTGTTTGGACCGCCAGATCTAGTATTCATGGCAGCAGGTCAGTGGAAATGGGTCTGACTTAAAACATTAACTACATAAAATAAGCTACTGTGTTCATTTATGGTAAAGAAAGAAGGATAACAATTGAGGTCGATGACAGAGAGGATTGAGCCACATAAAGCTTTGAATACACAAACAACACTTGTTGGTAGGATTAATACATTGTTGGTTCTGGTCTTTTCAGGGGATTTGTAGACAACAACAAAAATAGAATAGAACCAGAATATCCTTTAAATGAAAACCCGTGGGATTACATTGTGGAGGTTCTGTAAAAATACAGAAATAAACAACACAAACAAAAATTGCATGTTTGCTTTGATTTTATAATGTACAGTATTGTAAGACTCGCAGACCCCGTTTTAGATTCTGCTTTCTGCTTATTAATGATTTTTCTAAAAAAGTAGCTACTTGTTTTAAGGAATGACACATCATTAGCAGCCGTAGAGTGCGTTGATCCTGGCGATGTCCCAGTAGGACATGCCCTGCCTCTGGCCGATCTGGACGTTGGGGTCGGGGATTGGGGTGATGGAGTCTTTCCCGTACTGGATGGAGAAGGCTGTTCTTCCGTAGTGCATGATGGAGGAGTAGTCGTAGGGAGTGTTGAGGTTGTTGGTGCTCTGCTTGTAGAAGTTGTAGGCCATCTGCGGGTCGATGTTCTCCCAGTTGATCCTGACGTAGTAGTCGCGGTCGCTCCTGGTCTGTTCGTGCTGGAAGCCCAGAGCGTGGTTGATCTCGTGCTGGATGATGCCGTGGTAGAGGCAGCCCTGCCTGTTGAGAGAGAGCACCTGTCTGCCTCCCGCTCTGCCCAGGGCCGAGAAACATCCGGCTCTGTTCTCGATGCTGATGTAGTCGTACTCGCTCTGACGGGGGACGAAGCGGAGGCAGGTGCGGCTGTGGAAGGACTTCATGGCGTTGTCGATGAGCTGCCTCTCCCAGCTGGTGAAGTCACTGCTCACGGTGAAGGGGATCATCACCAAGCCGTTGGAGGCTTTCCTCCACAGGCAGTTCTGGGACCAGCACATCAAGGCGTTTCTGGTTGTGGGAGCCAGCAGGTCTCCTTCCAGCAGGAGCTCATCTGTGCCGTTGTTGGTGGTCAGAATCCTGGTGGTGATGTCCACGGTGTCTTCGCCTGCCTCCTCCTGGAGAGGAAGTGCCTGAGAGAGGCCGAGCAGGAGCAGCAGCAGCAGGCTGGCAGAGAGAGTCATCTTCAGGGTCGCTCTGGAGGTTGTGGAGCTTCTGTGGAGAGACTCCTTCAAGTTTGATGTCTGACTCAGTTCAGTCCAGGGTCTTTATACTCTCCTCTGCAGGTGTGTCTGCAGGAGGATTATGGGTTGGGGTCCACACTGCTAGGCCTGAACAAACCTCTGAAGGGAGGACTCCACAGACAAACCTACTTTTTAAACATTGTGTCTAATCCCCTCAAAGCTTATTTAGCCATTTTATCCTCTTAGCTCCTTAACCACACCGAATTCCGTTTGTTTTATTTTCCTTTGGTTTTACAAATGGCTTTCATCAACCTTTACCAAAGTATATATGTTCAAATTAAATGTGTGACCCAAATACAGTTTCTTCACTCTCTGATGACCTGCGTAATTGAAATCCCCTGTGCGTCTCTGATGACAAGCTGTTAAAGTTGTAGCAAAAGCTGCGTGTCCCTCTGTGAGGATGATAGACGGCCTATTGAAACTCTTGCATATGTAGAAGATGGTAATAGGTTCCTGTGGGACATGTTGCTGTGGCCGTGCCCGAGACGGCTCTCTATAGTCAAAAAATGAATACTAAATTGTATGAAACAGACCTATTGTACAAAACCATCATGGCATAAAAGTAACATCTGTTTACTGATGCATGCATTCTGATTTATTACGCGTTTATATTAAATTACAATAGTGTGCAAAAGTCTTAGGCCACCTTAAACTTTTTTTAACAAGGTAATAATGATCATATGTGTGTATTTCTCAGAAATCTTATTACTAAAATACAACCAGAACATGCAGGAAGTATGTACGCAATATTATAATTGCAAATATTTCAGAATAAAACAACTTAAACAGGCTAAAGTTAGTATTTAGTGTGACCTCCCTTTCCACTTAGCATGTCTTATCAAAGAAAACTTCAAGATAGTCTGAGTTCAAGAAAGTCTTTGTGAAAGGAGGTCACTCCAATTATTGACTTCATTTTAAAGAGGCAATTTTGCTCTGGCTTTTTGGTGTTTTAATGCATTGTACATGTTATTATTATTTTGTATTATCTTAGTCTATCTTAGAAATAAAATAAATATATCCTCTTTGCAACTTTGCTAAAACAACAAATCTATTGTGGCCTATGACTTTTGCAGAGAACTGTAGTTTGACAAGACTGTAGCACCTTTAATTTTTCTTTTTTTTTTTGTTTTGCTTTTTGTGATTTGAAAATAAACAGGAAAGACAAGATGAATGGTTTTAATTTCAGCTTTGCCCTTGAAAACAGCTCCATTTTATAATACATTTTTAAAATCAATGATACAGTTGTTTATTGGTATTCAACTGTGTGCGCAGGGTGTGATATGTCCTCCTGTCGCGTGAAAATATGGACTCCAATTTGTTCAATTTAATTATCGCATATAAACCGACTACACCTCCCTTGAATCCTGGCCTCATATAAAGTGTAAAGATGAATTGTGAAAAGAATGCGTGTTTTCTCTCAAACCGCACCCCCCCCCTCTCAATCTCATCAGCCACCGTGATTAAGGTCTGGCATTGGGGATTGTGCTGTCTTTTTGGAGAGATATTTCAGCTGCATTTCTGACACTCTGAAAGGAGAGGAAGATAAAGGAGGCGTCGGGGAAAAAACTCCTTCCCGTTGTGTGAGTCCTAGAGAGGGCCTTGAACCCTGCCATTCACGCCTTTCTCTCCATCAGCTGAGTCTAATTGCCAGAGAGGACAGGAGACCCCAGGCCCGATCGTTCCTTATCCTCTTTAGCGCTTTCAGGCGAGTGAAAGGCGAGCTTCTGCTTTTGATCTTTTCTCTGATTCGCTTTTTCTTCTCTGTCATCCCTACCATCCTCTCCTCAGGAGTGACACCAGCTCCTTTCACTGCCTGCCCCCGTCTCCATCTGCCCAAAATAATGACCAAGGCCCAGGCATTATTAAACAGAGGTGGAGAAGGGAGGTCAGCACTGGGAGAGGGAGAGGGAGGTCTGGATGGGGACTCCAAAACTCGTCTAAGGAGGGGTGCCCCTATTCCAAATCTACTCCGTAGCCTCTCTGTGTTCCCCTAGATTCATCCCTTACAGTTTTCATGGCCTTAGCCGCGAGAAAGCCCATTCTTTACCAGACTACGGACGTGAAGGCTCGTCCTTTCCCAGAGCCGCTGCTACAATAAGACCCCGGGCTGCTTGAGACAATGGGGCCTGTGTGATCTCTCAGCCAGACTCGGGATGAGACGATGCCTTGCTTGCCAGTCCCATGGGAGGGTAGACCCAGTGGTCATTGTTGACAGCTAATGGACAGCATCTTTCCACTGGCAGGCCCCCCTGCAGACTGTGTCATTTTAGGTTGCTTAATAACAACACTCAGGCCGCAGTGACGGAGGAATTCTATCAAGAGCAGCAGTTTGTTTGCAGATGAAAATCATTCCCCTCACAAATCTCAAAAGCTAACACTGGGGGGTGATTGGATGAATGCAGCCGGCGAGCAAAGACAGCATTCAGCTGGGGAAATTCAATATAACTTATGAAAAGGGGAAACTGGTCATATGTGTGAAAAGCCCAGCATTAGAATCACTTCATTCAGCAGGGACAATCAAATTACAGGCGTTTGTTTTTCTTAAACCAGAGCAGAGACATACTTATCACTAATGATAGTGCGGTACATACATGCTGACATTCAAGACTTAAAGAAGACTCCACAGATCACATTTATAGCAGTAAAAAACGCAGACCTTGTATTTGGCATAAGTCCGATCAATATTGGAGAACAGCCGTCGCCCCTCTGATGGCTGCTCAAGGTTCCCATAGCAATGAAGTGCATGCTGTGCAGTAAATGCATATATACTACAGTGTATATATAGACTTGTGTACATTTCATATTTTGATTATTTATGCACAAGCACTCTCAAAAGCACAAGTGCACTTACTGTGCGTTTGAAGCCTGTGAAGGATACAAACAGCAGTGTGGACTGTGTCGTTGTCCTTGCCGTGTTTTCCAGACTTTTCATCATTAACACTGAGTCGTAAAGGACACATAACAAGTCTGAAGGACAAATATATGACATCCTTTCTGTCATACGTGGCCAAAATCCCAATATAACAGAAAACAGCCAGTCAAAGCTTTGCATTCACTTTCAGCATTATATATAATATGATTTGTCATACTTATTGTATAAAGCATTTGGTGTGATGCTTTAAGGTAATAGCCACTAACGTGCGCAGTGATCAGCCTAAATGACTGTTTTCATCCTCTGCATGAAATCACAAGGCCTGCTCTTTGATTTGCCTCTGCGTCTCCGCTCTGAGCAGAAAATCTGCTCTGTAAACAGTTTTGCATCTGTCACTATATCAATTTCACTTTGTCACACTGGTGGTCTAAAAGTCAGCCGTATTTGCACAATGTGTGTAAAACTCCATAAAATCATTCTCACAATTTCTCTTCTTTTATGAAGACAACAAACACCAGTGCATTCAACCCCCGCAGAGCTTAGGAACTGTTGTCTCCCATGAAAGTGGATTAAAACTTTCTACAAGACTGAAATAGAAAATGCATTCCTGCTTGGGGTCATTATATTTCAAAGAAATTTAATTTTAATTGCAATTTTAGGAACAGTGAAAAATCAGAAATGCACATTTCATTTTATTTATTTAATTGTTTTAAACTGTAGGTTGCTCTGAGGCACCACCATGTATTTGTGTGAATTTAGCAAGCTAACATGCATGCAGTGACAATGTTAATGTTCTGATGTTTAGCGGGTTTGAATTTTACTATGTTCAGCTTCTGATCCGAGCATGTTATTATGCTAACATTTGCTGGTTAGCACTAAAGCAGATCACAGCACAAAATGAATTAGAGGATGAGCAATATTATTACAACTGATTCTGAGTGAGGCATGACAGCACTGCTAAATGTGAAATGTTGAACTGTTGTACCAGAGATTTAACATGATCATATCTTGGGGAAAATTATCATGTGCAAGTCATAACCATGAGAATAAATAATGTGTAATTCTACAAAACACAAATTTAATCAACTTTTTGACACACCTACAAATATACTGACATAGCTTTAGCTATAGCTATGATGTGTGCAAGGGAGTATGAGCCCATAGGTTGACAGTCTGACAGTTTTTCTAAAAACCCCACTACTACAAAATTTATTACAAGACAGCACAACTAGAAGCCTGGTCATATTTTACATAAAAACAGTGAAGGCAAAGCTAAGCTAATTGAATAAATAGCTGCACTTAGTGTTGCATATAAAACAACACAGCATACCTTAGTGAGAAAGTTCAAGCTACAGCTCTGAAATGGTTCGAGTCACTTTCAGGTAGTTTACACCAAGCATAATTGGCTGAAAAAAGGTCACGTGAGAAGAGCTGCATAAACGCAGAGGTAGATTCCATTTTTAGCAATACTGATCATATCGGGATATGAACTAAAATAAGACTATAGTTATTGCAAGCATCACAATATGGTCAAATTATAATATGTCATGGCACTTTTTGCCATTCCTAATCATAAAGAGAGCAAAGTTATATGATAATTATTGTACATTTGGCAACACCGAGTGCAGATTTCATGGCACTCCATCCAATAGATGTTAAAACATTTCACACAAAACTACAAGTGTCAACCTTTTAGTGGTAGCAGAGGTAAAATCAGAGCCAAAGTCATTATGGTCCATCCTCTTGGAGCCATCAATAGGCAGGTTAACATTACAGATTTGCGCAAAACTAAAGTGATTATTTTTGAAATGTCAAAGCACAATTCCGAGATGACTGCGTTATGTGACTTTTCCTCTTGTGAATTCCAAGAAGCATGGCAGTGTATGTCCAAAATATTAGCAGGTTTATTGCTATTGCAGCAACTTCACTAGCCGTCATTATTTCCAATTTAAGGTGATATAGGCATGTAATGCGAGCGATAATAGAAAGGCAATACGACGGATTTCTAGGAGGTGATAGTCCACAATTTCACAGTGGAATTGTGGATTCAAAACTTCAGATGATCCAAACAGTTTTTGAAGACTTAAGCAATGCAACAACACCTCTCGTAGCACCTGCTGCATCATGAGGGAGCCAGTTTAGTTTGTAGAATGTCATGTGACTCCTTTTTTTGCATCATGTGCCCAATAAAAGCAAAAAAAGTGTTTCTGTTTCAGTTTTGCTAAATATGGCTTTTTCGGATCACCTGAAATACCACCTTGTGTGACTGTAAAAACTTTTTTTGCAATAAATGCGAGGTTTGTCTTCATTTGACATATTTTATCATCTCAGTTTCAATTTGTGCATTTTGAGTGATATTGGAAACCTGCCTAATGTCTTTGACAACTAATGAATGGATTGCCATGAGATTTTGTAGACTATTTCATTTTGACAGAACATAGCCATCCACAGCGCAACACTGTGAGGGTAGTAAAAAACACATTTTTAAAAATACATTTCCTGGAATTATTCTATATTTTCAGTAAAAAACAAAATATGGATGGATGTGTGGGTGAGTGGAAAATAGCATAATATGAGTTAAAGGTCTCTGTTTAGATTTAAACATATTACATTTATATAGTCCATGAACACATTAGCCAACTAAACCATGGGGATGCCCTGGACAAACCTCCTGGAAATGGAGAAAGACTGCAGTCTTATCTGAATCACTGTTAAATGCTGGAGGCAGTAAAGTGTTTATTTCATGTACTGCCTGCTGGAGAGGAAAAACTTTATTTTTCTTTTTATGTTTTTGTTCCCCTTTTTATTTTTTTTAATGTGTGGTAGTGAGCGGCTGAGGCCAAGAGTGTGATGGATCCTGGAGTGTTGGAGGAGGAGGAGGAGGAGAGGAGAGGGAGGGAGGAAAAGGGCAGAGTGTTAGGTCAGGCTGATAGAGATGTCAGCACTGCTTCAGTAATCTTGTGACGCCTAAGAGAGCGGCAAAAAAAAAAAAACACAGGGAGGGAGCGGGACGGCTGAAAGACCGGCGGCTTGGTGACAGCAGAAGCAGAGACCACCCCAACAACAGCAGCAGGGGATGCTGGGAGGGAGGGGAGGGCTGGGATGGGGGTGGAGGGTGTGGCGGGAGAGAGGGGTTGCGGTGGTTGTGGCGATGGTGGGGGGAGTGTGAGGAGTGAAGCCGGAGGGGGAAGCTGATCTTCAGTTACACATTATGGCTGATAGTTAACCCTCCTCCTCGCAGCAGTGTGTTAGAAAGAGAGAGTGGCGAGCCAGTTATCAACGCAGTAGAGGATTTAAGCCTTGTCTACCTCATTTAACATCTCCAACAGGCTGCAGTCATTTATTGTGGTGCCAAATGTAATGTACCTAATGGAAGACACTAGCACACACGGGTAGGGACACCACAAGGCGTCCTTTAAAATAAGTCAGATTGGATTAAAGTGTAATTTCTGAATGTTCATTTTCTAACCATCTATATCTGTTATTTGAACATATTCCATTAGCTAAATGTTTTTTCTACAGCACATACACGCTGTAAAAAATTGGCCATACTCTCTCTGCTCTCTCCTAATACACGCACATATATAGAACCTATGTTACCTACTATGTCGTGTACATTCATTAACATTAAATCTACCCACAGAAACAATGCCAGCTTGTGTATTAGGTACTAAAAATGAGCTTTTGGAGTCTGGCTTTCTGACCCAGTAATGAAATGTGATTCAGGTGGTAGATGGATATCTGCAGTGAAATATTTCCCCCTGCTCACTGGCTGCAGCCCAGACGTCGCCTTCTGCTCACTCCCGCTGTAAAGTGTGATTCGCTGTGTTTGGCCTTTTGTCTAGGACAATTATGTTCACCATTAATAAGCTTTCTTCTGTTATTGTTCATATCAATCAGGGGTGGACGCTGATTTGAGCTGATGGTGGAGATGGTGCTAAGAGATTTAGTGGGGATATTGCGGGGAATATGTAGGGTGATAAATGCCACAAAGAAGGGCAAGTTAGACATTGCTGACTCTTGTTCTCTCAGTTTTGATTTATTTTTCCGGCTATTTTGTGTCAGCATGTAGAGTGCAGCAACATTTATCTATGTGTTCTTTCCTCACGTAGGACAGACTGTGTCAGTCCAAGGCGAGGATGCCCAATTTTTTTCCCTTGTAAGGCCAAGAGTGGCAATCAATGGTGGGCTACAGGCCTAAAGCAAACACTTATTGCATTGTTAGGATGCAAAACGGTACTAGAATCCCGTTTCCCTCAACTGAAATGCCTTTAATCCATTTACTAATGTCTCTGCCTCTCCTTTTTTTTTTCTTACCACACTTGCAGCACAATTATAATATAATAATCACAATCATAATCACAATTTATAAACGTAGAAACAATCAACAGTCTGCAACAGCAATGCATTTTTTTACTTTTTCAAAAGTCAATTTAATTTTTTTTTTTTTACTAAGAAACATCTGGGGGGCAGCACTGGTCTAAGAATTCCTTATTTATTTTTATTTCGCTACCGAACTGGCACAGCAATGCAACATACATTTATCTGTCCTGCAAAGTTGAAAAGTTGAAAAAGTGGCTAAACTTTTGTCGCAAAGCAATGCAGTGTCATCCGCAAACGTGCTGCATGGGGCAATCACAAGCAAGCTCTGTTCCTACGAAATAACTCTGCAACTCAAACAGTACATTGTACTTTTTATCTAATAATTTTAAATGTTATGTAATTAGCTACACAGTTAATACACTAACCCCACAATCACATTTTGTTTCCTTGATAGAGACCTGATACTTTATTATAAATAATGTTGCATATTTACCTTTACATAGCATTTTAGCATATTTGTAGCAGAATGTTAATTATAGATCAAGAAAATTAAACAAATAATAGTAATAATACCTTTTTGGCTGAAAAACATCCAGCCCTGAGCAGTGTCTGCATACGACTCCAACAACCTCCACCAGGAGGACAGGGCAGTCAAAAGCCTCTTTCACACATACCTATCTCCTGGTGCGATAACCTTTTAGGTAATGATTTCCACTATTCACACCTGCAATACATTCAGTAACATTTCTTTCTTGCACTTTTTCAGATATGCCATGGCACTACCAGAATAGATGGGTCCAGCAGAAGGCAGTGATGCAACACGCATTGATGCTTACCGCCATAAAATTCAACAAAAGAAGAGGGGATATGGCTGGATATTTGTGTACGCAGAGGAAGATGTCTCCTATGGCAGGTGAGGAGCTGTTTTTGTCTGCTGCCAGTATTCTTGTAGTGTATTTGATATTTTACCAGTTTGTGAGACATTCAATGGTAAATGCTGAGTCATAAACAAGTCGATTCATATACATTATCAGGGCAGTCTTGTGATATGTTCACCTGCTCAATGTAAAAACAAAATGTGTCTTTTATAAAATCGATATTGCCCTTTATGTGCCTGTGCCCTGCAATGTTACTGCTTTTCTCACAATGCAGGTGTAACAGTATTTACTTGAAATGTTTTCAAGGTCTTGAGGTGATAAAGTGGTAGCCCAGTTTCTCCTAAATGTTGATCCTTGTGCCCATTCACACATGACGCCATGTGGGAAATTGGTCTGAACATGTCAGGGATGTAGTGCAAGTGTGAAAGGGGCTTGAGGCGAAATCTGGGGTTAGAAAGTCTGCAAAACATGTGTAAAGCTTATTTCTGTGGGTCCTCTGTAATATTTGTCATTGCCTGACATGAATTTGTCAACATTTTTATCTACACAGTGCTTCTGTCTTCTAGATTATCGCTATGGTGTTTAGATTATTTAGTGAGTAAATTAAACTCAACCTGTAAAGGTGGTGAGAGACTCAATTCAGCCTGAACTGGCGTCTGTGTCGTGGTGTTGTTCATGCCCTCCGTATGGCATGATTAACATCTCATACATGGGCAGAATTCCAACATTCCCTCCATCCTCTTTGTCTGCTCTGCAGAGTGGTCTGCAGGATGCCCATCAGTGGCATGGCTCAGATAATGACTTATTGATAGGAGAGGATGACGGGTGCCCCGTGCATATTAGCATGACGCCAGCTGGTCGCAGCACTGCTGCTTCACCACCGGGAGCATCGCTAAGGCAATTACCTGCACAGGGCCAGTACACAGAGGTCGCTTTGCCGACAGTTTATATCTCCGTCTATAAATCTTAGTCTTGGTGGTTTGGTCAGTTTGGTCAAGCAACCAGCAACCTGTTTTTGTTTGTTTGTCAGTAACATCAGTTACTAAAATTTGAAGTACATTTTTATATTTGCCACCAAAAATGTAAAAAAGTTAACTTGAGAAAGATGGGTTGTACATTACGAAAAGAAGTGCACATTTTCAACTTAAAGCTCACATTATGCTGTTGTTTATTATATCTTTGTGTGTTTTTTTGGCAGTGATGGGAAGTAACTAGGTATTTGTAATTACTAATAGTAATTAAATTAAATTACAAAATAAATGTCATTGTAATCACTTACAGTTACTGAGGGAAAGATATGTAATTAAATTACAAATACTGCTCAAAATGTTTGGTGTTACAAAAGGGTTACGTATGATGATAAGGCATGCAGGAATGCCTTCTTATGGCATATTTTTGGGTGGGTACAGATTGTTTTATTTATTTATTTTTTTCAGCAACATGGGAGGAGGGTAATGAGTAAGCAAAGAAAAAATGACCCAGAAGTTAGCAAGAAATATGTGAAAAGTATAAGAAAATTACTTGAATATTTGCCAAACAACCTTTACAAAAAAAGTTAAAAAAAAAAAAAAATACAAAGCGAGAAACAACTTGGAGAGAGAAAAACCTTGAAAATGATAAAATTCTGTAAAATAATTTAAAATATATAATTATGATAATTATGACTATAGTTCAGTGGACATTTTTCCCTAGCTTTTTTTTAAAAATAGTCTTCTACATCTACTAATCTTTTTTTCTTTTTTCGTCTCTTATTTATTTATGCCGGTAATACTGTCTTCTTTGGTGCTCAAAGTCTCAGTAAAATTAACGAAATGATTTAATTGTGGGAATCTTACCAAGCTAACATTGTTAGTAGTACTACCACATTGACAAAAGTTTAAACATATATACATATTTTTTACATGATCTAATCAGCTAACTAACATTAATTCCAGCAGGTAGCCAACAAATCGGCTTTATACATCCAAAAAATCACTATAACAATGAACTGCATGGCAACAAGACTGGGTTTCCAATTAAGACGGGTGTTTATTTATCAAAATTTGTAGCCACATCCAGCTTGTAAAAGGAACTAGGCGTTTATTTGGGACTAGGCTTTTATTTGGAGTGTTAAAGTATCTACATATTTCTATTTACGTGCATTTAGATATCTATATATACATGTATTTAGGCGTGGCTTACACATACTTTTCTGTTTCATCTTTTCATTATGATAAAGCCAACAAAAGCATGGACTCTCTCTAGGCAATGGAGGGTTCCCACATGTTACCCAGTTGACATCCTAGTACCCTGAGATGAAAAACATTTCTAACAGGGCCAAAAAAAATAATTCTGGCATATCAAGGGAGCTTGGGAGAGGGGAGGGCGGGGACATGGTTGCGAGATTCCCAGCATGTCCACAGATGACAGTCCTTCGCCCAGGGCTGGCGGACGCGGCGACATTGTGCGCCTGTCATAGCTGCCCTTCAACAGCAGATGAAGCTGTCAGCAGGACGATGACTTTATTCTGACAGCCGCTCCACCCTCTCTCTTCAGAGCGTTGCAAATAAATATGTTGGGTTTCAAAGCTGCCAAGGCAGACGTTGGACAGTGGGTCAGGGGGCCAAACGCAGAGCAAAAGCATTCCCTTCCCCTCGTAACCTGTTCTCAATGAGCCTGGTCACCTCGCCAGGGCAGCCATTCAGTGTGAGCCATCCAAAGGGCCCCTGGGGCCCCAAGATCTCACACACTGCCTGCCGGGGGAGTTCTGTGAGCCTCTCTCTCCCTCTGACAGCCATCACTCTCTCTCTCTCTCTTTCTCTATGCATCTCTGTGTTTGCCACATTGGAGAGCCAAAAATATCCTGAGCAGAGAGAAATGGCGAGTACACCAGCAGTTCAAACCATTTATGACAGAATGTGATTCAGTATGATGACTTCTCCCCACCGACTCAGTCCTAAAAGGAATATTTATTCATAAACTTTTTCTTGATGATGAAGTGAGAATTTCATCATCAGAGCAACAAGCAGGTGAAAGAGAAGCTCTGGTTTGTGTTATGTTGTTTGAATGGAGCTGACAGACCATCTGCAGGATCCAGGGCCTCTCTTCCTTCTCTCACCTACTAGTTTCCCTCTTGTGTAATACATAAAACCATGACTTGTTTCAACTTCCTTCATATTCATTTTGCAAAATAACTAAACATCATAGGTGTAGATTTTGGAGGAATGCCGGGGACATCTATTTAAAACGTGCATTTGTCCCCCAGAATACAGCTGAAACCATTAGCTGATAAACAAAATCATTCGACAACAATTTTGGTTATACTCTTATTATTAGTTTGCTCAGACATGCCAAGCGATCTAAAGACATCCCCTTGTATTCCCCAAAATGCAATAAGCATTTTTAACCATTTTCCCAAAGATTAATAAAAAAGGGGCAGATTATTTCTTGCTGAAAGTAGCCATTAGATGCAGCCCTGTATCAGAGTAAAATTAAAGGTATTATATCATGCTCATTTTCAGGTTCATACTTTTAGGGGGTTTACTAGAATGTTTTTTCACGCTTTTTCAAAAAACACATTATTATTTTCAGACTGTCTGAATAATATGCCTGTATTCAACTTCCTTCTGAAACACTCCGTTTTTCGCATACACTGCAAAACATTCCAACAGCCCATTCACAATGTTTATGTTTATATTTTAAAAGGTTCATAAAGTAGCCTGTAGTTGTGACATCACAAATTCACAGAAATCCTGTCATCCCGTTTAAAGGCAGAGTTTCTGAATATGGGCTGCGTGCATTTCTCTGTGAATTGTGCACTTTGATACTTTCACATTATTTATATAACACCTCTACCTGCTTTATATTAGGCATGGCAGTCTGACTTTTTACAATATGGGACCTTTAATGTTAGTATTTCCACTAGTTATAAGAATAATCTCCAGGACACACAAGGCAGGATTTCCCATTTTCAGTTTGTTTATGACTACAGCAAATCATTTTAAAAAATCATAGTGTGGGCCAAAAGGCAGTTAAAGTTAATGCAACCCAACACTAATAGTTGACAAGGGAAATACAGAGTATTTCTCGGTGAGCTGGAGGAAAACAAATGTATACGAAGTAAACACTTGTCAGAGGTTTTCTGACAACACATTTCAATCGTTTGGCACACTTTCTGCAAATTCCCATTCTGTTCTTTTCTTAAATCCAACCACATTCTCTAACATTATTGGGTCAACCATGTTGTAGTCTATTTTTAAGCTTGTTGTGTCCTTCATTCCTTCATACAGGACCCCTACGAGACGTCTTTGTGAAAAGAACACAGTATGTGAAGGTCCAATTCTCAAAGGAGTGGAGGAAAGAAATATATTTCAGACTCAGAGCAAAATAAATCTGCAGCAAAATGCACATTTTTCCCAAGATTTTCTTTATGATGTTTTTTCCCCTTTATTTGATAGCTAAAACATTGTGAGAATTGTGCCAAATAAAATACAACCACTGTGACCTATATCTCACATGTGTCCTCTGCTATAGCCATGAAAGCCCAAAGCCAGGCTGAAAAGGTTAATTTAACATTATGTAAGCAATATTTTAACTTTAATTTCTACTATCTTACAGATGTTAAAGAGAACAAACAATTTGGGATAAAAACAAATCCTGGAATTCACCAATGTAAGCACAGCACATTTCACTTACCCTGTTATTATATAACAGATTACAGCCTCCCATTACATAACACGTCTAAATGGAGAGACTCTCTTTGCACGCAACCAAAATGCAAAACTAATGCTAGTTTTTTGGTCAAGATTTGTTTCCTCCATTTGTTTCACAGCATGGACTAAAAAGTAGGACAATAATATATTGCACTAAATGAAACATGGTAAGTATGCTATTATGATATTAGAAATACAAATCTAGATCTAGTTCTAATACACAGACAGACAGATAATAATCCTGACCTACACCTTTTAAAATGTAAAACTAAAGCCTTTCATACGTCATGTGCTTTCTGTAAAATGCATGCCGTTAATGCTGCTGTTAATTTTCCCTAGACAGTACTCTGAATTAGGCCCACAAAGCCGACCCAATGTATGTAACCTGATATAAAGCAATCCCACCTAATACTGTAGACTCATGCCTCAGCTTGCATTCAGACACAATTGAAGCTCCAAGGTTTAAGTTTTTAGTCGATTTACTTTGCTCACTAAAATGACCATTGCATTTCCCTTATAGGCTGCACTGGACACAAACTCTCTGTAGGGATCCAAACGTCTCATTAGATACATGTAGATAAGTAGCTGCAGCAGAATGCAAAGTCCCATCTCTAATGTAATACATTAGACTCTGCCCACTTACCCAAATAATATCAGCATGGGCACCAGTGGTGACACCTCTCTACACATCAGGTGACGACTTAAGATTCAAAGTATTAAACAGAATCGATTAGAAAACTTTTGGTTCATTTACCTGTTAATACTTTAGGAGTACAATTTCCAAATTGTTAATGAATGCAACTGCATGGCATTACATTATAATGCTGGCTACCTCCTCACATAACATGCACATAACAAATCATCATTTAAAACAACTATATATATATATATATATATATATATATATATATATATATATATATATATATATATATATATATATATATATATATATATATATATATATGTAATCTCTATTAATGGCCCCCTGCAGTAGCTTTGAGGAGGGCCATGCACTAAAGGCACACCTACACCACAGACCAACTTTATTACATTTGACGTGTTCTGATCCTTTTGATTCTTTTTTTAAGAAGTTATGAAGGCAATGGCCATTTAAATGTATATTCTTTGTACTTATACTATACATCTAAGTATGAGTATATAGGCTACTATTTACTGTACTGCACTATTTCAGCTGTATGTTTTATGCCTTGTATTATGTCTTATTTCCTTTTTTTTGTTGACACACAAGATTAGTCGTCGCCAACATGTTGCCAATGAGGCTCCGGGGAATTTTAAAAATTTGTAGGAATTACATCTTACACCACTTTTTAATAAAAATAAATATGATGACAATGTCTTTTTAAAATGTAACTGCTGTCATTGTCTTTTTACAGACCTTGGTCAGATGCAGTGAAATATATTGGCAAATCGGAATTTGGACTGAACCAAATGAGGACTCCACACTCACTATGAGGTATTATTACCTTTAATGAGAGATCCATGCTCTATAAGAGTGAATAGCTGCAAATGGCTTCCTGTGAATGGAGGAATAAACCGTGATATCTGTGACTATACAGGCTGCTTGCCAGGAAAAATTTAAAGCAGAAGGACAAACTCAACCATTGACTCCAACTCAGAAGAGAACAGCTGGAATCCTTCATGATCAAAGTTCAGAGGATTCTCCTGGTGAGCTGAACTCATTTGTGTTTCTTTTTAAAAAAAGCATCAGAGATCGGCTGAGGCTGTGGCTGTTTATTGGCACAAACTGGTTTTAAAAAACTCAAGCTACATGTGTTCTTTTTTTGCAGTTTAAGGCTGCAATATGCAAAACTGCACATTTCACTATATTAACTATTGGCTTAAGATCAATACATTCTCAGTTTGCTGCTTGCATGCACCCAGAGCCCCCACCCCACATGTGTCAGAACCACTGCCATATCATCCTTAAACACGGTCAGAAAAACAAAAGTGACATCATTTGGAATAATACAAGTTAACTTTGAGGAATTTCAGTGATTCTCTGAGCCACCATCCTCCGCTTCCCTAGATTAGCAAGATAACAAACAACCAGTGGCCATGAGATCAAGAGGTCAAAGGTCACAGCACACAGACAATATTCCAGTGACCCATGAATGATCACTGATGATTAAGAAGTGGTCAGACAGAAATCAGCATCTTTCCGTCTTTGTTAGGAACAATGCTGCACAATAGGCAACAGCAAACACAGGAGACAAGTTAGCATAAGGAATCCTCTGTGAAATCAAATGTGTCTTTGTGTGATCGTACCTTATATCATTGCCCACAAATGTCTACGTGCATCAGTGCTCTGTCAGTGAGATGTTTGTTTGATAGTTTCATGTCCAACATTCCCTCCAGATGTCTGAAATCTGAGTTTTGTCTTGTAACATCAATTGACTTCTGTCTGCCTTCATAGGTCTCCAAGACAAAAACAGAAAAACAGAGCTTGAACCTATTTTATTATTTTTATTTTTTTTATTTAATAATTGAATTATATTTTCTGCACATTAAAGTAGAAAAATAAGATCAGGTAAAAAAAAAAGAAGAAGAAAAACAATTCATTTAATTTGCAATAAATGTGTAAAATAAAGTGGGAGAGAAGCGCACTATATTTATATTAGATTTTGATGCATAAAGTAGCCATTATTGTAGAAGCATCAGAAATCTGTTGTGCTGCCAGTTTATTATGTACACACGGCTAAAACTAATGCTACAATAAATCCTGCCATCATGAAGGTTACACCATATGTCAATAATGTTTTAAACTGTTACAAAGAGCTGTCAGTTTGACATTGTGTCCATTCTGGAGGATGCAGTTTGTGATGCTGTTGAATTTTAATGTAATGCTGAAAGATGTTGGGTGGACTTTTTGACAATGAGCACTTTATGAAAGAGATTAAATAAAACTGATTATTATAACCTTAATGAAGGCAGAAGTAATTCCAGAACTGTTGCATGTCAATGGCAAACAACCTACTCTGTTGATAGATGTTCAGATGTGTTGGTATACTGTACTTAAAGTCATACTATGCAGGATTTCCCCAAACACAATGTAAAGACTCATAATCCCTCTCAGCCATAATTTATGACCATCTATCACTACATCTGCAGAGACCCTGCCCTCTGCCTGGCTGTGTTTTCTTAGTACCAGCCACGACTTCCAGTATTATTTTCATTTCTTGAATCTGTGTGTGAAGTCATTCTGAGTTTTTTGCCAGGTGTTAAGATGTCTATCTGTGGACAGATTTTGTTAACGCTCTGCAACCATGCAAGATGCAGTGTGAAACTTTAGCGGTGTGTAGCTGAGATCAAAATGGAGGCTGAGTTTTAAAGATGGGTGGCCCCCTTGAGCTGGAAGTATGAGGGTAGGAATTAGGAAAGGGGCCATTAGCCCACCCACTGTTCACCTATGGCCCACATTAGTTTTAATTTGCAGATTGTCATATTTTTATCCCATTGCAAGACGGTTTCTTGTTTTTTTCATATTTTTGCTGTGATCAAGACTTTCCAGCATGCAGGTGGAATTAGTTGGCTACTTTATAAAGAGGTTGCAACTAGGGCTGTCAAACGATCACTTTTAAAAATCACAATTAATAGCAGATAGTTAATCACGATTAATCACATGTTTTAGTCATGTTTTCAGTTACATTATTTTGCATAACAAAACAGTTTTGAAGTCCATCTTGACAAGAGAAAATAGTTTTTACCAGATTGTCTTGATTAGGAATCATATGAAAAAAACTGCATGGGACTAACATAAAGTGGGCATGTGTGTAAAAGGAGAGACTCATGGGCACCCATAGATACCATTTTCATTCAGATATCTTGAGGTCAGAGGTCAAGGGATGCCTGTAAAATGACCATGCCATTTTTCTATTGGCAAAATTTACCCTAAATTTGAGTGTTATTTGGCCCCTTTCCTGAAAAGCTAGCATGACATGGTTGGGACCACTGGATTCCTCAGGTCTGCTAGTTTCAAATGAAACCAGTATCATGCTAGCTTTAGCATTCTAGCTTTAAACTCAGCCCAGTACAGCCTCTTAAAGACAGGAATGTCGGCCAGCAATTAACACGATTAAAAATTAAACAAATAAATGAATAAATCATTTTGTACAGACCTTGTGATAAACATGTTAACACTGACAGCCCTACTTTTAATGTTACACTTTTATAATCTGGCTGTATCTTGGACAGTCTGAAAGCTGTCTGGCTTCATCTGACTTTGGTCATAATGTTTAGATTTAAGTCTTGGCATTATTTTCTTCATCCCAGTATGATTTTTCTTTTTGCCCCAGTTGCCTTTTTAGTAAAAAAAGGAAGATTTGCATGTTAATAGATCTTAGCAACAGCAGAGGCCCTCTCAGCACTATGCTTTTCAGAGTCACATACACTGCTGCTACAGTAGGCCTATGTATAAAAAAAACAAACAAACAAAAAAATACTATTTCACATGCGCCCAAAAATCTATTGTGCCTTCGGTCAGATTAATACCAGTTCCAGGAAGCTTGTTTGGATCGGGTTGTAAAAACAGATCACTGATAGCAATGTATTAGTGGGGGATTAACATGACTTTCGCCCTGCTTTCGGTGCACAATAAAGCTTTAATCTAGGCTCTGACTGGGAGGCAGGGCTGCAGGGCCGGGCCAATGAGGTGCCTCCGTGTCTGGAGCATATCCCCGCCCATGGGTGTCTCCTGTGGTGGTGGTGGTGCGGCCTGGCCTGGCAGCAGACGCAGTGACAGACGTGCCCCTGGGATTCCACCTGTCAGCCACAAACAGACTAATCGACAGGCCTCGTATAAGCTGAACTCTCTGCCACCTCTCTGTCAAATCTTCATCTTCTCATTCGTCTGACAGACTCCCTCTGCCCACCCCCACCTTCTCTCATCCATCCCAAGCTCCGCCCCTCCGCCAGGCTGCATAAAACACATCGACATCAACCCATCATGCACTGCTCCCAAAACAAATTCATCCACCCCTTCGAAAAATGGCTTTATTTTTGCTTTAAGGAATAATCCAAAAATCTTGTGTAGCATCTTACCCACCCCTCCTCCACTTCCCTGTCTTTCAGCTTTAATGTGACAGAGGTGGGCTTTAATGTTCAGTAGTAATTGGGTAGGAGAGGGAGAGACTGTTTGGGAAGAGGAGGAGGAGGAGGAGGAGGAGGAAGGGTCATGGTCAGGTTTCTCATGGAGGTTATTCTGCATCTGTCTCTTAGCAACGACAGACCGCTCTTTGTACAGTCCTTGAGTTGATTGGTGCGTTTTTGTTTTTTTTTTCTCTCCTCCTTGGTCGCTGAAATGTTTTGCGAGGGGGCTCCTCAGCAGACAGCCTTCCTCCCACATTCACTGCTTTTAAGAATTTGTTTTCATGAGCATCAGATGGGCTCGCTGAGGCGTGGCACTCGCCTGTGCCTGAGTGTAAATGTGCATTATTCACATGAGAGGGGGAAAAAAGTGACAAAAATTAAGCCAAATTTTAAATCAAAACTGTGATTTTGAAACGGAGCGTTTGGGAACAATGCTCCTTTAATGATGCTTGCTCTGTGATTAGGGACTGTTCATAATTTATGAAAGGGGAGAGGTGGCACTTTCAATATCTTTTTCAGCACTGGAGTAGGACATTCAATTCAAAATGATTGTATTTTCTATTTATTTTAAATTCCTCCAGAGCCCATCCAAACCTGCAAGTTGGTGTTATAAGAATGTTTTCTCTAAAATTCTCCAAAATCGCACCGTTTATCATTGCCCGAAACTGTGAGGTATGATTATTTATAGTGATCTGAGGGTCATACATTTCCCCCCAGTCACTCATGGTGGCTCAAGAAAAATATTTGCTGCTCTGGGATGTAAAAAAAGGTCACACCCCTGCCACCACCCATCTGATAAATATAGTGAAGTCCCTTAAAATTTATCTTTTAAGTCATATTTAGGCAAATTCATTTAAATCAAGGGAGTGTGGTAGCTTGGTGCCATAGCTCATCATCCCTGAGCATCTCATCACTATCATATATCCCTTCTCTTGAGCCAGTGTCAGAAAAGGGGCAACACGGGGTCAAAGGTCACTAGAGGGAGCCAGGGGAACCTCTTGATTCACACCATCAGCTTGAAGACATCAGAGCAGGGAGCCAGAGTGGCATGATGTCAGTCTTACACATGGAACAGGATTAAAAGGGCAATTTGGGGACAAGGAGGAGACCTAAAGGAGGAAGAAAAGAGCCTGTTCTCTTTTCTCAGCAGCTTAGATTGGCCCACAGATAGATAGATAGATAGATAGATAGACCATAATTCTGTCACCTTTATTTATTTTATATGGATATGGATACACTATCTATCTATCTAAGTTTGACTTCACCTATTTCACAGACTAGTGAAAAAACATGATGAAAGGAGTCTGGACAGACGAATTTCACACACTGTAATGCATTTCCAGCATGTAATTAAATGACAAAAATGCATTTAGTAATTGTCAAGTGGAGCTACTGATCTCCTGCAAAAGATGAAAGTAGATTTTCCTCTGATCTGATGAGGTTTCCATGTTAAATGTGTCCCAGAGATATCGCTTTTGAACAGGCTTTCCGCACAAAATGTGAAATCGCTTCTCAGATGTTTTAGCCTGCAGGTCCGTTTAATGCCAGCTTTAGACAGATGGAGCTTCGTTTCAGCCATGAAAGTGCTTTCTTCTTCTTCTTCTTCTTCTTCTTCTTCTTCTTCTTCTTCTTCTTCCTCTTCTTCTTCTTCTTCTTCTTCTTCTTCCTCTTCTTCTTCTTCTTCTTCTTCTTCTTCTTCTGCTCCTGATCGTGCAGTATCTCACAAAAATCACGGGAATCGCTCAGGGACATCAGAGCAACTGCACCTCAACTTTGATCGATTTCTATAGAATAGCGAAGGCCGTCGCCACGTTTGGTGGTTTAAATCTCTCGGTTGCTACAAAATGACTTCACGTGTTTTTGAGAAAACGGGATTCTTGATGATTTGGCTTCACTCTTAACTAAGTCTTTTTAAAGGGGTTTAGTTAATCCACTGTACAGGCCAGTGTATCAGTGTGTGCAACTATTTCCAGAGCAGGACAAAGTTCAAGACTGCGGCGCTTTAGAACCTTTACATTCGCCACAATAAAATAACAAGTTTATAACTAAAGGAGAAAGTAAATCGAGTCATTAAATAAATAGATAAATAAATACATGTTAAACAATAAAATGAAAGACTAGGGTTCATAAACGACGTGCAATCAAATAGCTATAATTAAACGGAATTATATTTGTTTACACAGAACCATCTCGATAAATCATTTGGTATGTATAAATAGCAAAGGATTTATGGAGATAAAATACCACAAAGTAAGATTACGCTTTATTCCATCGACCCAAACGCTCACACGCCCTGGGTGGAATACTTAGTCTCTTTTTTTGATTTTTTTTTTTTAATTGGCTTGTTGTTTTTCAGTTCTGAAACGAATGCTATTTTATTTTGTGTTTGTGCTTTTATTTAACCATTCAGTCCCAACACGGCATTTTGCTGCTAGCAGTAAGTGCAAAAATGTCTCACCTACTAAATTGTGTTTTAATGCAATAAGAATGTTTCATGATGATTTTTTTTCATTCAGACTTGATTTTCACAACAGAAACTCCAAACAACCATGTTAAAAATAATTTTCTAAAAAAAAAAAAGAAAAGGAAGAAGAAAATAATTACAAAAAATCACGAAATAAAAAAATGTAAAGAAATTTAAAAGGCTGTTTTTTGTATAATGAACTATTATAGAAGGATGAATTAAGCTTTTTGAATATAATCGGAACTAGGAGTGCATAAAGTTCATAAAATCTCGGTGAGTAAAACAAAATGCAGTTAAGCTATATTTTGGGTCAATAGTGTAAAACTTCTATCAATATATTTACTTATTAAATAAAAAAATATCTGGTGGTTAAATATTAAGCAGACTACATTCCAAGAATCAAATATTTCAGCCACAACTTTGGTCCCAATGATTCAACAGTTTATTTAGCCTTTCAGAAATAAATGCCAGCGCTTATTTGTTATGTAGGTTCACCATTAGGCCTATAGCCTAATTATTAGCCCCCAGACGAAGTCCAACAATGAACCTTTCACCCTCAATCACAGCAGTGAAACACTTTTAAACGTAATAGGAAAAGACAAGAAAAATACGAAGTGACGAGGTGGATTTTCATCATCTTCAACTGCAATAACAGGCGATATTCATGGAGTTTTTTTTAGTAAGAAGAGAAAAGTCTTTTCACCACTGTGAATCTGCGTTGTCGCTGTACAAATGGCAGGGTAGAACTTCTTAAAGGTGACGTGTTTCATTTTTTAAACATTTTTGTCCTTTTTTTCATTTCATTTTTAGGACAGACTGACGATATTTGAGAGGAAAACAGAGTCGCTTTCTGTCTGTTGTCCTGTTTCAGTTCGATCCTAAACAAATCTATTTTTTAAACATCCGGATAGATACGCGTTTAATTAACGAATTGATTTATTTTATTTTATTTTATTTTTAAAACTACAGTAAAATTATTTCTGTTTCTTGGAAATATACACACAGGCAACATAATGGGGTTGAAATTAGATTTTGTGGAGGATTATGAAACAGTGCGGCATCATTATAGATTTAAGAGTGATAGGCCTAATTATTGGCTTGAAGCATGCCATTGAAACAGCTTCAAAAGCTGCAGTCAGCAGCTACACATCACAAATAAACTACAGCAGTAGTATCAACATTTAGGAGTAGGTTAATTGACATAATTATTTTGAGTGGCTGATTTTATTTAACAACTCAAAAACTTAAGAAAAAATGAAAAAGAAAAAAAGGTGAAATAATGGCTAATGGATTTTGGAAACACGCGCCTGTGATAAATCACAGTTATAAGTGTATATTTGGCGTGGTATATATATATACATATATATATATATATGTGTGTGTGTGTATCACCATTTTCAACAATTTTCTAGAAGTGTCCGCATCACAACACAACAGGTAAAAATAATATTCTTTAAGACTTGTTCATATTTATTATAAAATTATAATAACAAGTCTTCAAGAAAGGAACGGCTGACTTGCATCAAGATTAATTAAAAAACAAACAAACCGGCAACAACAAAAAACATTCGGCGCATTCTTAGATAAATATTATTTTAATTATTCATCTGCTATGAAGTGTGGCCTATTGTACTTTAAAATCTCTTAACACTCCGATGCGTGGGCCTGAGCCTCTAGGCTGAATAGTTAGTCCTCACTTGACATAATAATTTTTTTTTTTAAATTATCTTAAGAGCGATCTGATTGGCTAACCGCTTTCAATCCTGCACGCTGATTGGCCAAGTCCAAACAACGCTGAATGATCCCGTTTCAGCAGAGACTCGGCGCTCTCTTTTTTATGACTTGGACCAATTTTAGAAAACTGACGTAGATACGGAAGCAAATAAAAATCAATTGGAGCAACTGAGCCGCTATTTTTCCTGTTTCTAGAGCTGAAGCGATTTTCCTCCTCCACCCTACAGACTCCTTGGCATTTTCTTCTCTTGGACCTGTGCGTGTGTGGGAAAATGCTCCATTGTTTTATGTTGGCCCTTTGGCCCAGAACACCCAGGGGCCGTGGAGCGCCCAGCTTCATCCTCCTCAGGGTAAACTGTTGTGACAGAGCACTCAGGGGCCCCTCATTAGCTCTCTGTCCACTAAGAAGCAAAGAAGCTGCTTTAATCCTCTCTGTCCTCCCCAATCTGGCAACACAGACATGATTATTATTCCATTTTCATTCTGCTCTCTTGTCTTATGCAGAGTTCAAGCACCTTTATGAATTAATACAATCCCTTATAACAAAGAAGCACATTTGTTAAGAGGTGTTAAGTTTGTGTCAAACAGTAAAAAACTGGTTTAACTTTAGCAAAAATACACTTGTATGGCATCCTGTAACTGGAGGCCAGTATGTGTATTTCTGGTATATTCCTCCCTATAAGGGCATGATTATTTTCACGTGTTTTGATGGCTGTTCAGTGTTTGTTTGTTTGTTTGTTTGTTTTTTACATTTTAGATTAATTCTAATATGCAAAAAATAACTTTAGAGCAATAATTGTTAAAAAGAAAGTCTCTTGAGTACAAAATTCAAAACTGACATCTGCTTTAATATTTACGGATGGGGTCATATCCTGGGATCTCATCGGAGACCCCAGGATATGATATTATCATGATACTTCTGTCACAATATTAATGCGATTTTAATTTTTTTGCTATATGCAGACTACTGCGATAATATATATTGCAATTTATACCCCATTTCAAAAAATTTCAGTCTGTTACTCTCACCTTAATCATTTCTAATGCGGCAAAATGTATCTGAGGACTGAAAAAGCTATTGATTTTATTATTTTAGTAGGCTACCAAAAATGTAATTTGTTTTTACAAGAATTTATATAACAAAAAAAACCAAACATTTTTTGCATCCATAAAAAATTACCATGCAAAATATCACAATACTAGTTGTATTGAGTTTTTCCATCACTGCTATTATAAATACATTTTGCATGCAGGGTTGAGTTCATGTGCATTTTTTTCCCAATATTTTAAATATGTGTTCAGAGTTGGTTAACTGCTTAGTCAAACCCAATGTAGCATATTTTTCTGCAGCATATTTCCAAATAAATGTAGACATACACATAGGGCCTGTCAATGAGAGGCACTCAGCCCGATTCAAATGTCTGATTAGTGACAGTATTACAGTCAGATTCAGGCTCCACAACACCAGCGAGCTTAGCTTGGCTTTCATACACACACACACACACACACACACACACACACACACACACACACACACACACACTTTTCACTCATTTTGAAGTGGGTGCAGTCATAAACAACATAGCATTGAAATGGCAAAATAAACCAAATACACTTTATTTATAAATCTTGAGTTATAATTTAATACGGTACCAATATGTTAACCAATATGCTTTCACAGTACATCAGAGTGGTTGTCAAAAAAGAAGTAAACACAAATACACGCACTCGCACACATACACACACTCATAGACACATGCACGCACACACACACTTTCAGTTCAGCAATAACCCTGCAGTGGTCTATTGTGCCATTAAGCGGCCTGGGCTCATAAATGCATGAATTCTAATGAAATAGATTTGTTACTTGAGCTGGGAAGTTGTGTACAGTTCATTTCTCCCATTAAGAGACCGTAAATTAACATCAGGCCCAGTGCTCTTAAAATCTCTCTGAGACAGTCAGTGTAAAAGACCTGGGAACATAAATGAATCAGAAGTGTTTGGTAATGCATTAATCGTAAATCCAGTAAAGCAATGTCATTACTTTTCCCTGCAAGCTACGAGTCAAACAAATACGGATTTGACTTACATACCAGATTAATGTACAGCTATTTAACATTCATCGCTCTTCCCTTTATCTATTTTTCCATAATGAGCCAGGTCAGTTTGGATGAGAAATAAGAGAAAAGTTGAATTTCTCTGAGTGGCAAAAATCACTAATTTGATGAGAAATAAACATGATTTTGAAAATTTGATCATTTAAAGAGGAAAAAGCATTTTAAAATATTATTTTAGAAGGCAAAAAGAGCAGAAATGAAGCATTATGGAAATAATTAAATTTGACAGGAACTAAAATATTCAAGGAAATGCTACCGAGAAAGTAATGATATTAGCTAAGGAGCAATGCATTACTGGGCGCAACCTAACACTGATCACGAGAAGTGCATTTTCCAAATAGTTTTTGCTCTTTCTTGTTTCATTCTTTGTATGTTGAGATAGAATAAAACTCCAAAGTAACTAAAGCAGAGCATTAATCTCACCATTCGGTCTGTACACATTTTGAGCAAATAGATTAAAGTCAGATGGGTTTCACCCGTGTTAAATCTTTCTGAAATGTTCCTTTAGACCAAAGTGCCATGTCTGGAAGGTATGAAACAAACAAACAAACAAAAAGATAAAAACAGATCGACACAAGACAATCCCTGCAGTTTTCTCACTTGCTGGGGCAAAAACACGTAAAACATTTACAAAAAGGAGCCAAAAACATAATTTACAAGCACGATAAATATACACACAGGGTCCAATAAATATTGTTTGTTATCCCAAAAACCATAGACTGTGAGTGGTCGCCACACTGCAAAAAAAATGTCCATCAACCAGTCATTTCATGTCAGGAAATGCTGTTTGGCTTCGAACAAGTGAAAAATTCAGCCAGTGGGGTCAAATTTTTAACTGTCGGCCAAACGGTTAATTTATTTCTAGTCACAGATGCAACATAAGGCAGATCTCTCCTCTAGTATCAAGAGAATGACAGTTGGTATATGAAAAATAATGAATTCAGATAATTTGTAATTAACATTCCACTGGCAGTTGTTCCCTTGTTCGAAGATCGAAATTTTACAGACTGAAACGACTTGTTTTGAGCTGTGGGACCTTTCCTGACCTTAGAAGCACCGCTGTAGCTTTTTTCCCCTCTACTGAATAGGCATGTAAGGCCAGTTGAAGCTGCTTCCAGACAGCAACATGTCCCTTATCAGAGTTTCTATGGGTGTTTTCCCCACCAGACGGACGAAGAAAAGCTGCTCTATGACAGAGGAAGAGACGGTGCGGAGGGAAGGCAAGCGGAGCAGCAGCTTCCCGAACCTGTTAGGCTGGTTGGGATACTGGCTCCTCACATACTCCTCTAAAGCACACTGGGATTTCTCCTGCAGACCCTCCACATGTGCCACGTCCGACAGACCACAAGCATCTACAGACAGAGAGAGCAACAGCGAGAGAACAAAAAAAGGCAGGAGAAGAAGCAGTCAAGACCAGGCATCGGAGTGAACGCCAGAAAAACAAGGAATATCGCAGGTATTACACTATGTCAGCAAAGAGTGACTACAACACACAACAACATAGGCAGTCAGCACAAATCAGTGGTTGATGTAGGTGAAATATGGTTATCATAGGGCAAACAACCACCATAAACAAGAAAAACAAGTACATTTTTCGACAGAAAACATTGCCGTTTTGCTTCTGAATGTTATTGTTTTTCACTTGAAACAATTTACTCACTACATCACTGATTAAAGGTGTTAAAAGTACAGGCTGGATAGGCTGGCTTCAAATAGTTTATTGTATAATAGGAAGATCAGAGTCTGGTTAACAAAATAGTAAAGCAGTTACATATAATTTACGCAAATAGGGATAATCTCTAAATTTGCATGTGATCAGTGACAGTGCTGTGGTGAAAACACACTAACTCGAGGACAATAAATCGCTTTATAGTTGCTCATCATTGAGATAAATTGTTCTCTCATCAGACTCATGCCATCAGAGATCGAAGATGGCGCTATTACTCACATCAAAGCTAAAAAAAATGATGTTCGGAATAATAAGTAAGACAAAATTTAGGTGTTTCAGACCACAGTGGTGTGTTACTGTACATGACCTTTACATACTGTAAGTGTGGCGTCTGTACACACAGCATGCCCGTGTTTTTACTGTAATGCTGCAGGCCGGATGGCAGCAGGGGTTAAAGAACAGTTTCTGTGTCCCAGTTTAAAGACACGTGTTCAGATGTGCTCATGGGGACTAAAATAGACCTACACAGGAGACCTTTTTTATTTTTTACTCGGCTGCTACTCATCCTTTTGATACTGTTCATGACCCAGCCGTCAAACATAAGTCTGACTGTTTTTAAAGGCTCTGAAATAACCAGAGGGCATTTTGCTATGCAGTCGAACCCACAGTTACAATTAATTTAGTAAAGGTTGTTTATTTAAAAAATAGCTGGAAGCCAAATTGAGAGATGTAACAATATAAAGATATATCAAAAATATATACATATATTTACCTTTAAATTTTTGTAATTTGTGTTTTTAGCAATCGTAAAAATTAGATTATTAAAAAATAAATTTTTCCCTGTTTAGTTCTCTAGATTAATTATTTGCAAAATAATAAAAAGCAAAATGTAAAGTCTGCAAATTAACTTCAGTTATTTAACTGCTTTCTAATTGGGACTGAAAACAAATAAATCATTAATAACACACTGGTCATTAAGATAATAAAATGGTCTATTTGATACTTTGCTGATGCGTGTATGTGAAGCAGCAATGCTATACAAAATTACATGATGTCAAATGTTAAAACTCAGCCCAGTTTTCATTCATTTGCATAGGCTACTGTATCATTCATGCACACTGTTTCTATAATTTAGGTGCTGCGGGGATTTAATTTAGTTTGCAAACCAAAGTCACTCACAGTCTTTGAAAATATCACACGAACAATAATTCAATTCAAAATACAGATAACCTGATTGTGTTCCTTTAAGGGCTGTAACACTGTATGAGGTCAAATAAGTTCATTGTTTTTAGTCAGTGGCAAGGGAATTGTTTAAGTTTCATGAAGACCAGACTTCTGTAAAGGAAAACTGATTTTTTTTAAAAAATTCTCTTTTCTTTTTCTTTCTTCCTTTCTTTCTCTTGTGACTTTTTTAAAATTGTTTTATGCTTTATAGTAATGTTGAGGTCGGAGTTCTTGTCCAATTAAGATTTGTTATATTAAATAAATAAATGTGCATCTTATGCATTTTTTTAAACTTTATTTTTACTTCATTTCTTTACCTTTTTTTCTTCAATAGTAAAACGAGGAAGACCAAAACCAAAAGCAAATTCCTGTCTTACCAAAGCTTTTCTGAAACATAACTTTAACCCCCCAAAATTGCATTTCGTTTTCGTCGCTGCGCATTTTACGAAAAACACGCATTTAACACACACATCTGAAACATAGAAGGTCTTTGCGATTTTCCTGGAAAACGAACATTTCAGCGAAAGAATATTTGGGGGTTCTAACCAGATTTTTTAAAAAAATTTCCCCCCACTAAATCAGTATTTCGACCGTCATCATTAGACCTATATATGTATATTATATATTTAGACTTAATATGGTCGTTTTCGCTACATTTCTTTCTTTTTTTTTTTTTTTTTTTAATAAAAAACGCTTTTAGTGGTATTTTTATTTATTTAAATATAGGCTATTATAATTTTGCGTGCAATTTTGCTCATACTGGTGGTTGTTTGACTGAAAATCATTTCATTTCCTACATCAGCCCACTGGCCGCCCTTCAGTGCAGCCTACAAAGATGGACGCTTTTGCTAAAACACATTTCATCCCTTCCAGCCGCCATATTTGGACAGAGAAGAGAGTTTACCTGTGGTGAAGAGCACGATGGCCTTGATGCAGCTGTACTCTGCTGAATCCACGTGCAGCACCTTGAGCTTCTCAACCTGCTCCTGGAAGACCCGGATGTGATCCATGAAGGCCACCACCCGGTCCGCGGACATCGGAGAGGCGTGCAGGCCGGCGGCTGCCAGCAGCGGGGCGACGTGGACGGGCATGGAGCACTGGGCGGCGTTCAGGACAAACAGTTCGCTCCAGGTGAGTCGGAGCAGGGCCACCTGATCAGTCACCTGCAGGTCCGGGAAGAAGGGGATGTTGCGGGCCCACTCCACGGCGCTGAACAGCATTCGGGCCGCGAGCTCGCAGATGTTCTCGATGCCCATGATGTTGTTGCTCTGCAGGCACTGAGAGCCGAACCTGGAGGTCGGGTAAGGTTCGGCCCGCAGCAGCAGAGAGATGTATCCCGATAGATAGGAGTGACACTGTAGAGGGTCTCCGTTTGTCAGAGCAAACTGGCCGTGATAGGACTGCGTGGGGAGTCTGCCTCTCTGGACAGCTGCAAAGAAAACAACAGAAAATGTCAAATCAAGTTAGAAGGTGATTAATACCCTACAACACAGGGGACATTTAAAGAAAAAACAAAAACAATTAAAAACAACGGAAAGCCTATATGTTAAAGTAACTGAGATGTCGATTAAAAACAATATAATAACACCTTATAAACAAATACAAAACAATCTTTTAGCAATTAGGGATAATTTACACGACCAATGTTAGTCTATGGTGGATGAGCTCTTTATAAATGAACATGATTAAGCGTTTAGGACAGCTCCTGGAAAGAAATGTCACATTGAGAAAATCAATTTCTATACCACTACCTGCAAATACTGTCACAAAAGAAATTTTATCGAGAGTTTGGGTCTTATTTCAGTTCAAACTGTTGAAATTTAAGGCCAAAACTGTGCGCCATGAACTAATTTTCCAAATATTAGCTACTTTTTGGCTACTAACTATGTTTGTATACACTTTGATATCAGCCTACTAGACCTGTTTCCACCCCCCCAAATTTTTGGTACTCAGAATGTATTCAACTTCATTCAAGTTTACTATAAAATTGTTTTTATAACTCTCAAACGTCACTCTCTAATTTTGTGAGCAGTAGTATAGGCTCTAGTCGGCTACGTTAGGCCTGTGCAACCAGCATGCATAATAAATACGAGTAAACACACACACATACACACACACACACACACACACACACACCACGCATAATCTACCAAAAACGTCGCGTGCTTGAAGGCTACAACTGAGACGAAAAAACATCGAAATTTAACTAAAATGTGGTGAAATTACTGTCGAATTGAAACATGTGATATTTAATGCGGCTTCGGGCTGTTAGAGGCGCACAGTAGCCGCAGGACAGAGCGCGAGCGACTAGCAACAATAATATAACATGCTACAAGATGCTAGCTGTAACCCTAATCTGTGTGATATTACAGGCGAGACAGGAGACGTAGCGTGGAGACTAGTGTCCGAGACACATTGTCTGATATGGTAACAATGTGAATAGGCGGGGAGCATATCTTTACAGCATCGCGGAGGAGACAAAGGCAACACAAATGGCTGTGTGCAGAAGAGAAATATTTAGCTACAAATGTAGCCTACAAAATAACAGTTCAAAGGGCAGCCGAGGTAAAAGAAAATGTCAATAAATAGAAACAGAGTCCTGGACCGTGTGGTGCTGAATAATACAATGTGATAATACCGATAGCAACAACAGGGGGACGCCAGCCCGTACCTTCCCTCCTCATGCCGACTTTGAGGCATTTCTTGAGGCGACAGTACTGGCACTGGTTGCGGTGGTGCTGGTCTACGGGACAGTTCCTGTTGGCCCTGCAGGTGTAGCTCAGGTTCCTCCTGACGCTGCGTTTAAAGAAGCTCTTACATCCCTCACATGTGAACTGTCCGTAGTGCTTCCCGCTAGATTTATCCCCGCACACGATGCACTCGATCTGCTGGCTCTGCTGCTTGTCCATGGACGAGGAGGAGGACGAGGACGAGGAGGTGTTGTTGTTATTGGTGGCGGTGGTGCTGGACGGATTGGGCGGTGGTGCGCCATGGGGTGCTGCTGCTGCCGGAGGGGGTATTTCCAGAGAGGGTGCAGGGTTCATGTGTCCCGTCAGGTCCCCAGGCAGGGACAGAGATGCGACCTGGGACACCGGGGAGGACAGGGTCCCCTGAGTGTCCCCGACGCCCTCGGTGTTTCTCCACGCCACCATAGCCATATCGATAGTCTCCAAAACTTTGACTCCCCCAACTTTCCTCTTTTACGCGATAATTAACGCACGCTATTTGTCCTTGTGAAATAAAAACACAGATTCAAGAAACCCGCGGCATTGTTGGACAAATTAAAGACAAGTAACGCTTGAGAAAATGAATAGAGCTCATAAGATAACGACGATATAATTATAACGCGTGACTTCACAAGTAAAGAAAGGGCAGTCACCCAGAAACAGCCTCGGCGCGGTGGAAATCCAAAAAGAAAGCTTCATTCAGAGCGACAGAATGCGCGATAACATCCACTGAGGGAAACATAAAGACACACAACACTGAGCAAAAAAAAAAAAAAACCACGGAGCGAAGCAACGTTATCCAAAAAAAAAAAAAAAAAAAAATCAGTTTCTCCCTGTCCTGTGTGTCCAGCCTTAAAGCCGTGCGCGCAGATCCTTCATCAGAGATGGACTCGCCGCACCAAGCTCTCCAGACGCTCCCTGTTCTCCCGCTCACTCAGAAGTTACGTTAAAAAGACAACGGAGGGGAGAGACGGAGAGGAGGTGATGGATGGTGATTTTGATGATGCTTTGCTCCGGGACGGAGGAAGAGAGTGGTGCGTCCGCGCGTCACGGGCTGTGTGACTCGGTGACGTCTTTGTTTGGGGGCGGGGTTAACGGGGAGGAGGAGCTGGTCTGAGATCAGCAGCTGTGGGGCTCCAGTTGGGTTTCTGTTGATACACTTTTGTGAGTGTGGTGTGAGGTCTTAGCTTCCCTTTAGCTGATCTTTCTTGGTTGTCTTCTCTCTCTGTCCGTGTCTGTGTGTGTTGCACCTGCTCCAATGTTTGTAATGACTCTGTCAGACTTTTATTGTCGCTGTCATATATGTGAAATATAAAGAGAGCACATGCTTCCACACTTTATCAGTCTCACATGAGGGGTGCAGCAGATACAGAGGCAGATCCTTACTGCAGTAATTTGATGCCACCTAGTGTCATTACTAAATTACACAGGAAATTACCTTATAGGAGGCACTTGACTTATAATGAGGGATGAAGAGATAAATGTTACATTTCATGTGTGTTATTTAACGTGTTCATCTAACATATATGGGCAATATTTTTAATTCTTGTCTCCTCTCCTATCTCTTTTGCAGTATATCAAGCCTAACTGATTTTATTCACCATTACCTGGAAACACCAGGTATGTTGAAATATGTTCATATTTCCATATGATCTTTTTAGAATTGTTTTAAAATAAACTGATCACAGATGAGGCTCCTCAAACTGACATTTCTGTTAAGAGAGGAGGAATAAAAAGATACAAATTTCTTTGTTCATTATGTTTGTATTTACCAGTCAGGTACTTTGTGTTATTCCGTGACTTTAGATTTGCATGTAAAAATCATATATAACAAAATGCAGATGAGAAAAAATATAAAATAGATTATTAGTGAATGAGAGAGTTATTTCTCACACTTAAACGGGTTTATACACTGTTACATCTTCCCAATTACAAATTACCTGAAAAGTAACATTGACTATAAAATAAGAAACTAAAGTAAAACAGTTTGCAAATCCTCAACTCTTCATACTGATTGACTGAGTCTTTAATTAGCCTTTTAGCCCCCCAAATTTTGAATAACCCTATCTGACCACCCCTATGAAAAAAATCCTGGGGGTGCCACACTCTACAGTAAGATATTGTGTCATTGTTTTTCATTTGTGCTCTTGCTATTAATGTATAGATGACAGATTTTGAAAATCCTCAAATTCGCTTTTCAAACACAAATACCAAACACAATCACTGTATAAGCTACATGTAATACAATCAATATGAAATGTTAATATTTGTATGATCTTATTCAATCCCATTACAATCAACAATATAAATAAATAAAATATATCAGAATGAGAACTGGCTGTATTAGTATGTGTATTAGTATGTGAAATGTACCTCTTTTTTTGTCTCAACGTACATACACAGAATACAAACAGAAAAAAAGGACAACAAATGTGACATTTGGCTAATACAGATTTATATAAATACAACAAAACAATGAATTGTAAACCGTCAGACAATAGCACAAAGGTGCAGAGTGCAAATGTTGCTTGAAATAATTATAAAATAATTAATGTACACCACTGCTGTTACTTGCTATTTCATCTTGGATAAATAAAAAAATACAACTAATGTTACTTTCATTCCTATGCTGTCACATAGACAATATTCAACTCTACGAGACTGATACAGCACATGCATCATGTTTTTTTTTTCAAGATCAACTAGTGGGACACATGCTCACATATTAAATGATATGTGTGCATGTTGATCTGATCATAATCAGTACAACTAATATCTTGTATGTTATTTTATAATATTGAAAAACACAGCTGCACTCATTTACAGCTTCTTCAACCATGTCACAGTGCAGATTGCTCCTATAAATTCAAAACTTATTTGCACTAATGTCATATGTACAGTGTTGTCCTCTTGTCCCTGTGCCATCTGTGTCTTCACATATGCTGCTACTTTTAGCCCCTGACGTGTTTCTGCACCAGTGTCACTAAGACCAACTCCTGTCAATTTTCTTTTATTATATAGAGATTAAATTATCTTGATGTTCATGGAGGCTCTTGGAAGCAAGTCATGGCCATGTGAAAATGTCTGCATGGCCATTCCACTGTTGACTCATGCTCCATGAGTCCCGAGGCTGAGTGTGCCGTCACGTTCTTCCAGACGGCCAGCTTTGCAGTCATCCAGTGACTGCACACAAACAAAACAAGCTCTGCTCTGCCCGCTAACAAAACACACGGCTGACGTCCAAGACCAATCAACAGTGGAAGGTCAAGGCTAAAGTGTTTACCACGCTGGATGGGGATGAGGCATTCCTCCACGTTTAATTCACTGAACTCTCCCCTCCCCGCGCTCTCTAGCGACAAGTCCAGTTAACATTAATCACAGATTTGGGAGTTTAAAGATGATAAATCTCCCTGTTTTTGGTGAGCTGGTGCCCTTTAAGACTTATCACATTTGGGGAGCTGAAAGCTGGCTAATTGGAGACAAATTGAGGCAGAGCGTGGACAGGAGAGACCTGCTGTGTGTGCAAAACCACCAGGAAGTGACTGTTTACAGCACAGTGGGAGGGAGCGGCGGGCTTGCTGCTCAAAGATCTGCAGCTTTTTTTAGGCTTTGAGGTAGCTACGTACATACATAACGTTGAATTATAGCTCTCTGCTAAGCTCTTAACCCCGTCTAACCAACTAATGGCACCATATGGTTATCTGTTAAATCTACCAAGTGTTTAACATTAGGACAGATACAGTACTACAGGTCTGTACAAGGCCGGAGAGATGGGGCAATGACAGCCTCTGTGCTCATCCACAGGAGGAAATAGAGAGGACACACACACACTCACTCACTCAGTGCCATAGAATGTTGTCACATTGCTGAAAATGTCCTTCTGTAACCTTGAAACTGATAAAAAAAAATGGCAGGACTTAAGCGAAAAAGGGGTTAAAGTATTATTGAGATTGTTCTCAGAGTTGTGTACATTATGCTGTTCCAGAAAATTGCAGTAGTATTCTTGGCATTTAGAGTCAAGGTGTGGTGTAAGCTTATTATGTTAATGAGATAACTGGTTGTGATCTAAAAGTGCACTGCAGCCACTCACATCCTCTGGCAATGTCTCCTTCTAGTGTTTTGGCAAAGTTCCAGTGAGTGTGCAGATCCAGGATGTCACGACCTGCACCAAAGGCAAGTAAGTAAGGAAACACAAGACTGTATCTGAAAATCTAACCACAGCAAATACTCATTTATTGTGGAAGTATGGATATACTGTGTTATATTGTGTAAAACAAATAACCAGAACCAAACCACACAGTTCAGAACAAAGGTGTTGTACATGGAAGAGAGCCAGCGAGGGAGAGAGTGAGAAAACACTAGGGGACAGCCGATCTTAATGGCGTGCTGGGAGACTGGCCCGGTGCAGAAACACACAAGCATATGACCTATGTGCCATTTGCCAATGCCAAGCTTTTTCACATTTTCATTCATAATTATCACCAATGACATTAAAGGAATACTTTGACCACAAAGTGATCATGTTTATCAATAACTCACCGTCTTACTGTGAATTTGTGAAGAAAACGGTGGTTTTCTTGCATGATTTCACAGTGAACGCAGAATCTGAAAACAAATAAAATTCTTGGTGATTAAAGTCATAGGGGTCCATGTTAAACATTAGCAAAACTATATCAAAGCATGTGTTTTTAAACTCTAACACAGCTCATGCAGTATAATTTAAGTCTTATTTATCCAGCTGTATACTCAGTACACATGCTTTTTCACTAAAACCATATATTTAAAAAAACAGTCTCAAGCACGGAGGAGTAGTGCACCTTGGCAAGTGCATGTATTTGCAGTTTTATAAATAAAAGGTCTTAGTAAAAATGCATGTGTTTGGGAAGTACTGTGCATGAAATTGGGGGGGGGGCTCTTACAAAGATGGTCCCTTTGACCCAGCAGACATAAATTAAAATCTTCTAGATAAGATGGCAATGATGTCATTTTCTTTATGGGTTTAGAGGATTATGACACCCACACAGGTCATTGCAGTTACGCTGGCTGACTGCACCTCTACCCAGGTGTACATTGGATGGAGCTATACTGAAAATTACATCTCACTAAACTCTATGTACTAGCAAGAATGATAACAGTATGGTTACATGACATGTCTGGTATATAAATGTTTGCTGCGTCTCCCATTAGCTTCAGTTTCATGTTGGCTCCAGCAGAGTTCACCTTTGTTCATATCTGACTGAGCAGTTGCAGAAGGTGGTTACTGGTCACCAGATGCTCTCATACACTTCTCACAGTCTGCAATACTTTTTTTCGGGGCAGAGTGCAAGTAAATGTCTTGAAATGGAAACATAATGTGACCGCGCATTAAAAGAATACTTCGAGCCCAAATCTTTACATTGATTACTCACCTCATGTTACATTGCATTCCTGCAGAAAATGTTGTTTTTCTCCTGTACCTCTGTGAAACGAAGAATCCCAAAGCTGATGAACTGAAGTAAATGGGGTCCACATTTAACAACAGCAAAACTATATCAAAACACCCATTTACAAACTCTCATAAATCTTGTGCAGTGTAATGCAAGTCTTGTCCAGAGGTATGCTCAGTATTTCCCAAACACATGCAATTTATACAAAACTGAATTGAAAATGAAACTTATCTATGCTCTCTTCGAAGACAGAGAACTGCCTCCACCAGTTAATTGGTTTGTGTTATTTTGTGACAACCAAAGTAAGTAAGTAAAGTAAGTAAAGGTCAGAATACTACTATGGAGATCAGCAGTATGTAGAGTAATAGTGACCTAGACAAAATTCAATTTATTCAATGTTCAAAAGTCTGACAATGGATAGTGCACAGTGAACAGAGCAGGTAGACTGTCTTCTTGTTGTTAACCTTGACAGTCATTGAAACAAGACTGGAATCTCTTAGGCTGCTCAACAGGGTCAGAAAGGCAACAGTAAGTTCCACTTTAACCACTGTTTCACCTGTGACCACTGGCTTGTCTCTCACCTTTTATTAAACCCAGACCCTTGACCTCTGACTCCTCCAGGGCCGCTGCGGCATTCACCATGAGGTGAATGCCCTGCTTGAGAGACACATTGTGCTACAGGTCAGTGTGCAATGATAATGCCACGGCAACGAACAGAGCCATCCTTGCAAAGTGCAGGGATCTTCATTAGGACTTGTACAAAGCCCTACTTAACCTTTGACTTCATTCAGACCAGAACTCATTATCTGGCACAAGATTAACCCACATAGCTGAGTCAATTATTAAAATACATACATTGCAACTAGACTTAGAAGTGAGACACTAATTTGAGTATATATATATATATATATATTTTTTTTTTGATTCAGTAGTGTGCATTATATTTTGTGCTCGTTTACTGATAAAGACATTAGCAGTGGCATTATTAGGCCTGGGTGTCAGCCCCAAACGTTTTAGAAATAACCAGGTCTAATAGTACAGAAAAGACCCTGATCTAATGATCTGTTCCGCACTGTTAACATAAATACATACATATTTTTCCACCTCTAGTCAAAAAAAATTCAGTGGTAGCAGTTGTAAAGTATTCTTTTTATACTCAATGCTAATTACTAGCAACTACTAGTATTTAACATCACAACTCAAAATTCATCAGGAAAGTAAAAGAAAAAAACCCCCAAACAAAATAGGTCTATAAGGTACCAGAGTACATTTTAAAAAAGAATTAAATTAAAGCTTGTTCATCCAAAAAAAAAAAAGTGGGGGTTGACCCCCCCCAATATCACTGAATCCTAGAAACACTCTGGACATTAGCAAATTTAAATGAGGAAAATGCTCCTTAATTAACTCTTAGCTGCATTAGATGGGATACAAATCACCCACTTGGTCTGGGTTCTTGGATGGGGGTATAAGAATAAGAACCTTTGCTTTGGGTTCATTTGTCAGAAATATACAATAGACAGTGTGAACCACAATATCATCTCCATTCACACCCATTACTTTACAATGTTGCTTTTATGGGGGATGTTCTGTTGCTATAACTAAGTGGATTAGTAGCTTAGCTTAGTAGCTAAGTAGGGACACCTAGGGGATGTTCATTATTTATGAGAGGGGAGGCAGTGCTGCAAAAAGGAGGAGGCATTTCAAATAATGGAGAGGGACTTATGTTTATTGACTTGACGTAGGACAGGGACATTCAGCTTTAAATATCCTAAGAATGCAAAAACATGCAAGTGGTTTTTGAAAACAATATTTTCTTTGAAAATCTCCAAAATCACATGATTTATTACAGCCAGAAACTGTGAAATATGGTTATTTATGGTTCATGTATTTTCCTTGGGGAGGGTCATGATATAAAAAAAACCCAAACAAAAAAAACCCAACAATATTACACCCCAGCCATCTGCCTGCTTTGATAAATAAAACACAGTCCCTTAGAAAAAAGACACAAGCAAGAAAGCTAAGTTATTATTAATTTTTTTTAAGATCATTTTTGGGGCATGTTTCCCTTTATTTTATAGGACAGTTTGAGAGAGACAGGAAAGGTGGGGCAGAGAAAAGGGAAGGACAAACAGCACAGGAGCACAGGCTGGACTCAAACCCAGGCCGCTGCAGGATCCCGAGGCATATGGCGTGCACACTCTACCCAGTGAGCTAGACGTCACTCCAAGAAAGCTAATTTGAAGATAAAAATCACGAAGTTGAAATTATGCAGGAACCAAATTCAGATTTTTATTTTGAGCAAAATTATTCCGATTGATTACAATATAATAGAAGATAAGCTAGAATACACATCATTTTTACACCACCTTGTCTATCGTGGTTCCACTGAGTAGTGCATCTAAGGGTTTAATAGAGTGTGTAACAGTTGCTAAGTGTCACTAATTCCAGTGATTTTTCTTGCCCTGATTGCTGAGCAGCAGAGAAACTCTTGACTGTGAGGACTGAGGTCAGGATTTGGTACTTCCAGTAAGTTTCTGTGTCCTTGATGCGTTGGTCTGTGGCCACTGAAGGGAGGTGATACTGGAATGTTGTGATGGAACCTACATTGGGTTAGATGGCTGTGGACAGCCAGGAGGGACACAGACAGTGAGAGGCTTGGCTGAATGACACAGAAACTCAAAGAACAAGTTTTTCTTGGTGTTTTTCAAGGTCAGGTGGCATAAATTAGTGTAACTCAGAGAGACTGTCCCTTTGCATGTGCCTGCATTTGGAGGACAGTTAGAGTTATTCAAGAGGCTGGAAGGCAGGCTGCAATAAAACAGATGTTATAGCTGAAAAATTGGAGCATAGTTGTTTTATTTTGGCATTTAAAAGATGAAATGATGAGATTTTGCAACCACTTTCCTTGCACCACCCTCTTAGCACTGACTTGCTTCTATACTTTCACAGGCAAAAACATAACAAAGACACAAACCCTCCCTCTCACTTCACCAAAGGACCAAACGTCATTCAAAGCAAAGACACTTCTTTTGTCCTTCACAGCGGCACACTTCCTCAACCTGAGAACACTGTCCGGTGTTTTGATTGATCATGTATTTGTATCTATTCATAGAGGCCAGATTCATCATTCCAATTTGTCAAGTTGCTGGAGTGCTGAGTTAATTATGTGCGGGAGAGCCAGAAAAAGAGGACAGCCTCCTGTTTAGACTCATCTGAGGTTTTTCTAGCTCACCTCGGCTCCAAACGAGCAGCCAAAAGCTTCACCGGGGCTACGGGAGATGCTTGGCACCGTGGGTAATTAGTGTGATGAATGTTTTAGCGGAACAAATAGTGTCAGTCGCCTGTCTCGCTCATCGTGTGGCTGTGCTGTCGTAACTCAGGGGCTGCAGGCTCATCAGTGTAATGGATGATTCTGCAACAGGACCATCCCTCAACCAACAGCGCCACTGCTACTGAGCAGGAAACCCAGAGATTTACAGGTTTTTGCCTGAAACAGTGCTTCTTACTTTCCTAAAGGCATCTGGTTATAGAAGTCAAGTGCATGTTTGGAAGGTTACTGACAACCAGTAACAGTTTACTCTGGAAATCGTTATCAAGAAAGCACATTTTTAAGCCCTGAATATATAAAATGTAAGAGGTGACGTGATTATTATAAACATGTTTTTTTCACACTGTGTCTCAGGACTGCATATATGGATATGCAAACATCCAAATAGTAATCCTCTGCGGGATTCTTTTCCACGCCTGGGGTGTAGAGCCACTGCTGCTGAAATGATGGATCACATTATTAGATTAGAGGAGAGCAAGGACAGCCAGCAGCTGGATTTGCAATTCACAGCCTCTTCTGTATATGGACTTTTTCTGCATGAAAGGGATAATTGGGCCGTTGTCACTGAGTCAGAGATTGTTTTTTAACAATGCAGGGAACCTTGCAATAAATCAGGTCAGCTGTCAGAGCCATGTCACAAGACAAGGCATTAGCCCAATATGCAGAATAATCCTTTTGCATACAATGTGAGGAGGAATACATCATCATTTATTCACAGCAAGGCAAGTCCAGAAATCCTCATTTCTCTAACAAATGAAGGGCATATGGTGATTTTGTCTTGTGGATGAACCTGGAGGCAGAGGCAGCCATGAAGGTCTGGCTCTTTGAGCTGTCATTTCAGTACCAGCTAATGGCCTGTGGTTACTCTGTGCCTTGACTTTTCAACCCGCTGTGACAGTGAATAATATGTGGCACATAAGGCTGAATTCTCAGCCATGTCATCCGTGTAGCGGAAGCTGAATAGGTTGACTGCCACAGACAGGTAATCCATAGCTATATCAGTAAAAAACACCCACAAGTTCAGTGAATTGTTTGATAGCAGCCAGACCTACGGCTAACAGAGCGTGAAAGACAGGCGAGGTTGTGGAAAGGTTACCTCTGGGTCCAGGAGGTGAGACTTTGGGGATGCGGACACGTCAGTTCAGCAGAGTCCTCAGGTCAATGTGAAGACAAGTGGAAGACACATTCCTCTGTCAGCACGCAGAAAGCCCACACGGGTTCAGGCTTTCGTCGTGAAGTCCCAAGTCATTGAGTCAATAGCCAAGGAACATGACACAACCTCTCACAGTCACTCGGCATCAAGCGGAACAGGGAATGGCATGCTTTCCATTTCACTGCACCGTGGCCCCGGCAAGACCCCATCTGCACTCGAGAAACAGGAGAGCTCTCAGCCCTGGCTCTCGCATAAAAGCGACGCTGCGACCTGGCCCCGAACACGTACATCGCTCCCTCAAAGCTGTGGTACAAGGTGATCCACCGGTCAATCCATAACCCCGGTTATTATCTCCGCTGCTGCTCCGTGGCTCAGCAGGGAGGCCCGGGGATAACCACAGGGCTTAAATGACAGGAAATTAGATCATGGCAAAGCACAAGCACATTTCAATTAAACTGATGTCAGGATTTATTTTCTTCTGTCAGTGCGTTTAGACGAAAAAAGAAATTGTGACCTTTCACCCAATCTGACCAGGCATTCACCAAATGGATACAGCCCTTAATCACAAGCATGGCTCTATATGTTATACATAAAACTACTTCATATTATCTGACATAGTGAAAAATAAAATAAAAATGTATTTCATATTTCCATATTATCCTCTAATGCAGGGGTTCCTAACCTTTTTGCTTGTAACATGCTTTTAAAGATGAGTACTCAAACAGAACTGCATTAACACAGATGACTGATGACTGGCTGAGTCAACAAGATGATGAAACAAATGTGGGTGTTGTCTTGCTTGACTTTAGCACAGCCTTTGATGAAAAAATCTTTTACCATATGGTTTCAGCATAAGTGCCTTCAGCTGGGTTAAAAGCTACCTGAGCAACAGAATGCAGTGAGTCTATTTTAATGGGAGTTTCTCTGGTACAAAGGAGCTGGAGTGTGGGGTTCCCAAAGGCAGCTGCATTGACCCCCTTCTCTTCTCTATCTTTATCATTGATCTCCCATATGCGTTAAATAAGTCATCTATGGTAATGTATGCAGATGACTGCTAACAGTCATAATGAACTAAATGATATTCTACGAAGTGAACTTTAGTGCGTGTTTAACATGCTTTAAAATAATAAACTGGCACTAAACGTATCTAAAACTGGATGTATCATCTCTGGTTTGCAACATGCACTGAGAAGTGAGCTGCCCCTCTCACTATGAATTAGGGGTACAGCTTTGGAGCAAGTCAGTGTAGCTAAGCTGTTAGGTGTCATCCTGAATGAACAGCTGACTTGGTCTTGTCTTGTCATACTGACATGATTTGCCACCAGAGTGGGTGGAGCTGTCTCTCTCATCAAGAGATGTGCTTATTTCCTGACTGATCACTCAATCAGACAGGTTATGCATTTGTTAGTTTTGTCTCACCTTGACTGTTGTTTGGTAGTGTGGTCAATTGCGACTAAAAAAAGACTTGTATAAGCTCCAACCTTGTGCGAAATAAAGCTGCTTGTATAGCTCCTCATTTTTCATCCAGAACAAGTGTTAATGGCATGCACAGCGCTCTCTCCTGGCTAAAGATTATTGTGCAGTCTCCTAGTTGTCTTTTGTAATATATGAACAATGGCCACCTCTTAAAGGTTATACTCAAAGATTGCATTCATCAATGACAGGCACAGTCGAATCACCAGAAAGGTAACTCATTGTTATGTAGTTTTTCCTGTACTTAGAACTTGTGCTATGCTAAGAACTATTTTGTATAGAGCTACTATACAATGGAATATGCTTAACGAGTTTTAAAAAACAATAAAAAAAAAAGAAAATGCAAGTAAAATATAATTTGTTACTGTTGGATGACTGTTGGATCACTGTGTGACTGCGTATCACTTAGTCTCAGGGATCTTGTTTTCCTTTGGTTTTCAGACCACCTGCAGAGCCAGCTCCCGGGTTTTTTTCCAGTCCCCTCACTCAGGTGACAGCAGATGTGAAAGTTTTGTGATGCCCCCTCTCATGAGTCGCTGTCTTAAGCACCAACTGCAAGGGAGAACAGAGGGTTATGGAAAAGAGGCTCCTCCCACACCAATGGCCCTGGTGCCATACTGCCCACCCATGTCTTCTTCAGCAGACACCAGGCCTTTAGCACTGACAAGTAGAAGTCTGAGACACCTGTGGTGTTCAGTCCATCCTGCTTCATGAGGAACAGTTGGCGATCCATCCCCAAACCGCTCGCCCTCCAGCAAACATCCGGATTGCACAGAATATTCTGTGCGGCCTCGAGCCCACAAGCTTTCCTGCCCCCCCCCTCTGGTACAGGCAGGTAGAGCACTGCAGCCTTCAGTCAATGATGTCCAGACCAGAGAAAGTCCACTAGTTTCTTCTGGTTGTCTGAAGCAGCACCCTCCCCCTGTAAGATAACTGAGGTAATTCCACCAAGACAGCCTAGCCACCATACCCTGAGCAACACCCCCCATTTCTTACTGATCCACGTTCCTGTGCACAAATACACCCCCAGCAGCTTGAGGCCTGCCTCACCCCACTATAGCCTGCCTGGTAACTGTGATAACGCTCGACCCCTCTAAGTCCCACACTGCAGTGCCTCGCTCTTGTCTCAGTTCGCTCTGTCTGAAGCTGCTCTCTGATACACCCTCCAAGTCAAAGAAAAGGAAAACACTCAGATCCCTGCTCAGCTCTGACAAATTCTCCTGTAGCACCCCACGGTCACTTCCCTCTTACTCAATCTGCACCTGCCTTATACTCTGTTCTAGAGCCTCAAGGGCCCTCCTGGATTCAGATGTGGAAAAGGCAATATATTGCTGACAGAACAGCCTTATCTGGGCCTTGCCTGTTTCCCACCACTGGCTCAGGGACTTAAACTGCCCCTATCTCTCAAGCTAGTGCTCCCGAAACTCCTAAAAACTGGAGAAAAAGGTGGCATCTTGTAAAAGCTTTACATTAAATTTCCAATAAGCAAAGCACCAGGGCCCTGGTGAGACAACTAAATGTGCAGCTACAAAATGTTGATCAGAAAAACTAACTGGGTAGATTTCAGCTTTCTCTAACCTGTTGTTGTTCTGACTGGAGACAAAAAGGCGGTCAAGCCGGGCTGCACTCAGCCTGTCTTCCGACATATTGACCAAGGTAAACTGCCTCACTTCTGGGTTCTTAATTCTCCATGTGTCTACTAAATCAATGGCCACTATCACCCCCCAACACCCACCCCCACCCCCCACTACTATCCGTGGTGGGGTCTACATTGCAATTCCAATCCCCACCCCACCCAGGGGTTCAGAACTGACCACTTCTGTCTCAGCAGCCCAAACAGCTATCCTCGCCCTGCCTGTATTGGGCGAACATGCTAATGAACACAAACTCTGCTCTGGATGCTAGCTCTCATCAGCAGCAGCCTGCCATGACACACGTCCCTCTGTGAAAGGATGTTTACCCCTAAACTTGGAGAAAACAGCACAGCCATCCCAGCACTAACATTCATGCTATGACTCATTACCAAGCCCCCCTGCCAGCTGAGCCCCCAGTCTGCCTCATTGCCAGCTTCACTACTCACACCACTCTTATAAAAACACTACAAAGACACTTGCATTTTTCTGTTTAACATATTCAAAAACCAACCCCCTTTTTATCCCATCTCTGGTGCCATTAACACTAAGGGAGCCTATACATATGACCTCCATGAGAGAGAGGAGCTAGAAGACAAGAAATGGGAACCAGAAGAGAAGCCCCACCAGCAAATATGAATCATGTGACTTATTCATTTAACACTGAACTGGACGATAGACTTTTCCTCACATTAGTGACTTCATAGTATAAGGTCAAAAATTGCATCAAACTGTCATAGTTTAGTATGTCGTCAAAAATGGCAGCAAAACATCACTAAAACATCATAATAGTAGTAGTCAATACAGTTTGTCTTCAAAAGTGGCATCAAAATGTATAGTATGTTGTCAAGAAATGGCAATAAACCGCCACAATATAGTATGTTGTCAAAAATGTCACCAAAACATCATAATATAGTATGTTGTCAAAAATGGCTCCAAAAAATCATAGTACATCATAGTAGCATCATCATATATTATGTTGCAAAAAATATTTAAAAAAACTCACAGTATAGTATGTCGTCAAAAATTGCACCATATCAGGGCGCCCCGTGCCTCAGTTGGTATAACAGGTGCCCCATGTACAGGGGCTGTACCCTCGCCACAGCAGCTGCTGGTTCGGGTCTGGCTTTGGCCCTCTGTTGCATGTCATCCCTTCTCTCTCTCCCCCTTTCACATTATATTGTGCTATCAAATAAAGGCATTGAAAACACCCAAAAAATATATCTTGTCCAGATTGTCATAGTATAGTATGTCATCAAAAAATGGCACCAAGCGTCAAAGCGTCAAAGTGTAGTATGCAGTCAAAAAACTCACAAAAACGTCATAATATACTATGTTATCAAAAATGGCCCAAAAACATCACCAAAACATCATATTTATAGTATGTTGTCAAAAATGGCACCAAAGCGTCACGGTATAGTATGTCAAAATTTCAAAGTATGATAACAAACTTTCAAAAAACAGTCGAAAACCAATTAAAATGGGGTGTCGAAACATGTCACAGCATAGAATGTTTAAAAAAAATGCCAAAAGCATCATAGTATAGCAAAACTCCTTACTATGGTAAGTCGAAAAAACGTAAAAATTTGATATGATCAAATAACAGCTGAAAACGTCATAAAGTACCATGTCGAGACACGCCATAGTATAGAATGTTGAAAAGACGTCCAAAAACAATGCTATTTTATGTGGTTTTCATCTGTTTTTTGGGCATGTCATATATTGCCATTTTTGCCCGGCTATAGTAGAGCATTTTCAGTCATTTTGTAGTGATGCTATATTATGATGCTTTGGGCCTTTTTGCAACGTTCTTTGCTATGATGTGGCTCAGCAATATGACACAATATGACTTTTTGGCCTTGTGTTTTGCCGTTATTTCAACATGCTAAGCTATGGCGCGTCTCTATGAGCAATAATAAGCAGTTTTCAGACATTTTTGGGACATACCAAAATTCAGATTTTTCGGCATGCTATAGTATGCGTTTTTTGGCCATTTGTTTTCAACATGCTGTATTATTATTTCTTGGTCTTTTGTTGCCCCTTTTTCAACATGCTAGGCTATGGTGCATCTCTATGAGCTATAATAAGTGGTTTTCAGCCATTTTTAGGACAAGCCAAAATTTGAGATTTGTCGCCACAATATAGTATGCTATTTTCAACATGCTATATTGTGACTTTTTTGTCATTTTTGGGCTCTTTTTTCAACATGCAATGCTATGGCCCTTTTTTCAAAATGCTATGCTATGACACTTCTCTACGAGCTAAAATAAGCAGTTATTGAGCCATTTTTGGGACATGTCAAAATTTGAGAGTTCTCACCATGCACTGAATGCGTTTTTGGCCATTTTTCCAACACACTATATTATGACTTTTTGGTCATTTTTTGGCCCTTTATTCAAAGTGTTATGCTATGACATTTCTCTACGAGCTATAATAAGTTGATTTCAGCCATTTTTTGGAAATGTCTAAATTTGAGACTTTTCACTGTACGCGGTATGCGCTTTTCTGGCCATTTGTCCAACATGCTATATTATGACTTTTTGGATTTTTTGGCCCTTTATTCAAAGTGTCATGATATGACATTTCTCTACAAGCTATAAAAAGGGGATTTCAGTCATTTTTGAGACGTCAAAATTTTAGATTTTTCACCACTCGCGGTATGCGGTTTTTGGCCATTTTTTCCAACATGCTATATTATGACTTTCTGGCCCTTTTTTGGCTCTTTTTTTTAAAAATGCTATTCTATGACACTTCTCTACCACCTATAATAATCAGTTTTCAGCCATTTTTGGGACATGTCAAAATTTGAGATCTTTCACCATACACAGTATGTGGTTTTTGGCCATTATTCCAACATGAAACATTATGATGTTTTGGTCTTTTTTTGGGCCATTTTTCAAAATGCTTTGCTATGGCACCTCTCTACAAGGTATAACAAGTGGTTTTCAGCCATTTTTGGGATGTGTCAAAATTTGAGATTTTTGCCATATGTGGCATTCGTTGTGGTATTGTTGTGATGCATCTCTACGAGTTATACTAAGTGGTTTTCAGCCATTTTTGGGACATGTCAAAATTTTGGATAATTCACCATACACGGTATGCAGTATTTAGCTATGTTTTTTCAACATGCTATATAATTCCTTTGTGTGTGTTTTATGCTCTTTTTTAACATGCCATGCTATGTTGCCTGTCTACCAGCTATAGTAAGTGGTTTTCAGCCATTTTTGGTTTATGTCAAAATTTGAGATTTTTTGCCATATTATAGTATGCAGTTTTTGGCCATTTTTTTAACATGCTATATTATGAGTTTTTGGCCCTTTATTCAACATGCTATGTTATGGCGTGTCTCTAAAAACTATTATAAGTGGTTTTCAGCCATTTTTGATACATGTCAAAATTTGAATTTTTTTGCCATTTGCCGTATGCGTTTTTTTGTCCATTTTCCCAACATGCTATATTATGACATGTTGGTCTGTTTTTGGCCCTTTTTTCAACATGCTATGCCATGGTGTATCTCTTATAGCTTAAATAAGTGGTTTTCTGCCATTTTTGGGACATGTCAAAATTTGAGATTTTTTACCATGCGCAGTATATGCAGTTTTTGGCATTTTTTTCAACATGCTATATTATGACTTGTTGAACTTTTTTGGGCCCTTTTTCAGCAATCTACGCTAATGCTTGTCTCTATGAGCTGTAATAAGCAGTGTTAAGCCATTTTTGAGAAATGTAAAAATTTTAGATTTTTAGCCGCATTCATGTCATTTTTTTTTACATATATGCGGTTTTTGGCCATTTTTCCAAACTGTCCAAACTATGTTAGGACTTTTGATCTTTTTTTGGCCGTTCTTTCAACATGCTATGCTATGACACGACTCAGCTAGTTTTGCTATGGTGTGTCACAGCACGTTCTTTTATTCTGTTTTGAGGTGTTTTCTGTTGTTTTTGGGACATGTCAGATTTTCACATTTTTACCATGCTATAGCCGTGCTTTTTTGGTCATTTTTTCAACATGCTATATTATATTGTTTTTGACCATATTGGCACGTTTAAATGCTATGGTGTGTCTCAGCACACTCTTCTATTCTGTTTTGAGGTGTTTTCAGCTGTTTTTGGACATGTCAAATTTTAAAATTTTTGCCATAGTATGGCCTTGCTGTTTTGGTCGTATTTTAGACCTGCTATATTCTGCTGATTTTAAACCATTTTGTCATTATTTAATGCTATGGTTGTTCTCAGCACGCTATTTTAAGCTGTTTTGAGGTGTTTTCAGCTGTTTTTTCGGACATGTCAAATTCTGACATTTTTGCCATTAAATAGCCTTGCTGCTTTTTGTCATTTTTTGGAAATGCTATATTATGGTGTTTTCAACCATTTTTGCATGTTTTAATGTTATGACGTATCTCAACATGCTATTTTATGCTGTTTTGAGGTGTTTTCAGCTCTTTTTGGGACATGTCAAATTTTAAAATTTTTGCCGTACTATAGCTTTGCTGTTTTGGTCGTTTTTTCGACACGCTATAATATGGTGTTATCGAAAATTTTTGCTTGTTTTAATGCTATGGCTTGTCTCAGAATGCTATTTAATGCTTTTTTTCTGTTATGCTATTTTGAGGTGTTTTCAGCTGTTTTTGGGACATTACAAATTTTGACATTTTTGCCACACTATAGCCTTGCTGTTTTGGTCATTTTTCGACATTTTTGCACGTTTTAATGCTAAGCCATGTCTAAGCACGCTATTTTAAGCTGTTTTGAGGTGTTGTTACGGCCCTGAGGTAATTACCTCATTTCGCTGTAGGTGGATGTATGTTTGTGTGTGTCTAACCAGCGAATTGAGTTACATCTGTCCCTGGAGGGCGTGTCCTTTCCGGTGGCTGGTGATTGGTGCGGCTGGTCGGTGCGGGGCTCCACCAATCCAGGAGGGATGGCGGTTAATTCACAATCCCCCCCAGCGATTGTGTGTGTGTTACTTCCCTTTTCCCCATTGCAGGCTGGGGTTGTAACCGGTGTTTTCAGCTGTTTTTGTCAAATTTTGACATTTTTTCCATACTATATAGCCTTGCTGTTGTGGTCATTTTTTCTACATGATGATGTTTTTCACCATTTTTGCACGTTTTAATGCTATGACGTGTCTCAACACGCTATTTTCAGCTGTTTTTGGGACATGTCAAATTTTGACATTTTTTCCATACTATAGCCTTGCCGTTTTGGTTGTTTTTTTTCAACATGCTATTTAATGGTGTTTTTGACCTTTTTTTTTCAAGTTTTATTGCTATGGCGTGTCTCAGCAGGCTATTTTATGATGTTTTGAGGTGTTTTCAGCTGTTTTTGGGAAATGTCAAATTCTGACATTTTTTCCATACTATAGCTTTGCTGCTTTGGTCGTTTTTTCGACACGCTATAATATGGTGTTATCGAAAATTTTTGCTTGTTTTAATGCTATGGCTTGTCTCAGAATGCTATTTAATGCTTTTTTTCTGTTATGCTATTTTGAGGTGTTTTCAGCTGTTTTTGGGACATGTCAAACTTTGACATTTTTTCCATACTATAGCCTTGCCTTTTTTGTAGTTTTGTCCAACTGCTATGTTTTTGTGTTTTTGTTTGTTTTTGTTTTTTGGACATTTAAATGCTATGGTGTGTCTAAGCACGTTATTTTATGCTGTTTTGATGTGTTTTCAGCTGTTTTTAAGACATGTCAAATTTTGACATCTTTCCATACTATAGCCTTGCTTTTTTTGTTGTTTTTTCCATATGCTATATCATGGTGTTTTTGACCATTTCTGAACATTTTAAAGGTATGGCGTGTCTCAGCAGGCTGTTGTATGCTGTTTTGAGGTGTTTTCAGCTGTACTCAGGACATGTCAAATTCTAACATTATTTCCATACTATAACCTTGCTGTTTTCGTCGTTTTGTCCATCTACTATATTATGGTGTTTTTGACCATTTTTGCAAGTTGTATTGCTATAGCGTGTCTCAGCATGCTATCTTATCCTGTTTTGATGTGTTTTCAGCTGTTTTCGAGACATGTCAAATTCTGACATTTTTCCATACTATAGCCTTGCTGTTTTTGTCGTTTTTTCCATATGCTATATTATGGTGTTTTTGATCATTTTTGCACGTTTTAAAACCATGGCGTGTCTAACCACGTCATTTTATGCTGTTTTGATGTGTTTTCAGCTGTTTTTGGGACATGTCAAATTCTGACATTTTTGCTGTTTTGGTTGTTTTTTCAACATGCTATTTAATGGTGTTTTTGACCATTTTTGCGAGTTTTATTGCTATGGTGTGTCTAAGCATGTTATTTTATGCTGTTTTGATGTGTTTTCAGCTGTTTTTAAGACATGTCAAATTTTGACATTTTCCATACTATAGCCTTGCTTTTTTTGTTGTTTTTTCCATATGCTATATCATGGTGTTTTTGACCATTTCTGAACATTTTAAAGGTATGGCTTGCCTCAGCAGGCTGTTTTATGCTGTTTTGATGTGTTTTCAGCTGTTCTCGGGACATGTCAAATTCTAACATTATTTCCATACTATAACCTTGCTGTTTTCGTCGTTTTGTCCATCTGCTTTATTATGGTGTTTTTGACCATTTTTGCAAGTTGTATTGCTATGGCATGTCTCAGCACGCTATCTTATCCTGTTTTGATGTGTTTTCAGCTGTTTTTGAGACGTGTCAAATTTTGACATTTTTTCCATACTATAGCCTTGCTGTTTTTGTCGTTTTTTCTATATGCTATATTATGGTGTTTTTGACCATTTTTGCAAGTTTTATTCCTATGGTGTGTCTAAGCACGTTATTTTATGCTGTTTTGATGTGTTTTCAGCTGTTTTGAAGACATGTCAAATTTTGACATTTTCCATACTATAGCCTTGCTTTTTTTCTTGTTTTTTCCATATCCTATATTATGGTGTTTTTTTTTACCATTTCTGGACATTTTAAAGGTATGGCGTGTCTCAGCAGGCTGTTGTATGCTGTTTTGATGTGTTTTCAGCTGTTCTCGGGACATGTCAGATTCTAACATTATTTCCATACTATAACCTTGCTGTTTTCGTCGTTTTGTCCATCTGCTATATTATGGTGTTTTTGACCATTTTTGCAAGTTGTCTTACTATGGCATGTCTCAGCATGCTATCTTATCCTGTTTTGATGTGTTTTCAGCTGTTTTCGAGACATGTCAAATTCTGACATTTTTCCATACTATAGCCTTGCTGTTTTTGTCGTTTTTTCCATATGCTATATTATGGTATTTTTGATCATTTTTGCACGTTTTAAAGCTATGGCGTGTCTAAGCACGTCATTTTATGCTGTTTTGATGTGTTTTCAGCTGTTTTTGGGACATGTCAAATTCTGACATTTTTGCTGTTTTGGTCGTTTTTTCAACATGCTATTTAATGGTGTTTTTCACCATTTTTGCAAGTTTTATTGCTATGGTGTGTCTAAGCACGTTATGTTATGCCGTTTTGATGTGTTTTCAGCTATTTTTAAGACATGTCAAATTCTGACATTTTTCCATACTATAGCCTTGCTTTTTTTCTTGTTTTTTCATATGCTATATTATGGTGGGTTTTTTTTTACCATTTCTGAACATTTTAAAGGTATGGCGTGTCTCAGCAGGCTGTTTTATGCTGTTTTGAGGTGTTTTCAGCTGTACTCAGGACATATCAAATTCTAACATTATTTCCATACTATAACCTTGCTGTTTTCGTCGTTTTGTCCATCTGCTATATTATGGTGTTTTTGTCCATTTTTGCAAGTTGTATTGCTATGGCGCGTCTCAGCAGGCTGTTGTATGCTGTTTTGATGTGTTTTCAGCTGTTTTTAAGACATGTTAAATTCTGACATTTTTCCATACTATAGCCTTGCTGTTTTTGTCGTTTTTTCTATATGCTATATTATGGTATTTTTGACCATTTTTGCAAGTTTTATTGCTATGGTGTGTCTAAGCACGTTATTTTATGCTGATTTGATGTGTTTTCAGCTGTTTTTAAGACATGTCAAATTTTGACATTTTCCATACTATAGCCTTGCTTTTTTTGTTGTTTTTTCCATATGCTATATCATGGTGTTTTTGACCATTTCTGAACATTTTAAAGGTATGGCGTGTCTCAGCAGGCTGTTTTATGCTGTTTTGATGTGTTTTCAGCTGTTCTCGGGACATGTCAAATTCTAACATTATTTCTATACTATAACCTTGCTGTTTTCGTCGTTTTGTCCATCTGCTATATTATGGTGTTTTTGACCATTTTTGCAAGTTTTATTGCTATGGTGTATCTAAGCACGTTATTTTATGCTGTTTTGATGTGTTTTCAGCTGTTTTTAAGACATGTCAGATTTTGACATTCTTCCACACTATAGCCTTGCTGTTTTTGTTGTTTTTTCCATCTGCTATATTATGGTGTTTTCGACCATTGTTGCAAGTTTTATTGCGATGGCGTGTCTCCGCACGTTATTTTATGCTGTTTTGATGTGTTTTCAGCTGTTTTTAAGACATGTCAAATTTTGACATCTTTCCATACTATAGCCTTGCTTTTTTTGTTGTTTTTTCAACATGCTACTTAATGGTGTTTTTGGCCATTTTTGCAAGTTTTATTGCGATGGCGTGTCTCAGCACGCTATTTTATGCTGTTTTGATGTGTTTTCAGCTGTTTTTAAGACATGTCAAATTTTGACATTTTTCCATACTATAGCCTTGCTTTTTTTGTTGTTTTTTCCATATGCTATATTATGGCGTTTTTGACCATTTCTGAACATTTTAAAGGTATGGCGTGTCTCAGCAGGATGTTTTATGCTGTTTTGAGGTGTTTTCAGCTGTTTTTACGATATGTTAAATTCTGACATTTTTCCATACTTTAGCCTTGCTGTTTTTGTCGTTTTTTCTATATGCTATATTATGGTGTTTTTGACCATTTTTGCAAGTTTTATTGCTATGGTGTGTCTAAGCACGTTATTTTATGCTGATTTGATGTGTTTTCAGCTGTTTTAAGACATGTCAAATTTTGACATTTTTCCATGCTATAGCCTTGCTATTTTGTCATTTTTTCCATCTGCTATATTATGGTGTTTTGACCATTTTTGCAATTTTTATTGCGATGGCGTGTCTCAGCACGCTATTTTATGCTGTTTTGATGTGTTTTCAGCTCTTTTTAAGACATGTCAGATTTTGACATTTTTCCAAACTATAGCCTTGCTGTTTTTGTCGTTTTTTCAACATGCTATTTAATGGTGTTTTTCACCATTTTTGCAATTTGTATTGCTATGGCGTGTCTCAGCACGCTATTTTATCCTGTGTTGATGTGTTTTCAGGTGTTTTTAGGACATGTCAAATTTTGACATTTTTCCATACTATAGCCTTGCTTTTTTTCTTGTTTTTCCATCTGCTATATTATGGTGGGTTTTTTTTTACCATTTCTGAACATTTTAAAGGTATGGCGTGTCTCAGCAGGCTGTTTTATGCTGTTTTGAGGTGTTTTCAGCTGTACTCAGGACATGTCAAATTCTAACATTATTTCCATACTATAACCTTGCTGTTTTCGTTTTTGTCCATCTGCTATATTATGGTGTTTTTGTCCATTATTGCAAGTTGTATTGCAATGGCGCGTCTCAGCAGGCTGTTGTATGCTGTTTTGATGTGTTTTCAGCTGTTTTTACGATATATTAAATTCTGACATTTTTCCATACTTTAGCCTTGCTGTTTTTGTCGTTTTTTCTATATGCTATATTATGGTGTTTTTGACCATTTTTGCAAGTTTTATTGCTATGGTGTGTCTAAGCACGTTATTTTATGCTGATTTGATGTGTTTTCAGCTGTTTTTAAGACATGTCAAATTTTGACATTTTTCCATGCTATAGCCTTGCTATTTTTGTCATTTTTTCCATCTGCTATATTATGGTGTTTTTGACCATTTTTGCAATTTTTATTGCGATGGCGTGTCTCAGCACGCTATTTTATGCTGTTTTGATGTGTTTTCAGCTCTTTTTAAGACATGTAAGATTTTGACATTTTCCAAACTATAGCCTTGCTGTTTTTGTCGTTTTCAACATGCTATTTAATGGTGTTTTTCACCATTTTTGCAATTTGTATTGCTATGGCGTGTCTCAGCACGCTATTTTATCCTGTGTTGATGTGTTTTCAGGTGTTTTTAGGACATGTCAAATTTTGACATTTTTCCATACTATAGCCTTGCTTTTTTTCTTGTTTTTTCCATCTGCTATATTATGGTGTTTTTTTTTTTTTACCATTTCTGAACATTTTAAAGGTATGGCGTGTCTCAGCAGGCTGTTTTATGCTGTTTTGAGGTGTTTTCAGCTGTACTCAGGACATGTCAAATTCTAACATTATTTCCATACTATAACCTTGCTGTTTTCGTCGTTTTGTCCATCTGCTATATTATGGTGTTTTTGTCCATTATTGCAAGTTGTATTGCAATGGCGCGTCTCAGCAGGCTGTTGTATGCTGTTTTGATGTGTTTTCAGCTGTTTTTACGATATATTAAATTCTGACATTTTTCCATACTTTAGCCTTGCTGTTTTTGTCGTTTTTTCTATATGCTATATTATGGTGTTTTTGACCATTTTTGCAAGTTTTATTGCTATGGTGTGTCTAAGCACGTTATTTTATGCTGATTTGATGTGTTTTCAGCTGTTTTTAAGACATGTCAAATTTTGACATTTTCCATACTATAGCCTTGCTTTTTTTGTTGTTTTTTCCATATGCTATATCATGGTGTTTTTGACCATTTCTGAACATTTTAAAGGTATGGCGTGTCTCAGCAGGCTGTTTTATGCTGTTTTGATGTGTTTTCAGCTGTTCTCGGGACATGTCAAATTCTAACATTATTTCTATACTATAACCTTGCTGTTTTCGTCGTTTTGTCCATCTGCTATATTATGGTGTTTTTGACCATTTTTGCAAGTTTTATTGCTATGGTGTATCTAAGCACGTTATTTTATGCTGTTTTGATGTGTTTTCAGCTGTTTTTAAGACATGTCAGATTTTGACATTTTTCCACACTGTAGCCTTGCTGTTTTTGTTGTTTTTTCCATCTGCTATATTATGGTGTTTTCGACCATTGTTGCAAGTTTTATTGCGATGGCGTGTCTCCGCACGTTATTTTATGCTGTTTTGATGTGTTTTCAGCTGTTTTTAAGACATGTCAAATTTTGACATCTTTCCATACTATAGCCTTGCTTTTTTTGTTGTTTTTTCAACATGCTACTTAATGGTGTTTTTGGCCATTTTTGCAAGTTTTATTGCGATGGCGTGTCTCAGCACGCTATTTTATGCTGTTTTGATGTGTTTTCAGCTGTTTTTAAGACATGTCAAATTTTGACATTTTTCCATACTATAGCCTTGCTTTTTTTGTTGTTTTTTCCATAGCCTATATTATGGCGTTTTTGACCATTTCTGAACATTTTAAAGGTATGGCGTGTCTCAGCAGGATGTTTTATGCTGTTTTGAGGTGTTTTCAGCTGTTTTTAAGACATGCCAGATTTTGAAATTTTTCCATACTATAGCCTTGCTTTTTTTCTTGTTTTTTCCATATGCTATATTATGGTGTTTTTTTTTTAACCATTTCTGAACATTTTAAAGGTATGGCGTGTCTCAGCAGGATGTTTTATGCTGTTTTGAGGTGTTTTCAGCTGTACTCAGGACATGTCAAATTCTAACATTATTTCCATACTATAACCTTGCTGTTTTCGTCGTTTTGTCCATCTGCTATATTATGGTGTTTTTGTCCATTATTGCAAGTTGTATTGCAATGGCGCGTCTCAGCAGGCTGTTGTATGCTGTTTTGATGTGTTTTCAGCTGTTTTTACGATATGTTAAATTCTGACATTTTTCCATACTTTAGCCTTGCTGTTTTTGTCGTTTTTTCTATATGCTATATTATGGTGTTTTTGACCATTTTTGCAAGTTTTATTGCTATGGTGTGTCTAAGCACGTTATTTTATGCTGATTTGATGTGTTTTCAGCTGTTTTTAAGACATGTCAAATTTTTACATTTTTCCATGCTATAGCCTTGCTATTTTTGTCATTTTTTCCATCTGCTATATTATGGTGTTTTTGACCATTTTTGCAATTTTTATTGCGATGGCGTGTCTCAGCACGCTATTTTATGCTGTTTTGATGTGTTTTCAGCTCTTTTTAAGACATGTCAGATTTTGACATTTTTCCAAACTATAGCCTTGCTGTTTTTGTCGTTTTTTCAACATGCTATTTAATGGTGTTTTTCACCATTTTTGCAATTTGTATTGCTATGGCGTGTCTCAGCACGCTATTTTATCCTGTGTTGATGTGTTTTCAGGTGTTTTTAGGACATGTCAAATTTTGACATTTTTCCATACTATAGCCTTGCTTTTTTTCTTGTTTTTTCCATCTGCTATATTATGGTGTTTTTTTTTTTTTTTACCATTTCTGAACATTTTAAAGGTATGGCGTGTCTCAGCAGGCTGTTTTATGCTGTTTTGAGGTGTTTTCAGCTGTACTCAGGACATGTCAAATTCTAACATTATTTCCATACTATAACCTTGCTGTTTTCGTCGTTTTGTCCATCTGCTATATTATGGTGTTTTTGTCCATTATTGCAAGTTGTATTGCAATGGCGCGTCTCAGCAGGCTGTTGTATGCTGTTTTGATGTGTTTTCAGCTGTTTTTAAGACATGTCAAATTCTGACATTTTTCCATACTATAGCCTTGCTTTTTTTGTTGTTTTTTCCATATGCTATATTATGGTGTTTTTGACCATTTCTGGACATTTTAAAGGTATGGCGTGCCTCAGCAGGCTGTTTTATGCTGTTTTGAGGTGTTTTCAGCTGTTCTCAGGACATGTCAAATTCTAACATTATTTCCATACTATAACCTTGCTGTTTTCGTCGTTTTGTACATCTGCTATATTATGGTGTTTTTGACCATTTTTGCAAGTTGTCTTGCTATGGCATGTCTCAGCAGGTCTCATCTTATCCTGTTTTGATGTGTTTTCAGCTGTTTTCGAGACGTGTCAAATTTTGACATTTTTTCCATACTATAGCCTTGCTGTTGTTGTCCTTTTTTCCATATGCTATATTATGGTGTTTTTGATCATTTTTGCACGTTTTAAAGCTACGGTGTGTCTAAGCACGTTATGTTATGCTGTTTTGATGTGTTTTCAGCTGTTTTTGGGACATGTCAAATTCTGACATTTTTGCTGTTTTGGTCGTTTTTTCAACATGCTATTTAATGGTGTTTTTCACCATTTTTGCAAGTTTTATTGCTATGGTGTGTCTAAGCACGTTATGTTATGCTGTTTTGATGTGTTTTCAGCTGTTTTTAGGACATGTCAAATTTTGACATTTTTCCATACTATAGCCTTGCTTTTTTTCTTGTTTTTTCCATATGCTATATTATGGTGTTTTTTTTTTAACCATTTCTGAACATTTTAAAGGTATGGCGTGTCTCAGCAGGATGTTTTATGCTGTTTTGAGGTGTTTTCAGCTGTTTTTAAGACATGTCAAATTTTGACATTTTTTCCAAACTATAGCCTTGCTGTTTTTGTCAATTTTTTCCATATGCTATGTTATGGTGTTTTTGACCATTTCTGAACATTTTAAAGGTATGGCGTGTCTCAGCAGGCTATTTGATCCTGTTTTGATGTGTTTTCAGCTGTTTTTAAGACATGCCAGATTTTGAAATTTTTCCATACTATAACCTTGCTGTTTTCGTCGTTTTGTCCATCTGCTATATTATGGTGTTTTTGACCATTTCTGAACATTTTAAAGGTATGGCGTGTCTCAGCACGCTATTTTATGCTGTTTTGATGTGTTTTCAGCTGTTTTTAAGACATGTCAGATTTTGAAATTTTTCCATACTATAGCCTTGCTTTTTTTGTTGTTTTTTCCATATGCTATGTTATGGTGTTTTTGACCATTTCTGAACATTTTAAAGGTATGGCGTGTCTCAGCACGCTATTTTATCCTGTTTTGATGTGTTTTCAGCTGTTTTTAAGACATGCCAGATTTTGAAATTTTTCCATACTATAACCTTGCTGTTTTTGTCGTTTTGTCCATCTGCTATATTATGGTGTTTTTGACCATTTTTGCAAGTTTTATTGCTATGGTGTGTCTAAGCACGTTATTTTATGCTGTTTTGATGTGTTTTCAGCTGTTTTTAAGACATGTCAAATTTTGACATTTTTCCATACTATAGCCTTGCTTTTTTTGTTGTTTTTTGCATATGCTATAATATGGTGTTTTTGACCATTTCTGAACATTTTAAAGGTATGGCGTGTCTCAGCACGCTATTTTATGTTGTTTTGATGTGTTTTCAGCTGTTTTTAAGACTTGTCAAATTTTGACATTTTTCCACACTATAGCCTTGCTGTTTTTGTCGTTTTTTCCATCTGCTATATTATGGTGTTTTTGGCCATTTTTGCAAGTTTTATTGCTATGGTATGTCTAAGCACGCTATTTTATGCTGTTTTGATGTGTTTTCAGCTCTTATTAAGACATGTTGGTTTTTGACATTTTTCCAAACTATAGCCTTGCTGTTTTTGTCGTTTTTTCAACATGCTATTTAATGGTGTTTTTGACCATTTTTGCAAGTTTTATTGCTATGGTGTGTCTTGCCATGTTATTTTATGCTTTTTTGATGTGTTTTCAGCTTTTTTTAAGATATGTCAAATTTTGACATTTTTCCACACTATAGCCTTGCTGTTTTTGTTGTTTTTTCCATCTGCTATATTATGGTGTTTTCGACCATTGTTGCAAGTTTTATTGCGATGGCGTGTCTCCGCACGTTATTTTATGCTGTTTTGATGTGTTTTCAGCTGTTTTTAAGACATGTCAAATTTTGACATCTTTCCATACTATAGCCTTGCTTTTTTTGTTGTTTTTTCAACATGCTACTTAATGGTGTTTTTGGCCATTTTTGCAAGTTTTATTGCGATGGCGTGTTTCAGCACGCTATTTTATGCTGTTTTGATGTGTTTTCAGCTGTTTTTAAGACATGTCAAATTTTGACATTTTTCCATACTATAGCCTTGCTTTTTTTGTTGTTTTTTCCATTGCCTATATTATGGCGTTTTTGACCATTTCTGAACATTTTAAAGGTATGGCGTGTCTCAGCCGGATGTTTTATGCTGTTTTGAGGTGTTTTCAGCTGTTTTTAAGACATGTCAAATTTTGACATTTTTTCCAAACTATAGCCTTGCTGTTTTTGTCGTTTTTTTCCATATGCTATGTTATGGTGTTTTTGACCATTTCTGAACATTTTAAAGGTATGGCGTGTCTCAGCAGGCTATTTTATCCTGTTTTGATGTGTTTTCAGCTGTTTTTAAGACATGTCAAATTTTGACATTTTTCCACACTATAGCCTTGCTTTTTTTGTTGTTTTTTCCATCTGCTATATTATGGTGTTTTTGGCCATTTTTGCAAGTTTTATTGCGATGGCGTGTCTCAGCACGCTATTTTATGCTGTTTTGATGTGTTTTCAGCTGTTTTTAAGACATGTCAAATTTTGACATTTTTCCATACTATAGCCTTGCTTTTTTTGTTGTTTTTTCCATAGCCTATATTATGGCGTTTTTGACCATTTCTGAACATTTTAAAGGTATGGCGTGTCTCAGCAGGATGTTTTATGCTGTTTTGAGGTGTTTTCAGCTGTTTTTAAGACATGTCAAATTTTGACATTTTTTCCAAACTATAGCCTTGCTGTTTTTGTCATTTTTTTCCATATGCTATGTTATGGTGTTTTTGACCATTTCTGAACATTTTAAAGGTATGGCGTGTCTCAGCAGGCTATTTGATCCTGTTTTGATGTGTTTTCAGCTGTTTTTAAGACATGCCAGATTTTGACATTTTTCCATACTATAGCCTTGCTTTTTTTGTTGTTTTTTCCATATGCTATATTATGGTGTTTTTGACCATTTCTGAACATTTTAAAGGTATGGCGTGTCTCAGCACGCTATTTTATCCTGTTTTGATGTGTTTTCAGCTGTTTTTAAAGACATGTCAAATTTGACATTTTTTCCATACTATAGCCTTGCTGTTTTTGTCGTTTTTTCAACATGCTATTTAATGGTGTTTTTGACCATTTTTGCTATGTCTCAGCAGGATGTTTTATGCTGTTTTGAGGTGTTTTCAGCTGTTTTTAAGACATGTCAGATTTTGACATTTTTCCAAACTATAGCCTTGCTGTTTTTGTCGTTTTTTCAATATGCTATTTAATGGTGTTTTTGACCATTTTTGCAAGTTTTATTGCTGTGGTGTGTCTTGCCATGTTATTTTATGCTTTTTTGATGTGTTTTCAGCTGTTTTTAAGACATGTCAAATTTTGACATTTTTCCACACTATAGCCTTGATGTTTTTGTCGTTTTTTCCATCTGCTATATTATGGTGTTTTTGGCCATTTTTGCAAGTTTTATTGCGATGGTGTGTCTCAGCACGCTATTTTATGCTGTTTTGATGTGTTTTCAGCTGTTTTTAAGACATGTCAAATTTTGACATTTTTCCATGCTATAGCCTTGCTATTTTTGTCATTTTTTCCATCTGCTATATTATGGTGTTTTTGACCATTTTTGCAAGTTTTATTGGTATGGTGTGTCTAAGCACGTTATTTTATGCTGTTTTGATGTGTTTTCAGCTGTTTTTAAGACATGTCAAATTTTGACATCTTTCCATACTATAGCCTTGCTTTTTTTGTTTTTCAACAGGCTATTTAATGGTGTTTTTGGCCATTTTTGCAAGTTTTATTGCGATGGCGTGTCTCAGCACGCTATTTTATCCTGTTTTGATGTGTTTTCAGCTGTTTTGAAGACATGTCAGATTTTGACATTTTTAATACTATACTATAACTTTTGATCATTTTTGCACGTGTTAAAGGTATGTCTAAGTATGTCATTTTCAGCTGTTTTGATGTGTTTTCACCTGTTTTAGGGACATGTGAAATTCTAACATTATTTCCATACTATAACCTTGCTGTTTTCGTCGTTTTGTCCATCTGCTATATTATGGTGTTTTTGACCATTTTTGCAAGTTTTATTGCTATGGTGTGTCTAAGCACGTTATTTTATGCTGTTTTGATGTGTTTTCAGCTGTTTTTAAGACATGTCAAATTTTGACATTTTTCCATACTATAGCCTTGCTTTTTTTGTTGTTTTTTGCATATGCTATAATATGGTGTTTTTGACCATTTCTGAACATTTTAAAGGTATGGCGTGTCTCAGCACGCTATTTTATGTTGTTTTGATGTGTTTTCAGCTGTTTTTAAGACTTGTCAAATTTTGACATTTTTCCACACTATAGCCTTGCTATTTTTGTCGTTTTTTCCATCTGCTATATTATGGTGTTTTTGGCCATTTTTGCAAGTTTTATTGCTATGGTATGTCTAAGCACGCTATTTTATGCTGTTTTGATGTGTTTTCAGCTCTTTTTAAGACATGTCAGATTTTGACATTTTTCCAAACTATAGCCTTGCTGTTTTTGTCGTTTTTTCAACATGCTATTTAATGGTGTTTTTGACCATTTTTGCAAGTTTTATTGCTATGGTGTGTCTTGCCATGTTATTTTATGCTTTTTTGATGTGTTTTCAGCTTTTTTTAAGATATGTCAAATTTTGACATTTTTCCACACTATAGCCTTGCTGTTTTTGTTGTTTTTTCCATCTGCTATATTATGGTGTTTTCGACCATTGTTGCAAGTTTCATTGCGATGGCGTGTCTCAGCACGTTATTTTATGCTGTTTTGATGTGTTTTCAGCTGTTTTTAAGACATGTCAAATTTTGACATTTTTCCACACTATAGCCTTGCTTTTTTTGTTGTTTTTTCCATCTGCTATATTATGGTGTTTTTGGCCATTTTTGCAAGTTTTATTGCGATGGCGTGTCTCAGCACGCTATTTTATACTGTTTTGATGTGTTTTCAGCTGTTTTTAAGACATGTCAAATTTTGACATTTTTCCATACTATAGCCTTGCTTTTTTTGTTGTTTTTTCCATAGCCTATATTATGGCGTTTTTGACCATTTCTGAACATTTTAAAGGTATGGCGTGTCTCAGCAGGCTATTTGATCCTGTTTTGATGTGTTTTCAGCTGTTTTTAAGACATGCCAGATTTTGACATTTTTCCATACTATAGCCTTGCTTTTTTTGTCGTTTTTCCATCTGCTATATTATGGTGTTTGTGACCATTTCTGAACATTTTAAAGGTATGGCGTGTCTCAGCACGCTATTTTATCCTGTTTTGATGTGTTTTCAGCTGTTTTTAAGACATGTCAAATTTTGACATTTTTTCCATACTATAGCCTTGCTGTTTTTGTCGTTTTTTCAACATGCTATTTAATGGTGTTTTTGACCATTTTTGCTATGTCTCAGCAGGATGTTTTATGCTGTTTTGAGGTGTTTTCAGCTGTTTTTAAGACATGTCAAATTTTGACATTTTTTCCATACTACAGCCTTGCTGTTTTTGTCGTTTTTTCAACATGCTATTTAATGGTGTTTTTGACCATTTTTGCAAGTTTTATTGCTATGGTGTGTCTTGCCATGTTATTTTATGCTTTTTTGATGTGTTTTCAGCTGTTTTTAAGATATGTCAAATTTTGACATTTTTCCACACTATAGCCTTGATGTTTTTGTCGTTTTTCCATATGCTATATTATGGTGTTTTTGACCATTTCTGCAAGTTTTAAAGGTATGGTGTGTCTCAGCAGGATGTTTTATGCTGTTTTGATGTGTTTTCAGCTGTTTTTAAGACATGTCAAATTTTGACATTTTTTCCAAACTATAGCCTTGCTGTTTTTGTCGTTTTTTTCAACATGCTATTTAATGGTATTTTTGACCATTTTTGCAAGTTGTATTGCTATGGCGTGTCTCAGCACGCTATTTTATTCTGTTTTGATGTGTTTTCAGCTGGTTTTAAGACATGTCAGATTTCGAAATTTTTCCATACTATAGCCTTGCTTTTTTTGTTGTTTTTTCCATGTGCTATATTATGGGTTTTTTGACCATTTCTGAACATTTTAAAGGTATGGTGTGTCTCAGCACGCTATTTTATCCTGTTTTGATGTGTTTTCAGCTCTTTTTAAGACATGTCAGATTTTGACATTTTTCCAAACTATAGCCTTGCTGTTTTTGTCGTTTTTTCAACATGCTATTTAATGGTGTTTTTGACCATTTTTGCAATTGTATTGCTATGGCGTGTCTCAGCCCGCTATTTTTTCCTGTGTTGATGTGTTTTCAGCTGTTTTTAAGACATGTCAAATTTTGACATTTTTTCCATACTATAGCCTTGCTGTTTTTGTCGTTTTTTCAACATGCTATTTAATGGTGTTTTTGACCATTTTTGCTATGTCTCAGCAGGATGTTTTATGCTGTTTTGAGGTGTTTTCAGCTGTTTTTAAGACATGTCAAATTTTGACATTTTTTCCATACTATAGCCTTGCTGTTTTTGTCGTTTTTTCAACATGCTATTTAATGGTGTTTTTGACCATTTTTGCAAGTTTTATTGGTATGGTGTGTCTAAGCACGTTATTTTATGCTGTTTTGATGTGTTTTCAGCTGTTTTTAAGACATGTCAAATTTTGACATCTTTCCATACTATAGCCTTGCTTTTTTTGTTGTTTTTTCAACAGGCTATTTAATGGTGTTTTTGGCCATTTTTGCAAGTTTTATTGCGATGGCGTGTCTCAGCACGCTATTTTATGCTGTTTTGATGTGTTTTCAGCTGTTTTGAAGACATGTCAGATTTTGACATTTTTAATACTATACTATAACTTTTGATCATTTTTGCACGTGTTAAAGGTATGTCTAAGTATGTCATTTTCAGCTGTTTTGATGTGTTTTCACCTGTTTTAGGGACATGTGAAATTCTAACATTATTTCCATACTATAACCTTGCTGTTTTCGTCGTTTTGTCCATCTGCTATATTATGGTGTTTTTGACCATTTTTGCAAGTTTTATTGCTATGGTGTGTCTAAGCACGTTATTTTATGCTGTTTTGATGTGTTTTCAGCTCTTTTTAAGACATGTCAGATTTTGACATTTTTCCAAACTATAGCCTTGCTGTTTTTGTCGTTTTTTCAACATGCTATTTAATGGTGTTTTTGACAATTTTTGCAAGTTGTATTGCTATGGCGTGTCTCAGCATGCTATTTTATCCTGTGTTGATGTGTTTTCAGGTGTTTTCGAGACATGTCAAATTTTGACATTTTTTCCATACTATAGCCTTGCTGTTTTTGTCGTTTTTTCAACATGCTATTTAATGGTGTTTTTGACCATATTTGCAAGTTTTATTGCTATGGTGTGTCTAAGCACGTTATTTTATGCTGTTTTGATGTGTTTTCAGCTGTTTTTAAGACATGTCAAATTTTGACATCTTTCCATACTATAGCCTTGCTGTTTTTGTCATTTTTTCCATATGCTATATTATGGTGTTTTTGACCATTTTTGCAAGGTTTATTGTGATGGCGTGTCTCAGCACGCTATTTTATGCTGTTTTGATGTGTTTTCAGCTGTTTTTAAGACATGTCAAATTTTGACATTTTTCCATACTATAGCCTTGATGTTTTTGTCGTTTTTTCCATCTGCTATATTATGGTGTTTTTGGCCATTTTTGCAAGTTTTATTGCGATGGTGTGTCTCAGCACGCTATTTTATGCTGTTTTGATGTGTTTTCAGCTGTTTTTAAGACATGTCAAATTTTGACATTTTTCCATACTATAACCTTGCTGTTTTCGTCGTTTTGTCATCTGCAATATTATGGTGTTTTTGACCATTTTTGCAAGTTTTATTGCGATGGCGTGTCTCAGCACGCTATTTTATCCTGTTTTAATGTGTTTTCAGCCGGTTTTAAGACATGTCAGATTTTGAAATTTTTCCATACTATAGCCTTGCTTTTTTTGTTGTTTTTTCCATATGCTATATTATGGTGTTTTTGACCATTTCTGAACATTTTAAAGGTATGGCGTGTCTCAGCAGGATGTTTTATGCTGTTTTGATGTGTTTTCAGCTGTTTTTAAGACATGTCAAATTTTGACATTTTTTCCAAACTATAGCCTTGCTGTTTTTGTCGTTTTTTTCAACATGCTATTTAATGGTATTTTTGACCATTTTTGCAAGTTGTATTGCTATGGCGTGTCTCAGCACGCTATTTTATTCTGTTTTGATGTGTTTTCAGCTGGTTTTAAGACATGTCAGATTTCGAAATTTTTCCATACTATAGCCTTGCTTTTTTTGTTGTTTTTTCCATGTGCTATATTATGGGTTTTTTGACCATTTCTGAACATTTTAAAGGTATGGTGTGTCTCAGCACGCTATTTTATCCTGTTTTGATGTGTTTTCAGCTCTTTTTAAGACATGTCAGATTTTGACATTTTTCCAAACTATAGCCTTGCTGTTTTTGTCGTTTTTTCAACATGCTATTTAATGGTGTTTTTGACCATTTTTGCAATTGTATTGCTATGGCGTGTCTCAGCACGCTATTTTATCCTGTGTTGATGTGTTTTCAGGTGTTTTCGAGACATGTCAAATTTTGACATTTTTTCCATACTATAGCCTTGCTGTTTTTGTCGTTTTTTCAACATGCTATTTAATGGTGTTTTTGACCATTTTTGCAAGGTTTATTGCGATGGCGTGTCTCAGCACGCTATTTTATCCTGTTTTGATGTGTTTTCAGCTGTTTTTAAGACATGTCAAATTTTGACATCTTTCCATACTATAGCCTTGCTGTTTTCCTCATTTTTTCCATCTGCTATATTATGGTGTTCTTGACCATTTTGCAAGTTGTATTGCTATGGTGTGTCTCAGCACACTATTTTATCCTGTTTTGATGTGTTTTCAGCTGTTTTTAAGACATGTCAAATTTTGACATCTTTCCATACTATAGCCTTGCTGTTTTGTCATTTTTTCCATATGCTATATTATGGTGTTTTTGACCATTTTTGCAAGGTTTATTGCGATGGCGTGTCTCAGCACGCTATTTTATGCTGTTTTGATGTGTTTTCAGCTGTTTTTAAGACATGTCAAATTTTGACATTTTTCCATACTATAGCCTTGATGTTTTTGTCGTTTTTTCCATCTGCTATATTATGGTGTTTTTGGCCATTTTTGCAAGTTTTATTGCGATGGTGTGTCTCAGCACGCTATTTTATGCTGTTTTGATGTGTTTTCAGCTGTTTTTAAGACATGTCAAATTTTGACATTTTTCCATACTATAACCTTGCTGTTTTCGTCGTTTTGTCATCTGCTATATTATGGTGTTTTTGACCATTTTTGCAAGTTTTATTGCGATGGCGTGTCTCAGCACGCTATTTTATCCTGTTTTAATGTGTTTTCAGCCGGTTTTAAGACATGTCAGATTTTGAAATTTTTCCATACTATAGCCTTGCTTTTTATGTTGATTTTTCCATATGCTATATTATGGTGTTTTGACCATTTCTGAACATTTTAAAGGTATGGCGTGTCTCAGCAGGATGTTTTGTGCTGTTTTGAGGTGTTTTCAGCTGTTTTAAGACATGTCAAATTTTGACATTTTTTCCAAACTATAGCCTTGCTGTTTTTGTCGTTTTTTTCAACATGCTATTTAATGGTATTTTTGACCATTTTTGCAAGTTGTATTGCTATGGCGTGTCTCAGCACGCTATTTTATCCTGTTTTGATGTGTTTTCAGCTGGTTTTAAGACATGTCAGATTTCGAAATTTTTCCATACTATAGCCTTGCTTTTTTTGTTGTTTTTTCCATATGCTATATTATGGTTTTTTTGACCATTTCTGAACATTTTAAAGGTATGGCGTGTCTCAGCACGCTATTTTATCCTGTTTTGATGTGTTTTCAGCTCTTTTTAAGACATGTCAGATTTTGACATTTTTCCAAACTATAGCCTTGCTGTTTTTGTCGTTTTTTCAACATGCTATTTAATGGTGTTTTTGACCATTTTTGCAATTGTATTGCTATGGCGTGTCTCAGCACGCTATTTTATCCTGTGTTGATGTGTTTTCAGGTGTTTTCGAGACATGTCAAATTTTGACATTTTTTCCATACTATAGCCTTGCTGTTTTTGTCGTTTTTTCAACATGCTATTTAATGGTGTTTTTGACCATTTTTGCAAGGTTTATTGCGATGGCGTGTCTCAGCACGCTATTTTATCCTGTTTTGATGTGTTTTCAGCTGTTTTTAAGACATGTCAAATTTTGACATCTTTCCATACTATAGCCTTGCTGTTTTCCTCATTTTTTCCATCTGCTATATTATGGTGTTCTTGACCATTTTTGCAAGTTGTATTGCTATGGTGTGTCTCAGCACACTATTTTATCCTGTTTTGATGTGTTTTCAGCTGTTTTTAAGACATGTCAAATTTTGACATCTTTCCATACTATAGCCTTGCTGTTTTTGTCATTTTTTCCATATGCTATATTATGGTGTTTTTGACCATTTTTGCAAGGTTTATTGCGATGGCGTGTCTCAGCACGCTATTTTATGCTGTTTTGATGTGTTTTCAGCTGTTTTTAAGACATGTCAAATTTTGACATTTTTCCATACTATAGCCTTGATGTTTTTGTCGTTTTTTCCATCTGCTATATTATGGTGTTTTTGGCCATTTTTGCAAGTTTTAATGCGATGGTGTGTCTCAGCACGCTATTTTATGCTGTTTTGATGTGTTTTCAGCTGTTTTTAAGACATGTCAAATTTTGACATTTTTCCATACTATAAACTTGCTGTTTTCGTCGTTTTGTCATCTGCAATATTATGGTGTTTTTGACCATTTTTGCAAGTTTTATTGCGATGGCGTGTCTCAGCACGCTATTTTATCCTGTTTTAATGTGTTTTCAGCCGGTTTTAAGACATGTCAGATTTTGAAATTTTTCCATACTATAGCCTTGCTTTTTTTGTTGTTTTTTCCATATGCTATATTATGGTGTTTTTGACCATTTCTGAACATTTTAAAGGTATGGCGTGTCTCAGCAGGATGTTTTGTGCTGTTTTGAGGTGTTTTCAGCTGTTTTTAAGACATGTCAAATTTTGACATTTTTTCCAAACTATAGCCTTGCTGTTTTTGTCGTTTTTTTCAACATGCTATTTAATGGTATTTTTGACCATTTTTGCAAGTTGTATTGCTATGGCGTGTCTCAGCACGCTATTTTATCCTGTTTTGATGTGTTTTCAGCTGGTTTTAAGACATGTCAGATTTCGAAATTTTTCCATACTATAGCCTTGCTTTTTTTGTTGTTTTTTCCATATGCTATATTATGGTTTTTTTGACCATTTCTGAACATTTTAAAAGGTATGGCGTGTCTCAGCACGCTATTTTATCCTGTTTTGATGTGTTTTCAGCTCTTTTTAAGACATGTCAGATTTTGACATTTTTCCAAACTATAGCCTTGCTGTTTTTGTCGTTTTTTCAACATGCTATTTAATGGTGTTTTTGACCATTTTTGCAATTGTATTGCTATGGCGTGTCTCAGCACGCTATTTTATCCTGTGTTGATGTGTTTTCAGGTGTTTTCGAGACATGTCAAATTTTGACATTTTTCCATACTATAGCCTTGCTGTTTTTGTCGTTTTTCAACATGCTATTTAATGGTGTTTTGACCATTTTTGCAAGGTTTATTGCGATGGCGTGTCTCAGCACGCTATTTTATCCTGTTTTGATGTGTTTTCAGCTGTTTTTAAGACATGTCAAATTTTGACATCTTTCCATACTATAGCCTTGCTGTTTTCCTCATTTTTTCCATCTGCTATATTATGGTGTTCTTGACCATTTTTGCAAGTTGTATTGCTATGGTGTGTCTCAGCACACTATTTTATCCTGTTTTGATGTGTTTTCAGCTGTTTTTAAGACATGTCAAATTTTGACATCTTTCCATACTATAGCCTTGCTGTTTTTGTCATTTTTCCATCTGCTATATTATGGTGTTTTTGACCATTTTTGCAAGGTTTATTGCGATGGCGTGTCTCAGCACGCTATTTTATGCTGTTTTGATGTGTTTTCAGCTGTTTTTAAGACATGTCAAATTTTGACATTTTTCCATACTATAGCCTTGCTGTTTTTGTCATTTTTTCCATATGCTATATTATGGTGTTTTTGACAATTTTTGCAAGTTTTATTGCTATGGTGTGTCTAAGCACGTTATTTTATGCTGTTTTGATGTGTTTTCAGCTGTTTTTAAGACATGTCAAATTTTGACATCTTTCCATACTATAGCCTTGCTGTTTTTGTCGTTTTGTCCATTTGCTATATTATGGTGTTTTTGACCATTTTTGCAAGTTTTATTGCGATGGCGTGTCTCAGCACGCTATTTTATCCTGTTTTGATGTGTTTTCAGCCGGTTTTAAGACATGTCAGATTTTGAAATTTTTCCATACTATAGCCTTGCTTTTTTTGTTGTTTTTTCCATATGCTATATTATCGTGTTTTTGACCATTTCTGAACATTTTAAAGGTATGGCGTGTCTCAGCAGGATGTTTTATGCTGTTTTGAGGTGTTTTCAGCTGTTTTTAAGACATGTCAGATTTTGACATTTTTCCAAACTATAGCCTTGCTGTTTTTGTCGTTTTTTCAACATGCTATTTAATGGTGTTTTTGACCATTTTTGCAAGTTGTATTGCTATGGCGTATCTCAGCACGCTATTTTATCCTGTTTTGATGTGTTTTCAGCTGTTTTTAAGACATGTCAAATTTTGACATTTTTCCATACTATAGCCTTGCTGTTTTCGTCATTTTTTCCATCTGCTATATTATGGTGTTTTTGACCATTTTTGCAAGTTGTATTGCTATGGTGTGTCTCAGCACGCTATTTTATCCTGTTTTGATGTGTTTTCAGCTCTTTTTAAGACATGTCAGATTTTGACATTTTTCCATACTATAGCCTTGCTGTTTTTGTCGTTTTTTCAACATGCTATTTAATGGTGTTTTTGACAATTTTTGCAAGGTTTATTGCGATGGCGTGTCTCAGCACGCTATTTTATCCTGTTTTGATGTGTTTTCAGCTGTTTTTAAGACATGTCAGATTTTGAAATTTTTCCATACTATAGCCTTGCTTTTTTTGTTGTTTTTTCCATCTGCTATATTATCGTGTTTTGAGCATTTCTGAACATTCTAAAGGTATGGCGTGTCTCAGCAGGATGTTTTATGCTGTTTTGAGGTGTTTTCAGCTGTTTTTAAGACATGTCAAATTTTGACATTTTTTCCAAACTATAGCCTTGCTGTTTTTGTCGTTTTTTCAACATGCTATTTAATGGTGTTTTTGACCATTTTTGCAAGTTGTATTGCTATGGCGTGTCTCAGCACGCTATTTTATCCTGTGTTGATGTGTTTTCAGGTGTTTTCGAGACATGTCAAATTTTGACATTTTTTCCATACTATAGCCTTGCTGTTTTTGTCGTTTTTTCAACATGCTATTTAATGGTGTTTTTGACCATTTTTACAAGTTGTATTGCTATGGTGTGTCTAAGCACGTTATTTTATGCTGTTTTGATGTGTTTTCAGCTGTTTTTAAGACATGTCAAATTTTGACATCTTTCCATACTATAGCCTTGCTTTTTTTATTGTTTTTTCAACATGCTATTTAATGGTGTTTTTGGCCATTTTTGCAAGTTTTATTGCGATGGTGTGTCTCAGCACGCTATTTTATCCTGTTTTGATGTGTTTTCAGGTGTTTTCGAGACATGTCAAATTTTGACATTTTTTCCATACTATAGCCTTGCTGTTTTTGTCGTTTTTTCAACATGCTATTTAATGGTGTTTTTGACCATTTTTGCAAGGTTTATTGCGATGGCGTGTCTCAGCACGCTATTTTATCCTGTTTTGATGTGTTTTCAGCTGTTTTTAAGACATGTCAAATTTTGACATCTTTCCATACTATAGCCTTGCTGTTTTCCTCATTTTTTCCATCTGCTATATTATGGTGTTCTTGACCATTTTTGCAAGTTGTATTGCTATGGTGTGTCTCAGCACACTATTTTATCCTGTTTTGATGTGTTTTCAGCTGTTTTTAAGACATGTCAAATTTTGACATCTTTCCATACTATAGCCTTGCTGTTTTTGTCATTTTTTCCATATGCTATATTATGGTGTTTTTGACCATTTTTGCAAGGTTTATTGCGATGGCGTGTCTCAGCACGCTATTTTATGTTGTTTTGATGTGTTTTCAGCTGTTTTTAAGACTTGTCAAATTTTGACATTTTTCCACACTATAGCCTTGCTGTTTTTGTCGTTTTTTCCATCTGCTATATTATGGTGTTTTTGGCCATTTTTGCAAGTTTTATTGCTATGGTATGTCTAAGCACGCTATTTTATGCTGTTTTGATGTGTTTTCAGCTCTTTTTAAGACATGTCAGATTTTGACATTTTTCCAAACTATAGCCTTGCTGTTTTTGTCGTTTTTTCAACATGCTATTTAATGGTGTTTTTGACCATTTTTGCAAGTTTTATTGCTATGGTGTGTCTTGCCATGTTATTTTATGCTTTTTTGATGTGTTTTCAGCTTTTTTTAAGATATGTCAAATTTTGACATTTTTCCACACTATAGCCTTGCTGTTTTTGTTGTTTTTTCCATCTGCTATATTATGGTGTTTTCGACCATTGTTGCAAGTTTTATTGCGATGGCGTGTCTCCGCACGTTATTTTATGCTGTTTTGATGTGTTTTCAGCTGTTTTTAAGACATGTCAAATTTTGACATCTTTCCATACTATAGCCTTGCTTTTTTTGTTGTTTTTTCAACATGCTACTTAATGGTGTTTTTGGCCATTTTTGCAAGTTTTATTGCGATGGCGTGTCTCAGCACGCTATTTTATGCTGTTTTGATGTGTTTTCAGCTGTTTTTAAGACATGTCAAATTTTGACATTTTTCCATACTATAGCCTTGCTTTTTTTGTTGTTTTTTCCATTGCCTATATTATGGCGTTTTTGACCATTTCTGAACATTTTAAAGGTATGGCGTGTCTCAGCAGGATGTTTTATGCTGTTTTGAGGTGTTTTCAGCTGTTTTTAAGACATGTCAAATTTTGACATTTTTTCCAAACTATAGCCTTGCTGTTTTTGTCATTTTTTTCCATATGCTATGTTATGGTGTTTTTGACCATTTCTGAACATTTTAAAGGTATGGCGTGTCTCAGCAGGCTATTTGATCCTGTTTTGATGTGTTTTCAGCTGTTTTTAAGACATGCCAGATTTTGACATTTTTCCATACTATAGCCTTGCTTTTTTTGTTGTTTTTTTCCATATGCTATATTATGGTGTTTTTGACCATTTCTGAACATTTTAAAGGTATGGCGTGTCTCAGCACGCTATTTTATCCTGTTTTGATGTGTTTTCAGCTGTTTTTAAGACATGTCAAATTTTGACATTTTTTCCATACTATAGCCTTGCTGTTTTTGTCGTTTTTTCAACATGCTATTTAATGGTGTTTTTGACCATTTTTGCTATGTCTCAGCAGGATGTTTTATGCTGTTTTGAGGTGTTTTCAGCTGTTTTTAAGACATGTCAGATTTTGACATTTTTCCAAACTATAGCCTTGCTGTTTTTGTCGTTTTTTCAACATGCTATTTAATGGTGTTTTTGACCATTTTTGCAAGTTTTATTGCTATGGTGTGTCTTGCCATGTTATTTTATGCTTTTTTGATGTGTTTTCAGCTGTTTTTAAGACATGTCAAATTTTGACATTTTTCCACACTATAGCCTTGATGTTTTTGTCGTTTTTTCCATCTGCTATATTATGGTGTTTTTGGCCATTTTTGCAAGTTTTATTGCGATGGTGTGTCTCAGCACGCTATTTTATGCTGTTTTGATGTGTTTTCAGCTGTTTTTAAGACATGTCAAATTTTGACATTTTTCCATGCTATAGCCTTGCTATTTTTGTCATTTTTTCCATCTGCTATATTATGGTGTTTTTGACCATTTTTGCAAGTTTTATTGGTATGGTGTGTCTAAGCACGTTATTTTATGCTGTTTTGATGTGTTTTCAGCTGTTTTTAAGACATGTCAAATTTTGACATCTTTCCATACTATAGCCTTGCTTTTTTTGTTGTTTTTTCAACAGGCTATTTAATGGTGTTTTTGGCCATTTTTGCAAGTTTTATTGCGATGGCGTGTCTCAGCACGCTATTTTATCCTGTTTTGATGTGTTTTCAGCTGTTTTGAAGACATGTCAGATTTTGACATTTTTAATACTATACTATAACTTTTGATCATTTTTGCACGTGTTAAAGGTATGTCTAAGTATGTCATTTTCAGCTGTTTTGATGTGTTTTCACCTGTTTTAGGGACATGTGAAATTCTAACATTATTTCCATACTATAACCTTGCTGTTTTCGTCGTTTTGTCCATCTGCTATATTATGGTGTTTTTGACCATTTTTGCAAGTTTTATTGCTATGGTGTGTCTAAGCACGTTATTTTATGCTGTTTTGATGTGTTTTCAGCTGTTTTTAAGACATGTCAAATTTTGACATTTTTCCATACTATAGCCTTGCTTTTTTTGTTGTTTTTTGCATATGCTATAATATGGTGTTTTTGACCATTTCTGAACATTTTAAAGGTATGGCGTGTCTCAGCACGCTATTTTATGTTGTTTTGATGTGTTTTCAGCTGTTTTTAAGACTTGTCAAATTTTGACATTTTTCCACACTATAGCCTTGCTATTTTTGTCGTTTTTTCCATCTGCTATATTATGGTGTTTTTGGCCATTTTTGCAAGTTTTATTGCTATGGTATGTCTAAGCACGCTATTTTATGCTGTTTTGATGTGTTTTCAGCTCTTTTTAAGACATGTCAGATTTTGACATTTTTCCAAACTATAGCCTTGCTGTTTTTGTCGTTTTTTCAACATGCTATTTAATGGTGTTTTTGACCATTTTTGCAAGTTTTATTGCTATGGTGTGTCTTGCCATGTTATTTTATGCTTTTTTGATGTGTTTTCAGCTTTTTTTAAGATATGTCAAATTTTGACATTTTTCCACACTATAGCCTTGCTGTTTTTGTCATTTTTTCCATCTGCTATATTATGGTGTTTTCGACCATTGTTGCAAGTTTTATTGCGATGGCGTGTCTCAGCACGTTATTTTATGCTGTTTTGATGTGTTTTCAGCTGTTTTTAAGACATGTCAAATTTTGACATTTTTCCACACTATAGCCTTGCTTTTTTTGTCGTTTTTTCCATCTGCTATATTATGGTGTTTTTGGCCATTTTTGCAAGTTTTATTGCGATGGCGTGTCTCAGCACGCTATTTTATACTGTTTTGATGTGTTTTCAGCTGTTTTTAAGACATGTCAAATTTTGACATTTTTTCCAAACTATAGCCTTGCTGTTTTTGTCATTTTTTTCCATATGCTATGTTATGGTGTTTTTGACCATTTCTGAACATTTTAAAGGTATGGCGTGTCTCAGCAGGCTATTTGATCCTGTTTTGATGTGTTTTCAGCTGTTTTTAAGACATGCCAGATTTTGACATTTTTCCACACTATAGCCTTGCTTTTTTTGTCGTTTTTTCCATCTGCTATATTATGGTGTTTTTGGCCATTTTTGCAAGTTTTATTGCGATGGTGTGTCTCAGCACGCTATTTTATGCTGTTTTGATGTGTTTTCAGCTGTTTTTAAGACATGTCAAATTTTGACATTTTTCCATACTATAACCTTGCTGTTTTCGTTGTTTTGTCATCTGCAATATTATGGTGTTTTTGACCATTTTTGCAAGTTTTATTGCGATGGCGTGTCTCAGCACGTTATTTTATCCTGTTTTAATGTGTTTTCAGCCGGTTTTAAGACATGTCAGATTTTGAAATTTTTCCATACTATAGCCTTGCTTTTTTTGTTGTTTTTTCCATATGCTATATTATGGTGTTTTTGACCATTTCTGAACATTTTAAAGGTATGGCGTGTCTCAGCAGGATGTTTTATGCTGTTTTGATGTGTTTTCAGCTGTTTTTAAGACATGTCAAATTTTGACATTTTTTCCAAACTATAGCCTTGCTGTTTTTGTCGTTTTTTTCAACATGCTATTTAATGGTATTTTTGACCATTTTTGCAAGTTGTATTGCTATGGCGTGTCTCAGCACGCTATTTTATTCTGTTTTGATGTGTTTTCAGCTGGTTTTAAGACATGTCAGATTTCGAAATTTTTCCATACTATAGCCTTGCTTTTTTTGTTGTTTTTTCCATGTGCTATATTATGAGTTTTTTGACCATTTCTGAACATTTTAAAGGTATGGTGTGTCTCAGCACGCTATTTTATCCTGTTTTGATGTGTTTTCAGCTCTTTTTAAGACATGTCAGATTTTGACATTTTTCCAAACTATAGCCTTGCTGTTTTTGTCGTTTTTTCAACATGCTATTTAATGGTGTTTTTGACCATTTTTGCAATTGTATTGCTATGGCGTGTCTCAGCACGCTATTTTATCCTGTGTTGATGTGTTTTCAGCTGTTTTTAAGACATGTCAAATTTTGACATTTTTTCCATACTATAGCCTTGCTGTTTTTGTCGTTTTTTCAACATGCTATTTAATGGTGTTTTTGACCATTTTGCAAGTTTATTGTATGGCGTGTCTCAGCAGGATGTTTTATGCTGTTTTGAGGTGTTTTCAGCTGTTTTTAAGACATGTCAAATTTTGACATTTTTTCCATACTATAGCCTTGCTGTTTTTGTCGTTTTTTCAACATGCTATTTAATGGTGTTTTTGACCATTTTTGCAAGTTTTATTGGTATGGTGTGTCTAAGCACGTTATTTTATGCTGTTTTGATGTGTTTTCAGCTGTTTTTAAGACATGTCAAATTTTGACATCTTTCCATACTATAGCCTTGCTTTTTTTGTTGTTTTTTCAACAGGCTATTTAATGGTGTTTTTGGCCATTTTTGCAAGTTTTATTGCGATGGCGTGTCTCAGCACGCTATTTTATCCTGTTTTGATGTGTTTTCAGCTGTTTTGAAGACATGTCAGATTTTGACATTTTTAATACTATACTATAACTTTTGATCATTTTTGCACGTGTTAAAGGTATGTCTAAGTATGTCATTTTCAGCTGTTTTGATGTGTTTTCACCTGTTTTAGGGACATGTGAAATTCTAACATTATTTCCATACTATAACCTTGCTGTTTTTAAATCGTTTTGTCCATCTGCTATATTATGGTGTTTTTGACCATTTTGCAAGTTTTATTGCTATGGTGTGTCTAAGCACGTTATTTTATGCTGTTTTGATGTGTTTTCAGCTCTTTTTAAGACATGTCAAATTTTGACATTTTTTCCAAACTATAGCCTTGCTGTTTTTGTCGTTTTTTTCAACATGCTATTTAATGGTATTTTTGACCATTTTTGCAAGTTGTATTGCTATGGCGTGTCTCAGCACGCTATTTTATTCTGTTTTGATGTGTTTTCAGCTGGTTTTAAGACATGTCAGATTTCGAAATTTTTCCATACTATAGCCTTGCTTTTTTTGTTGTTTTTTCCATGTGCTATATTATGGGTTTTTTGACCATTTCTGAACATTTTAAAGGTATGGTGTGTCTCAGCACGCTATTTTATCCTGTTTTGATGTGTTTTCAGCTCTTTTTAAGACATGTCAGATTTTGACATTTTTCCAAACTATAGCCTTGCTGTTTTTGTCGTTTTTTCAACATGCTATTTAATGGTGTTTTTGACCATTTTTGCAATTGTATTGCTATGGCGTGTCTCAGCACGCTATTTTATCCTGTGTTGATGTGTTTTCAGGTGTTTTCGAGACATGTCAAATTTTGACATTTTTTCCATACTATAGCCTTGCTGTTTTTGTCGTTTTTTCAACATGCTATTTAATGGTGTTTTTGACCATTTTTGCAAGGTTTATTGCGATGGCGTGTCTCAGCACGCTATTTTATCCTGTTTTGATGTGTTTTCAGCTGTTTTTAAGACATGTCAAATTTTGACATCTTTCCATACTATAGCCTTGCTGTTTTCCTCATTTTTTCCATCTGCTATATTATGGTGTTCTTGACCATTTTTGCAAGTTGTATTGCTATGGTGTGTCTCAGCACACTATTTTATCCTGTTTTGATGTGTTTTCAGCTGTTTTTAAGACATGTCAAATTTTGACATCTTTCCATACTATAGCCTTGCTGTTTTTGTCATTTTTTCCATATGCTATATTATGGTGTTTTTGACCATTTTTGCAAGGTTTATTGCGATGGCGTGTCTCAGCACGCTATTTTATGCTGTTTTGATGTGTTTTCAGCTGTTTTTAAGACATGTCAAATTTTGACATTTTTCCATACTATAGCCTTGATGTTTTGTCGTTTTTCCATCTGCTATATTATGGTGTTTTTGGCCATTTTTGCAAGTTTTATTGCGATGGTGTGTCTCAGCACGCTATTTTATGCTGTTTTGATGTGTTTTCAGCTGTTTTTAAGACATGTCAAATTTTGACATTTTTCCATACTATAACCTTGCTGTTTTCGTCGTTTTGTCATCTGCTATATTATGGTATTTTTGACCATTTTTGCAAGTTTTATTACGATGGCGTGTCTCAGCACGCTATTTTATCCTGTTTTAATGTGTTTTCAGCCGGTTTTAAGACATGTCAGATTTTGAAATTTTTCCATACTATAGCCTTGCTTTTTTTGTTGTTTTTTCCATATGCTATATTATGGTGTTTTTGACCATTTCTGAACATTTTAAAGGTATGGCGTGTCTCAGCAGGATGTTTTGTGCTGTTTTGAGGTGTTTTCAGCTGTTTTTAAGACATGTCAAATTTTGACATTTTTCCAAACTATAGCCTTGCTGTTTTTGTCGTTTTTTTCAACATGCTATTTAATGGTATTTTTGACCATTTTGCAAGTTGTATTGCTATGGCGTGTCTCAGCACGCTATTTTATCCTGTTTTGATGTGTTTTCAGCTGGTTTTAAGACATGTCAGATTTTGAAATTTTTCCATACTATAGCCTTGCTTTTTTTGTTGTTTTTCCATATGCTATATTATGGTTTTTTTGACCATTTCTGAACATTTTAAAGGTATGGCGTGTCTCAGCACGCTATTTTATCCTGTTTTGATGTGTTTTCAGCTCTTTTTAAGACATGTCAGATTTTGACATTTTTCCAAACTATAGCCTTGCTGTTTTTGTCGTTTTTTCAACATGCTATTTAATGGTGTTTTTGACCATTTTTGCAATTGTATTGCTATGGCGTGTCTCAGCACGCTATTTTATCCTGTGTTGATGTGTTTTCAGGTGTTTTCGAGACATGTCAAATTTTGACATTTTTTCCATACTATAGCCTTGCTGTTTTTGTCGTTTTTTCAACATGCTATTTAATGGTGTTTTTGACCATTTTTGCAAGGTTTATTGCGATGGCGTGTCTCAGCACGCTATTTTATCCTGTTTTGATGTGTTTTCAGCTGTTTTTAAGACATGTCAAATTTTGACATCTTTCCATACTATAGCCTTGCTGTTTTCCTCATTTTTTCCATCTGCTATATTATGGTGTTCTTGACCATTTTTGCAAGTTGTATTGCTATGGTGTGTCTCAGCACACTATTTTATCCTGTTTTGATGTGTTTTCAGCTGTTTTTAAGACATGTCAAATTTTGACATCTTTCCATACTATAGCCTTGCTGTTTTTGTCATTTTTTCCATATGCTATATTATGGTGTTTTTGACCATTTTGCAAGGTTTATTGCGATGGCGTGTCTCAGCACGCTATTTTATGCTGTTTTTATGTGTTTTCAGCTGTTTTTAAGACATTTCAAATTTTGACATTTTTCCATACTATAGCCTTGATGTTTTTGTCGTTTTTTCCATCTGCTATATTATGGTGTTTTTGGCCATTTTTGCAAGTTTTAATGCGATGGTGTGTCTCAGCACGCTATTTTATGCTGTTTTGATGTGTTTTCAGCTGTTTTTAAGACATGTCAAATTTTGACATTTTTCCATACTATAAACTTGCTGTTTTCGTCGTTTTGTCATCTGCAATATTATGGTGTTTTTGACCATTTTTGCAAGTTTTATTATATATGGCGTGTCTCAGCACGCTATTTTATCCTGTTTTAATGTGTTTTCAGCCGGTTTTAAGACATGTCAGATTTTGAAATTTTTCCATACTATAGCCTTGCTTTTTTTGTTGTTTTTTCCATATGCTATATTATGGTGTTTTTGACCATTTCTGAACATTTTAAAGGTATGGCGTGTCTCAGCAGGATGTTTTATGCTGTTTTGAGGTGTTTTCAGCTGTTTTTAAGACATGTCAAATTTTGACATTTTTCCAAACTATAGCCTTGCTGTTTTTGTTTTTTCCACATGCTATTTTATGGTGTTTTTGACCATTTTTGCAAGTTGTATTGCTATGGCGTGTCTCAGCACGCTCTTTTATCCTGTTTTGATGTGTTTTCAGCTGGTTTTAAGACATGTCAGATTTCGAATTTTTCCATACTATAGCCTTGCTTTTTTTGTTGTTTTTTCCATATGCTATATTATGGTTTTTTTGACCATTTCTGAACATTTTAAAGGTATGGCGTGTCTCAGCACGCTATTTTATCCTGTTTTGATGTGTTTTCAGCTCTTTTTAAGACATGTCAGATTTTGACATTTTTCCAAACTATAGCCTTGCTGTTTTGTCGTTTTTCAACATGCTATTTAATGGTGTTTTTGACCATTTTTGCAATTGTATTGCTATGGCGTGTCTCAGCACGCTATTTTATCCTGTGTTGATGTGTTTTCAGGTGTTTTCGAGACATGTCAAATTTTGACATTTTTTCCATACTATAGCCTTGCTGTTTTTGTCGTTTTTTCAACATGCTATTTAATGGTGTTTTTGACCATTTTTGCAAGGTTTATTGCGATGGCGTGTCTCAGCACGCTATTTTATCCTGTTTTGATGTGTTTTCAGCTGTTTTTAAGACATGTCAAATTTTGACATCTTTCCATACTATAGCCTTGCTGTTTTCCTCATTTTTTCCATCTGCTATATTATGGTGTTCTTGACCATTTTTGCAAGTTGTATTGCTATGGTGTGTCTCAGCACACTATTTTATCCTGTTTTGATGTGTTTTCAGCTGTTTTTAAGACATGTCAAATTTTGACATCTTTCCATACTATAGCCTTGCTGTTTTTGTCATTTTTCCATATGCTATATTATGGTGTTTTTGACCATTTTGCAAGGTTTATTGCGATGGCGTGTCTCAGCACGCTATTTTATGCTGTTTTGATGTGTTTTCAGCTGTTTTTAAGACATGTCAAATTTTGACATTTTTCCATACTATAGCCTTGCTGTTTTTGTCATTTTTTCCATATGCTATATTATGGTGTTTTTGACAATTTTTGCAAGTTTTATTGCTATGGTGTGTCTAAGCACGTTATTTTATGCTGTTTTGATGTGTTTTCAGCTGTTTTTAAGACATGTCAAATTTTGACATCTTTCCATACTATAGCCTTGCTGTTTTTGTCGTTTTGTCCATTTGCTATATTATGGTGTTTTTGACCGTTTTTGCAAGTTTTATTGCGATGGCGTGTCTCAGCACGCTATTTTATCCTGTTTTGATGTGTTTTCAGCCGGTTTTAAGACATGTCAGATTTTGAAATTTTTCCATACTATAGCCTTGCTTTTTTTGTTGTTTTTTCCATATGCTATATTATCGTGTTTTTGACCATTTCTGAACATTTTAAAGGTATGGCGTGTCTCAGCAGGATGTTTTATGCTGTTTTGAGGTGTTTTCAGCTGTTTTAAGACATGTCAAATTTTGACATTTTTCCAAACTATAGCCTTGCTGTTTTGTCGTTTTTCAACATGCTATTTAATGGTGTTTTTGACCATTTTTGCAAGTTGTATTGCTATGGCGTATCTCAGCACGCTATTTTATCCTGTTTTGATGTGTTTTCAGCTGTTTTTAAGACATGTCAAATTTTGACATTTTTCCATACTATAGCCTTGCTGTTTTCGTCATTTTTTCCATCTGCTATATTATGGTGTTTTTGACCATTTTTGCAAGTTGTATTGCTATGGTGTGTCTCAGCACGCTATTTTATCCTGTTTTGATGTGTTTTCAGCTCTTTTTAAGACATGTCAGATTTTGACATTTTTCCATACTATAGCCTTGCTGTTTTTGTCGTTTTTTCAACATGCTATTTAATGGTGTTTTTGACCATTTTTGCAAGTTGTATTGCTATGGAGTGTCTCAGCACGCTATTTTATCCTGTTTTGATGTGTTTTCAGCTGTTTTTAATACATGTCAGATTTTGAAATTTTTCCATACTATAGCCTTGCTTTTTGTTGTTTTTCCATCTGCTATATTATCGTGTTTTTGAGCATTTCTGAACATTCTAAAGGTATGGCGTGTCTCAGCAGGATGTTTTATGCTGTTTTGAGGTGTTTTCAGCTGTTTTAAGACATGTCAAATTTTTACATTTTTTCCAAACTATAGCCTTGCTGTTTTTGTCGTTTTTTTCAACATGCTATTTAATGGTGTTTTTGACCATTTTTGCAAGTTGTATTGCTATGGCGTGTCTCAGCACGCTATTTTATCCTGTGTTGATGTGTTTTCAGGTGTTTTCGAGACATGTCAAATTTTGACATTTTTTCCATACTATAGCCTTGCTGTTTTTGTCGTTTTTTCAACATGCTATTTAATGGTGTTTTTGACCATTTTTACAAGTTGTATTGCTATGGTGTGTCTAAGCACGTTATTTTATGCTGTTTTGATGTGTTTTCAGCTGTTTTTAAGACATGTCAAATTTTGACATCTTTCCATACTATAGCCTTGCTTTTTTTATTGTTTTTTCAACATGCTATTTAATGGTGTTTTTGGCCATTTTTGCAAGTTTTATTGCGATGGTGTGTCTCAGCATGCTATTTTATCCTGTTTTGATGTGTTTTCAGGTGTTTTCAGAGACATGTCAAATTTTGACATTTTTTTCCATACTATAGCCTTGCTGTTTTGTCGTTTTTCAACATGCTATTTAATGGTGTTTTTGACCATTTTGCAAGGTTTATTGCGATGGCGTGTCTCAACGCTATTTTATCCTGTTTTGATGTGTTTTCAGCTGTTTTAAGACATGTCAAATTTTGACATCTTTCCATACTATAGCCTTGCTGTTTTCCTCATTTTTCCATCTGCTATATTATGGTGTTCTTGACCATTTTGCAAGTTGTATTGCTATGGTGTGTCTCAGCACACTATTTTATCCTGTTTTGATGTGTTTTCAGCTGTTTTTAAGACATGTCAAATTTTGACATCTTTCCATACTATAGCCTTGCTGTTTTTGTCATTTTTTCCATATGCTATATTATGGTGTTTTTGACCATTTTTGCAAGGTTTATTGCGATGGCGTGTCTCAGCACGCTATTTTATGCTGTTTTGATGTGTTTTCAGCTGTTTTTAAGACATGTCAAATTTTGACATTTTTCCATACTATAGCCTTGCTGTTTTTGTCGTTTTTTCCATCTGCTATATTATGGTGTTTTGGCCATTTTGCAAGTTTTAATGCGATGGTGTGTCTCAGCACGCTATTTTATGCTGTTTTGATGTGTTTTCAGCTGTTTTTAAGACATGTCAAATTTTGACATTTTTCCATACTATAAACTTGCTGTTTTTCGTTTTGTCATCTGCAATATTATGGTGTTTTGACCATTTTTGCAAGTTTTATTGCGATGGCGTGTCTCAGCACGCTATTTTATCCTGTTTTAATGTGTTTTCAGCGGTTTTAAGACATGTCAGATTTTGAAATTTTTCCATACTATAGCCTTGCTTTTTTGTTGTTTTTTCCATATGCTATATTATGGTGTTTTTGACCATTTCTGAACATTTTAAAGGTATGGCGTGTCTCAGCAGGATGTTTTATGCTGTTTTGAGGTGTTTTCAGCTGTTTTTAAGACATGTCAAATTTTGACATTTTTTCCAAACTATAGCCTTGCTGTTTTTGTCGTTTTTTTCAACATGCTATTTAATGGTATTTTTGACCATTTTTGCAAGTTGTATTGCTATGGCGTGTCTCAGCACGCTATTTTATCCTGTTTTGATGTGTTTTCAGCTGGTTTTAAGACATGTCAGATCTCGAAATTTTTCCATACTATAGCCTTGCTTTTTTTGTTGTTTTTCCATATACTATATTATGGTTTTTTGACCATTTCTGAACATTTTAAAGGTATGGCGTGTCTCAGCACGCTATTTTATCCTGTTTTGATGTGTTTTCAGCTCTTTTTAAGACATGTCAGATTTTGACATTTTTCCAAACTATAGCCTTGCTGTTTTTTGTCGTTTTTTCAACATGCTATTTAATGGTGTTTTGACCATTTTGCAATTGTATTGCTATGGCGTGTCTCAGCACGCTATTTTATCCTGTGTTGATGTGTTTTCATGTGTTTTCGAGACATGTCAAATTTTGACATTTTTTCCATACTATAGCCTTGCTGTTTTTGTCGTTTTTTCAACATGCTATTTAATGGTGTTTTTGACCATTTTTGCAAGGTTTATTGCGATGGCGTGTCTCAGCACGCTATTTTATCCTGTTTTGATGTGTTTTCAGCTGTTTTTAAGACATGTCAAATTTTGACATCTTTCCATACTATAGCCTTGCTGTTTTCCTCATTTTTCCATCTGCTATATTATGGTGTTCTTGACCATTTTTGCAAGTTGTATTGCTATGGTGTGTCTCAGCACACTATTTTATCCTGTTTTGATGTGTTTTCAGCTGTTTTTAAGACATGTCAAATTTTGACATCTTTCCATACTATAGCCTTGCTGTTTTGTCATTTTTCCATATGCTATATTATGGTGTTTTTGACCATTTTTGCAAGGTTTATTGCGATGGCGTGTCTCAGCACGCTATTTTATGCTGTTTTGATGTGTTTTCAGCTGTTTTTAAGACATGTCAAATTTTGACATTTTTCCATACTATAGCCTTGCTGTTTTTGTCATTTTTTCCATATGCTATATTATGGTGTTTTTGACCATTTTTGCAAGTTTTATTGCTATGGTGTGTCTAAGCACGTTATTTTATGCTGTTTTGATGTGTTTTCAGCTGTTTTTAAGACATGTCAAATTTTGACATCTTTCCATACTATAGCCTTGCTGTTTTTGTCGTTTTGTCCATTTGCTATATTATGGTGTTTTTGACTGTTTTGCAAGTTTTATTGCGATGGCGTGTCTCAGCACGCTATTTTATCCTGTTTTGATGTGTTTTCAGCCGGTTTTAAGACATGTCAGATTTTGAAATTTTTCCATACTATAGCCTTGCTTTTTTTGTTGTTTTTTCCATATGCTATATTATCGTGTTTTTGACCATTTCTGAACATTTTAAAGGTATGGCGTGTCTCAGCAGGATGTTTTATGCTGTTTTGAGGTGTTTTCAGCTGTTTTTAAGACATGTCAAATTTTGACATTTTTTCCAAACTATAGCCTTGCTGTTTTTGTCGTTTTTTCAACATGCTTTTTAATGGTGTTTTGACCATTTTGCAAGTTGTATTGCTATGGCGTATCTCAGCACGCTTATTTTATCCTGTTTTGATGTGTTTTCAGCTGTTTTTAAGACATGTCAAATTTTGACATTTTCCATACTATAGCCTTGCTGTTTTCGTCATTTTTCCATCTGCTATATTATGGTGTTTTTGACCATTTTGCAAGTTGTATTGCTATGGTGTGTCTCAGCACGCTATTTTATCCTGTTTTGATGTGTTTTCAGCTCTTTTTAAGACATGTCAGATTTTGACATTTTTCCATACTATAGCCTTGCTGTTTTTGTCGTTTTTTCAACATGCTATTTAATGGTGTTTTTGACCATTTTTGCAAGTTGTATTGCTATGGAGTGTCTCAGCACGCTATTTTATCCTGTTTTGATGTGTTTTCAGCTGTTTTTAAGACATGTCAGATTTTGAAATTTTTCCATACTATAGCCTTGCTTTTTTTGTTGTTTTTTCCATCTGCTATATTATCGTGTTTTTGAGCATTTCTGAACATTCTAAAGGTATGGCGTGTCTCAGCAGGATGTTTTATGCTGTTTTGAGGTGTTTTCAGCTGTTTTTAAGACATGTCAAATTTTGACATTTTTCCAAACTATAGCCTTGCTGTTTTTGTCGTTTTTTCAACATGCTATTTAATGGTGTTTTTGACCATTTTTGCAAGTTGTATTGCTATGGCGTGTCTCAGCACGCTATTTTATCCTGTGTTGATGTGTTTTCAGGTGTTTTGAGACATGTCAAATTTTGACATTTTTTCCATACTATAGCCTTGCTGTTTTTGTCGTTTTTTCAACATGCTATTTAATGGTGTTTTTGACCATTTTTACAAGTTGTATTGCTATGGTGTGTCTAAGCACGTTATTTTATGCTGTTTTGATGTGTTTTCAGCTGTTTTTAAGACATGTCAAATTTTGACATCTTTCCATACTATAGCCTTGCTTTTTTTATTGTTTTTTCAACATGCTATTTAATGGTGTTTTTGGCCATTTTTGCAAGTTTTATTGCGATGGTGTGTCTCAGCACGCTATTTTATCCTGTTTTGATGTGTTTTCAGGTGTTTTCGAGACATGTCAAATTTTGACATTTTTTCCATACTATAGCCTTGCTGTTTTTGTCGTTTTTTCAACATGCTATTTAATGGTGTTTTTGACCATTTTTGCAAGGTTTATTGCGATGGCGTGTCTCAGCACGCTATTTTATCCTGTTTTGATGTGTTTTCAGCTGTTTTTAAGACATGTCAAATTTTGACATCTTTCCATACTATAGCCTTGCTGTTTTCCTCATTTTTCCATCTGCTATATTATGGTGTTCTTGACCATTTTGCAAGTTGTATTGCTATGGTGTGTCTCAGCACAATATTTTATCCTGTTTTGATGTGTTTTCAGCTGTTTTTAAGACATGTCAAATTTTGACATCTTTCCATACTATAGCCTTGCTGTTTTTGTCATTTTTTCCATATGCTATATTATGGTGTTTTTGACCATTTTTGCAAGGTTTATTGCGATGGCGTGTCTCAGCACGCTATTTTATGCTGTTTTGATGTGTTTTCAGCTGTTTTTAAGACATGTCAAATTTTGACATTTTTCCATACTATAGCCTTGATGTTTTTGTCGTTTTTTCCATCTGCTATATTATGGTGTTTTTGGCCATTTTTGCAAGTTTTAATGCGATGGTGTGTCTCAGCACGCTATTTTATGCTGTTTTGATGTGTTTTCAGCTGTTTTTAAGACATGTCAAATTTTGACATTTTTCCATACTATAAACTTGCTGTTTTCGTCGTTTTGTCATCTGCTATATTATGGTGTTTTTGACCATTTTTGCAAGTTTTATTGCGATGGCGTGTCTCAGCACGCTATTTTATCCTGTTTTAATGTGTTTTCAGCCGGTTTTAAGACATGTCAGATTTTGAAATTTTTCCATACTATAGCCTTGCTTTTTTTGTTGTTTTTTCCATATGCTATATTATGGTGTTTTTGACCATTTCTGAACATTTTAAAGGTATGGCGTGTCTCAGCAGGATGTTTTATGCTGTTTTGAGGTGTTTTCAGCTGTTTTTAAGACATGTCAAATTTTGACATTTTTCCAAACTATAGCCTTGCTGTTTTTGTCGTTTTTTCAACATGCTATTTAATGGTGTTTTTGACCATTTTTGCAATTGTATTGCTATGGCGTGTCTCAGCACGCTATTTTATCCTGTGTTGATGTGTTTTCAGGTGTTTTCGAGACATGTCAAATTTTGACATTTTTTCCATACTATAGCCTTGCTGTTTTTGTCGTTTTTTCAACATGCTATTTAATGGTGTTTTTGACCATTTTTGCAAGGTTTATTGCGATGGCGTGTCTCAGCACGCTATTTTATCCTGTTTTGATGTGTTTTCAGCTGTTTTTAAGACATGTCAAATTTTGACATCTTTCCATACTATAGCCTTGCTGTTTTCCTCATTTTTTCCATCTGCTATATTATGGTGTTCTTGACCATTTTTGCAAGTTGTATTGCTATGGCGTGTCTCAGCACGCTATTTTATGCTGTTTTGATGTGTTTTCAGCTGTTTTTAAGACATGTCAAATTTTGACATCTTTCCATACTATAGCCTTGCTGTTTTTGTCATTTTTTCCATATGCTATATTATGGTGTTTTTGACCATTTTTGCAAGGTTTATTGCGATGGCGTGTCTCAGCACGCTATTTTATGCTGTTTTGATGTGTTTTCAGCTGTTTTTAAGACATGTCAAATTTTGACATTTTTCCATACTATAGCCTTGCTGTTTTTGTCATTTTTTCCATATGCTATATTATGGTGTTTTTGACAATTTTTGCAAGTTTTATTGCTATGGTGTGTCTAAGCACGTTATTTTATGCTGTTTTGATGTGTTTTCAGCTGTTTTTAAGACATGTCAAATTTTGACATCTTTCCATACTATAGCCTTGCTGTTTTTGTCGTTTTGTCCATTTGCTATATTATGGTGTTTTTGACCATTTTGCAAGTTTTATTGTGATGGCGTGTCTCAGCACGCTATTTTATCCTGTTTTGATGTGTTTTCAGCCGGTTTTAAGACATGTCAGATTTTGAAATTTTTCCATACTATAGCCTTGCTTTTTTTGTTGTTTTTTCCATATGCTATATTATCGTGTTTTTGACCATTTCTGAACATTTTAAAGGTATGGCGTGTCTCAGCAGGATGTTTTATGCTGTTTTGAGGTGTTTTCAGCTGTTTTTAAGACATGTCAAATTTTGACATTTTTTCCAAACTATAGCCTTGCTGTTTTTGTCGTTTTTTCAACATGCTATTTAATGGTGTTTTTGACCATTTTTGCAAGTTGTATTGCTATGGCGTATCTCAGCACGCTATTTTATCCTGTTTTGATGTTTTTTCTGCTGTTTTAAGACATGTCAAATTTTGACATTTTTCCATACTATAGCCTTGCTGTTTTCGTCATTTTTTCCATCTGCTATATTATGGTGTTTTTGACCATTTTTGCAAGTTGTATTGCTATGGTGTGTCTCAGCACGCTATTTTATCCTGTTTTGATGTGTTTTCAGCTCTTTTTAAGACATGTCAGATTTTGACATTTTTCCATACTATAGCCTTGCTGTTTTTGTCGTTTTTCAACATGCTATTTAATGGTGTTTTTGACCATTTTTGCAAGTTGTATTGCTATGGAGTGTCTCAGCACGCTATTTTATCCTGTTTTGATGTGTTTTCAGCTGTTTTTAAGACATGTCAGATTTTGAAATTTTTCCATACTATAGCCTTGCTTTTTTTGTTGTTTTTTCCATATGCTATATTATCGTGTTTTTGAGCATTTCTGAACATTCTAAAGGTATGGCGTGTCTCAGCAGGATGTTTTATGCTGTTTTGAGGTGTTTTCAGCTGTTTTTAAGACATGTCAAATTTTGACATTTTTTCCAAACTATAGCCTTGCTGTTTTTGTCGTTTTTTTCAACATGCTATTTAATGGTGTTTTTGACCATTTTTGCAAGTTGTATTGCTATGGCGTGTCTCAGCACGCTATTTTATCCTGTGTTGATGTGTTTTCAGGTGTTTTCGAGACATGTCAAATTTTGACATTTTTTCCATACTATAGCCTTGCTGTTTTTGTCGTTTTTTCAACATGCTATTTAATGGTGTTTTTGACCATTTTTACAAGTTGTATTGCTATGGTGTGTCTAAGCACGTTATTTTATGCTGTTTTGATGTGTTTTCAGCTGTTTTTAAGACATGTCAAATTTTGACATCTTTCCATACTATAGCCTTGCTTTTTTTATTGTTTTTTCAACATGCTATTTAATGGTGTTTTTGGCCATTTTTGCAAGTTTTATTGCGATGGTGTGTCTCAGCATGCTATTTTATGCTGTTTTGATGTGTTTTCAGCTGTTTTTAAGACATGTCAAATTTTGACATTTTTCCACACTATAGCCTTGCTGTTTTTGTCATTTTTCCATCTGCTATATTATGGTGTTCTTGACCATTTTTGCAAGTTGTATTGCTATGGTGTGTCTCAGCACGCTATTTTATCCTGTTTTGATGTGTTTTCAGCTGGTTTTAAGACATGTCAGATTTTGAAATTTTTCCATACTATAGCCTTGCTTTTTTTGTTGTTTTTTCCATATGCTATATTGTGGTGTTTTTGACCATTTCTGAACATTTTAAAGGTATGGCGTGTCTCAGCACGCTATTTTATCCTGTTTTGATGTGTTTTCAGCTCTTTTTAAGACATGTCAAATTTTGACATTTTTCCATACTATAGCCTTGCTGTTTTCGTCGTTTTGTCCATCTGCTATATTATGGTGTTTTTGACCATTTTTGCAAGTTTTATTGCTATGGTGTGTCTAAGCACGTTATTTTATGCTGTTTTGATGTGTTTTCAGCTCTTTTTAAGACATGTCAGATTTTGACATTTTTCCAAACTCTAGCCTTGCTGTTTTTGTCATTTTTTCCATATGCTATATTATGGTGTTTTTGACCATTTTTGCAAGGTTTATTGCTATGGCGTGTCTCAGCACGCTATTTTATCCTGTTTTGATGTGTTTTCAGCTGTTTTTAAGACATGTCAAATTTTGACATTTTTCCATACTATAGCCTTGCTGTTTTCGTCATTTTTTCCATCTGCTATATTATGGTGTTTTTGACCATTTTTGCAAGTTGTATTGCTATGGTGTGTCTCAGCACGCTATTTTATCCTGTTTTGATGTGTTTTCAGCTCTTTTTAAGACATGTCAGATTTTGACATTTTTCCAAACTATAGCCTTGCTGTTTTGTCGTTTTTCAACATGCTATTTAATGGTGTTTTGACCATTTTGCAAGTTGTATTGCGATGGCGTGTCTCAGCACGCTATTTTATCCTGTTTTGATGTGTTTTCAGCTGTTTTTAAGACATGTCAGATTTTGAAATTTTTCCATACTATAGCCTTGCTTTTTTTGTTGTTTTTTCCATATGCTATATTATCGTGTTTTTGAGCATTTCTGAACATTCTAAAGGTATGGCGTGTCTCAGCAGGATGTTTTATGCTGTTTTGAGGTGTTTTCAGCTGTTTTTAAGACATGTCAAATTTTGACATTTTTCCAAACTATAGCCTTGCTGTTTTTGTCGTTTTTTCAACATGCTATTTAATGGTGTTTTTGACCATTTTTGCAAGTTGTATTGCTATGGCGTGTCTCAGCACGCTATTTTATCCTGTGTTGATGTGTTTTCAGGTGTTTTCGAGACATGTCAAATTTTGACATTTTTTCCATACTATAGCCTTGCTGTTTTTGTCGTTTTTTCAACATGCTATTTAATGGTGTTTTTGACCATTTTTACAAGTTGTATTGCTATGGTGTGTCTAAGCACGTTATTTTATGCTGTTTTGATGTGTTTTCAGCTGTTTTTAAGACATGTCAAATTTTGACATCTTTCCATACTATAGCCTTGCTTTTTTTATTGTTTTTTCAACATGCTATTTAATGGTGTTTTTGGCCATTTTTGCAAGTTTTATTGCGATGGTGTGTCTCAGCATGCTATTTTATGCTGTTTTGATGTGTTTTCAGCTGTTTTTAAGACATGTCAAATTTTGACATTTTTCCACACTATAGCCTTGCTGTTTTCGTCATTTTTTCCATCTGCTATATTATGGTGTTCTTGACCATTTTTGCAAGTTGTATTGCTATGGTGTGTCTCAGCACGCTATTTTATCCTGTTTTGATGTGTTTTCAGCTGGTTTTAAGACATGTCAGATTTTGAAATTTTTCCATACTATAGCCTTGCTTTTTTTGTTGTTTTTTCCATATGCTATATTATGGTGTTTTTGACCATTTCTGAACATTTTAAAGGTATGGCGTGTCTCAGCACGCTATTTTATCCTGTTTTGATGTGTTTTCAGCTCTTTTTAAGACATGTCAAATTTTGACATTTTTCCATACTATAGCCTTGCTGTTTTCGTCGTTTTGTCCATCTGCTATATTATGGTGTTTTTGACCATTTTTGCAAGTTTTATTGCTATGGTGTGTCTAAGCACGTTATTTTATGCTGTTTTGATGTGTTTTCAGCTCTTTTTAAGACATGTCAGATTTTGACATTTTTCCAAACTATAGCCTTGCTGTTTTTGTCATTTTTTCCATATGCTATATTATGGTGTTTTTGACCATTTTTGCAAGGTTTATTGCTATGGCGTGTCTCAGCACGCTATTTTATCCTGTTTTGATGTGTTTTCAGCTGTTTTTAAGACATGTCAGATTTTGACATTTTTCCATACTATAGCCTTGCTGTTTTTGTCGTTTTTTCAACATGCTATTTAATGGTGTTTTTGACCATTGTTGCAATTTTTATTGCTATGGTGTGTCTCAGCACGTTATTTTATGCTGTTTTGATGTGTTTTCAGCTGTTTTTAAGACATGTCAAATTTTGACATCTTTCCATACTATAGCCTTGCTGTTTTTGTCGTTTTGTCCATCTGCTATATTATGGTGTTTTTGACCATTTTTGCAAGGTTTATTGCGATAGCGTGTCTCAGCACGCTATTTTATCCTGTTTTGATGTGTTTTCAGCTGTTTTTAAGACATGTCAAATTTTGACATCTTTCCATACTATAGCCTTGCTTTTTTTGTTGTTTTTTCCATATGCTATATTATGGTGTTTTTGACCATTTCTGAACATTTTAAAGGTATGGCGTGTCTCAGCACGCTATTTTATCCTGTTTTGATGTGTTTTCAGCTCTTTTTAAGACATGTCAGATTTTGACATTTTTCCAAACTATAGCCTTGCTGTTTTTGTCATTTTTTCCATATGCTATATTATGGTGTTTTTGACCATTTTTGCAAGGTTTATTGCTATGGCGTGTCTCAGCACGCTATTTTATCCTGTTTTGATGTGTTTTCAGCTGTTTTTAAGACATGTCAGATTTTGACATTTTTCCATACTATAGCCTTGCTGTTTTTGTCGTTTTTTCAACATGCTATTTAATGGTGTTTTTGACCATTGTTGCAATTTTTATTGCTATGGTGTGTCTCAGCACGTTATTTTATGCTGTTTTGATGTGTTTTCAGCTGTTTTTAAGACATGTCAAATTTTGACATCTTTCCATACTATAGCCTTGCTGTTTTTGTCGTTTTGTCCATCTGCTATATTATGGTGTTTTTGACCATTTTTGCAAGGTTTATTGCGATGGCGTGTCTCAGCACGCTATTTTATCCTGTTTTGATGTGTTTTCAGCTGTTTTTAAGACATGTCAAATTTTGACATCTTTCCATACTATAGCCTTGCTTTTTTTATTGTTTTTTCAACATGCTATTTAATGGTGTTTTTGGCCATTTTTGCAAGTTTTATTGCGATGGCGTGTCTCAGCATGCTATTTTATGCTGTTTTGATGTGTTTTCAGCTGTTTTTAAGACATGTCAAATTTTGACATTTTTCCATACTATAGCCTTGCTGTTTTCGTCATTTTTTCCATCTGCTATATTATGGTGTTCTTGACCATTTTTGCAAGTTGTATTGCTATGGTGTGTCTCAGCACGCTATTTTATCCTGTTTTGATGTGTTTTCAGCTGGTTTTAAGACATGTCAGATTTTGAAATTTTTCCATACTATAGCCTTGCTTTTTTTGTTGTTTTTTCCATATGCTATATTATGGTGTTTTTGACCATTTCTGAACATTTTAAAGGTATGGCGTGTCTCAGCACGCTATTTTATCCTGTTTTGATGTGTTTTCAGCTCTTTTTAAGACATGTCAGACTTTGACATTTTTCCAAACTATAGCCTTGCTGTTTTTGTCGTTTTTTCAACATGCTATTTAATGGTGTTTTTGACCATTTTTGCAAGTTGTATTGCTATGGCGTGTCTCAGCACGCTATTTTATCCTGTTTTGATGTGTTTTCAGCTGTTTTTAAGACATGTCAGATTTTGAAATTTTTCCATACTATAGCCTTGCTTTTTTTGTTGTTTTTTCCATATGCTATATTATGGTGTTTTTGACCATTTCTGAACATTTTAAAGGTATGGCGTGTCTCAGCACGCTATTTTATCCTGTTTTGATGTGTTTTCAGCTCTTTTTAAGACATGTCAAATTTTGACATTTTTCCATACTATAGCCTTGCTGTTTTCGTCGTTTTGTCCAAACTATAGCCTTGCTGTTTTTGTCATTTTTTCCATATGCTATATTATGGTGTTTTTGACCATTTTTGCAAGGTTTATTGCGATGGCGTGTCTCAGCACGCTATTTTATCCTGTTTTGATGTGTTTTCATGTCTTTTTAAGACATGTCAGATTTTGACATTTTTCCAAACTATAGCCTTGCTGTTTTTGTCGTTTTTTCAACATGCTATTTAATGGTGTTTTTGACCATTTTTGCAAGTTGTATTGCTATGGCGTGTTTATCCTGTTTTGATGTGTTTTCAGCTGGTTTTAAGACATGTCAGATTTTGAAATTTTTCCATACTATAGCCTTGCTTTTTTTGTTGTTTTTTCCATATGCTATATTATGGTGTTTTTGACCATTTCTGAACATTTTAAAGGTATGGCGTGTCTCAGCACGCTATTTTATCCTGTTTTGATGTGTTTTCAGCTCTTTTTAAGACATGTCACACTTTGACATTTTTCCAAACTATTGCCTTGCTGTTTTTGTCGTTTTTTCAACATGCTATTTAATGGTGTTTTTGACCATTTTTGCAAGTTGTATTGCTATGGCGTGTCTCAGCACGCTATTTTATCCTGTTTTGATGTGTTTTCAGCTGTTTTTAAGACATGTCAGATTTTGAAATTTTTCCATACTATAGCCTTGCTTTTTTTGTTGTTTTTTCCATATGCTATATTGTGGTGTTTTTGACCATTTCTGAACATTTTAAAGGTATGGCGTGTCTCAGCACGCTATTTTATCCTGTTTTGATGTGTTTTCAGCTCTTTTTAAGACATGTCAAATTTTGACATTTTTCCATACTATAGCCTTGCTGTTTTCGTCGTTTTGTCCATCTGCTATATTATGGTGTTTTTGACCATTTTTGCAAGTTTTATTGCTATGGTGTGTCTAAGCACGTTATTTTATGCTGTTTTGATGTGTTTTCAGCTCTTTTTAAGACATGTCAGATTTTGACATTTTTCCAAACTATAGCCTTGCTGTTTTTGTCATTTTTTCCATATGCTATATTATGGTGTTTTTGACCATTTTTGCAAGGTTTATTGCGATGGCGTGTCTCAGCACGCTATTTTATCCTGTTTTGATGTGTTTTCATGTCTTTTTAAGACATGTCAGATTTTGACATTTTTCCAAACTATAGCCTTGCTGTTTTTGTCGTTTTTTCAACATGCTATTTAATGGTGTTTTTGACCATTTTTGCAAGTTGTATTGCTATGGCGTGTCTCAGCACGCTATTTTATCCTGTTTTGATGTGTTTTCAGCTGTTTTTAAGACATGTCAAATTTTGACATTTTTCCATACTATAGCCTTGCTGTTTTTGTCGTTTTTTCAACATGCTATTTAATGGTGTTTTTGACCATTGTTGCAATTTTTATTGCTATGGTGTGTCTAAGCACGTTATTTTATGCTGTTTTGATGTGTTTTCAGCTGTTTTTAAGACATGTCAAATTTTGACATCTTTCCATACTATAGCCTTGCTGTTTTTGTCGTTTTGTCCATCTGCTATATTATGGTGTTTTTGACCATTTTTGCAAGGTTTATTGCGATGGCGTGTCTCAGCACGCTATTTTATCCTGTTTTGATGTGTTTTCAGCTGTTTTTAAGACATGTCAAATTTTGACATCTTTCCATACTATAGCCTTGCTTTTTTATTGTTTTTTCAACATGCTATTTAATGGTGTTTTTGGCCATTTTTGCAAGTTTTATTGCGATGGCGTGTCTCAGCATGCTATTTTATGCTGTTTTGATGTGTTTTCAGCTGTTTTTAAGACATGTCAAATTTTGACATTTTTCCATACTATAGCCTTGCTGTTTTCGTCATTTTTTCCATCTGCTATATTATGGTGTTCTTGACCATTTTTGCAAGTTGTATTGCTATGGTGTGTCTCAGCACGCTATTTTATCCTGTTTTGATGTGTTTTCAGCTGGTTTTAAGACATGTCAGATTTTGAAATTTTTCCATACTATAGCCTTGCTTTTTTTGTTGTTTTTTCCATATGCTATATTATGGTGTTTTTGACCATTTCTGAACATTTTAAAGGTATGGCGTGTCTCAGCACGCTATTTTATCCTGTTTTGATGTGTTTTCAGCTCTTTTTAAGACATGTCACACTTTGACATTTTCCAAACTATAGCCTTGCTGTTTTTGTCGTTTTTCAACATGCTATTTAATGGTGTTTTGACCATTTTGCAAGTTGTATTGCTATGGCGTGTCTCAGCACGCTATTTTATCCTGTTTTGATGTGTTTTCAGCTGTTTTTAAGACATGTCAGATTTCGAAATTTTTCCATACTATAGCCTTGCTTTTTTTGTTGTTTTTTCCATATGCTATATTATGGTGTTTTTGACCATTTCTGAACATTCTAAAGGTATGGCGTGTCTCAGCAGGATGTTTTATGCTGTTTTGAGGTGTTTTCAGCTGTTTTTAAGACATGTCAAATTTTGACATTTTTTCCAAACTATAGCCTTGCTGTTTTTGTCGTTTTTTTCAACATGCTATTTAATGGTGTTTTTGACCATTTTTGCAAGTTGTATTGCTATGGCGTGTCTCAGCACGCTATTTTATCCTGTGTTGATGTGTTTTCAGGTGTTTTCGAGACATGTCAAATTTTGACATTTTTTCCATACTATAGCCTTGCTGTTTTTGTCGTTTTTTCAACATGCTATTTAATGGTGTTTTTGACCATTTTTACAAGTTTTATTGCTATGGTGTGTCTCAGCACGTTATTTTATGCTGTTTTGATGTGTTTTCAGCTGTTTTTAAGACATGTCAGATTTTGACATTTTTCCAAACTATAGCTCTGCTGTTTTTGTCGTTTATTCAACATGCTATTTAATGGTGTTTTTGACCATATTTGCAAGTTTTATTGCTATGGTGTGTCTAAGCACGTTATTTTATGCTGTTTTGATGTGTTTTCAGCTGTTTTTAAGACATGTCAAATTTTGACATCTTTCCATACTATAGCCTTGCTTTTTTTGTGTTTTTTTCAACATGCTATTTAATGGTGTTTTTGGCCATTTTTGCAAGTTTTATTGCGATGGCGTGTCTCAGCATGCTATTTTATGCTGTTTTGATGTGTTTTCAGCTGTTTTTAAGACATGTCAAATTTTGACATTTTTCCATACTATAGCCTTGCTGTTTTCGTCGTTTTGTCCATCTGCTATATTATGGTGTTTTTAACCATTTTTGCAAGTTTTATTGCTATGGTGTGTCTAAGCACGTTATTTTATGCTGTTTTGATGTGTTTTCAGCTCTTTTTAAGACATGTCAGATTTTGACATTTTTCCAAACTCTAGCCTTGCTGTTTTTGTCATTTTTCCATATGCTATATTATGGTGTTTTTGACCATTTTGCAAGGTTTATTGCTATGGCGTGTCTCAGCACGCTATTTTATCCTGTTTTGATGTGTTTTCAGCTGTTTTTAAGACATGTCAGATTTTGACATTTTTCCATACTATAGCCTTGCTGTTTTTGTCGTTTTTTCAACATGCTATTTAATGGTGTTTTTGACCATTGTTGCAATTTTTATTGCTATGGTGTGTCTAAGCACGTTATTTTATGCTGTTTTGATGTGTTTTCAGCTGTTTTTAAGACATGTCAAATTTTGACATCTTTCCATACTATAGCCTTGCTGTTTTTGTCGTTTTGTCCATCTGCTATATTATGGTGTTTTTGACCATTTTTGCAAGGTTTATTGCGATGGCGTGTCTCAGCACGCTATTTTATCCTGTTTTGATGTGTTTTCAGCTGTTTTTAAGACATGTCAAATTTTGACATCTTTCCATACTATAGCCTTGCTTTTTTTATTGTTTTTTCAACATGCTATTTAATGGTGTTTTGGCCATTTTGCAAGTTTTATTGCGATGGCGTGTCTCAGCATGCTATTTTATGCTGTTTTGATGTGTTTTCAGCTGTTTTTAAGACATGTCAAATTTTGACATTTTCCATACTATAACCTTGCTGTTTTCGTCATTTTTTCCATCTGCTATATTATGGTGTTCTTGACCATTTTTGCAAGTTGTATTGCTATGGTGTGTCTCAGCACGCTATTTTATCCTGTTTTGATGTGTTTTCAGCTGGTTTTAAGACATGTCAGATTTTGAAATTTTTCCATACTATAGCCTTGCTTTTTTTGTTGTTTTTTCCATATGCTATATTGTGGTGTTTTTGACCATTTCTGAACATTTTAAAGGTATGGCGTGTCTCAGCACGCTATTTTATCCTGTTTTGATGTGTTTTCAGCTCTTTTTAAGACATGTCAAATTTTGACATTTTTCCATACTATAGCCTTGCTGTTTTCGTCGTTTTGTCCATCTGCTATATTATGGTGTTTTTGACCATTTTTGCAAGTTTTATTGCTATGGTGTGTCTAAGCACGTTATTTTATGCTGTTTTGATGTGTTTTCAGCTCTTTTTAAGACATGTCAGATTTTGACATTTTTCCAAACTATAGCCTTGCTGTTTTTGTCATTTTTTCCATATGCTATATTATGGTGTTTTTGACCATTTTTGCAAGGTTTATTGCGATGGCGTGTCTCAGCACGCTATTTTATCCTGTTTTGATGTGTTTTCATGTCTTTTTAAGACATGTCAGATTTTGACATTTTTCCAAACTATAGCCTTGCTGTTTTTGTCGTTTTTTCAACATGCTATTTAATGGTGTTTTTGACCATTTTTGCAAGTTGTATTGCTATGGCGTGTCTCAGCACGCTATTTTATCCTGTTTTGATGTGTTTTCAGCTGTTTTTAAGACATGTCAAATTTTGACATTTTTCCATACTATAGCCTTGCTGTTTTCGTCATTTTTTCCATCTGCTATATTATGGTGTTCTTGACCATTTTTGCAAGTTGTATTGCTATGGTGTGTCTCAGCACGCTATTTTATCCTGTTTTGATGTGTTTTCAGCTGGTTTTAAGACATGTCAGATTTTGAAATTTTTCCATACTATAGCCTTGCTTTTTTTGTTGTTTTTTCCATATGCTATATTATGGTGTTTTTGACCATTTCTGAACATTTTAAAGGTATGGCGTGTCTCAGCACGCTATTTTATCCTGTTTTGATGTGTTTTCAGCTCTTTTTAAGACATGTCACACTTTGACATTTTTCCAAACTATAGCCTTGCTGTTTTTGTCGTTTTTTCAACATGCTATTTAATGGTGTTTTTGACCATTTTTGCAAGTTGTATTGCTATGGCGTGTCTCAGCACGCTATTTTATCCTGTTTTGATGTGTTTTCAGCTGTTTTTAAGACATGTCAGATTTTGAAATTTTTCCATACTATAGCCTTGCTTTTTTTGTTGTTTTTTCCATATGCTATATTATCGTGTTTTTGAGCATTTCTGAACATTCTAAAGGTATGGCGTGTCTCAGCAGGATGTTTTATGCTGTTTTGAGGTGTTTTCAGCTGTTTTTAAGACATGTCAAATTTTGACATTTTTTTCAAACTATAGCCTTGCTGTTTTTGTCGTTTTTTTCAACATGCTATTTAATGGTGTTTTTGACCATTTTTGCAAGTTGTATTGCTATGGCGTGTCTCAGCACGCTATTTTATCCTGTGTTGATGTGTTTTCAGGTGTTTTGAGACATGTCAAATTTTGACATTTTTCCATACTATAGCCTTGCTGTTTTCGTTTTTTCAACATGCTATTTAATGGTGTTTTTGACCATTTTTACAAGTTGTATTGCTATGGTGTGTCTAAGCACGTTATTTTATGCTGTTTTGATGTGTTTTCAGCTGTTTTTAAGACATGTCAGATTTTGACATTTTTCCAAACTATAGCTCTGCTGTTTTTGTCGTTTTTTCAACATGCTATTTAATGGTGTTTTTGACCATTTTTGCAATTTTTATTGCTATGGTGTGTCTAAGCACGTTATTTTATGCTGTTTTGATGTGTTTTCAGCTGTTTTTAAGACATGTCAAATTTTGACATCTTTCCATACTATAGCCTTGCTTTTTTTATTGTTTTTTCAACATGCTATTTAATGGTGTTTTTGGCCATTTTTGCAAGTTTTATTGCGATGGCGTGTCTCAGCATGCTATTTTATGCTGTTTTGATGTCTTTTCAGCTGTTTTTAAGACATGTCAAATTTTGACATTTTTCCATACTATAGCCTTGCTGTTTTCGTCGTTTTGTCCATCTGCTATATTATGGTGTTTTTAACCATTTTTGCAAGTTTTATTGCTATGGTGTGTCTAAGCACGTTATTTTATGCTGTTTTGATGTGTTTTCAGCTCTTTTTAAGACATGTCAGATTTTGACATTTTTCCAAACTATAGCCTTGCTGTTTTTGTCATTTTTTCCATATGCTATATTATGGTGTTTTTGACCATTTTTGCAAGGTTTATTGCTATGGCGTGTCTCAGCACGCTATTTTATCCTGTTTTGATGTGTTTTCAGCTGTTTTTAAGACATGTCAGATTTTGACATTTTTCCATACTATAGCCTTGCTGTTTTTGTCGTTTTTTCAACATGCTATTTAATGGTGTTTTTGACCATTGTTGCAATTTTTATTGCTATGGTGTGTCTAAGCACGTTATTTTATGCTGTTTTGATGTGTTTTCAGCTGTTTTTAAGACATGTCAAATTTTGACATCTTTCCATACTATAGCCTTGCTGTTTTTGTCGTTTTGTCCATCTGCTATATTATGGTGTTTTTGACCATTTTTGCAAGGTTTATTGCGATGGCGTGTCTCAGCACGCTATTTTATCCTGTTTTGATGTGTTTTCAGCTGTTTTTAAGACATGTCAAATTTTGACATCTTTCCATACTATAGCCTTGCTTTTTTTATTGTTTTTTCAACATGCTATTTAATGGTGTTTTTGGCCATTTTTGCAAGTTTTATTGCGATGGCGTGTCTCAGCATGCTATTTTATGCTGTTTTGATGTGTTTTCAGCTGTTTTTAAGACATGTCAAATTTTGACATTTTTCCATACTATAACCTTGCTGTTTTCGTCATTTTTTCCATCTGCTATATTATGGTGTTCTTGACCATTTTTGCAAGTTGTATTGCTATGGTGTGTCTCAGCACGCTATTTTATCCTGTTTTGATGTGTTTTCAGCTGGTTTTAAGACATGTCAGATTTTGAAATTTTTCCATACTATAGCCTTGCTTTTTGTTGTTTTTCCATATGCTATATTGTGGTGTTTTTGACCATTTCTGAACATTTTAAAGGTATGGCGTGTCTCAGCACGCTATTTTATCCTGTTTTGATGTGTTTTCAGCTCTTTTAAGACATGTCAAATTTTGACATTTTTCCATACTATAGCCTTGCTGTTTTCGTCGTTTTGTCCATCTGCTATATTATGGTGTTTTTGACCATTTTTGCAAGTTTTATTGCTATGGTGTGTCTAAGCACGTTATTTTATGCTGTTTTGATGTGTTTTCAGCTCTTTTTAAGACATGTCAGATTTTGACATTTTTCCAAACTATAGCCTTGCTGTTTTTGTCATTTTTTCCATATGCTATATTATGGTGTTTTTGACCATTTTTGCAAGGTTTATTGCGATGGCGTGTCTCAGCACGCTATTTTATCCTGTTTTGATGTGTTTTCATGTCTTTTTAAGACATGTCAGATTTTGACATTTTTCCAAACTATAGCCTTGCTGTTTTTGTCGTTTTTTCAACATGCTATTTAATGGTGTTTTTGACCATTTTGCAAGTTGTATTGCTATGGCGTGTCTCAGCACGCTATTTTATCCTGTTTTGATGTGTTTTCAGCTCTTTTTAAGACATGTCAAATTTTGACATTTTTCCATACTATAGCCTTGCTGTTTTCGTCATTTTTCCATCTGCTATATTATGGTGTTCTTGACCATTTTGCAAGTTGTATTGCTATGGTGTGTCTCAGCACGCTATTTTATCCTGTTTTGATGTGTTTTCAGCTGGTTTTAAGACATGTCAGATTTTGAAATTTTTCCATACTATAGCCTTGCTTTTTTTGTTGTTTTTTCCATATGCTATATTATGGTGTTTTTGACCATTTCTGAACATTTTAAAGGTATGGCGTGTCTCAGCACGCTATTTTATCCTGTTTTGATGTGTTTTCAGCTCTTTTTAAGACATGTCACACTTTGACATTTTTCCAAACTATAGCCTTGCTGTTTTTGTCGTTTTTTCAACATGCTATTTAATGGTGTTTTTGACCATTTTTGCAAGTTGTATTGCTATGGCGTGTCTCAGCACGCTATTTTATCCTGTTTTGATGTGTTTTCAGCTGTTTTTAAGACATGTCAGATTTTGAAATTTTTCCATACTATAGCCTTGCTTTTTTTGTTGTTTTTTCCATATGCTATATTATCGTGTTTTTGAGCATTTCTGAACATTCTAAAGGTATGGCGTGTCTCAGCAGGATGTTTTATGCTGTTTTGAGGTGTTTTCAGCTGTTTTTAAGACATGTCAAATTTTGACATTTTTTCCAAATATAGCCTTGCTGTTTTTGTCGTTTTTTTCAACATGCTATTTAATGGTGTTTTTGACCATTTTTGCAAGTTGTATTGCTATGGCGTGTCTCAGCACGCTATTTTATCCTGTGTTGATGTGTTTTCAGGTGTTTTCGAGACATGTCAAATTTTGACATTTTTTCCATACTATAGCCTTGCTGTTTTCGTCGTTTTTTCAACATGCTATTTAATGGTGTTTTTGACCATTTTTACAAGTTGTATTGCTATGGTGTGTCTAAGCACGTTATTTTATGCTGTTTTGATGTGTTTTCAGCTGTTTTTAAGACATGTCAGATTTTGACATTTTTCCAAACTATAGCTCTGCTGTTTTTGTCGTTTTTTCAACATGCTATTTAATGGTGTTTTTGACCATTTTTGCAATTTTTATTGCTATGGTGTGTCTAAGCACGTTATTTTATGCTGTTTTGATGTGTTTTCAGCTGTTTTTAAGACATGTCAAATTTTGACATCTTTCCATACTATAGCCTTGCTTTTTTTATTGTTTTTTCAACATGCTATTTAATGGTGTTTTTGGCCATTTTTGCAAGTTTTATTGCGATGGCGTGTCTCAGCATGCTATTTTATGCTGTTTTGATGTGTTTTCAGCTGTTTTTAAGACATGTCAAATTTTGACATTTTTCCATACTATAGCCTTGCTGTTTTCGTCATTTTTTCCATCTGCTATATTATGTTGTTCTTGACCATTTTTGCAAGTTGTATTGCTATGGTGTGTCTCAGCACGCTATTTTATCCTGTTTTGATGTGTTTTCAGCTGGTTTTAAGACATGTCAGATTTTGAAATTTTTCCATACTATAGCCTTGCTTTTTTTGTTGTTTTTTCCATATGCTATATTATGGTGTTTTTGACCATTTTTGCAAGTTTTATTGCTATGGTGTGTCTAAGCACGTTATTTTATGCTGTTTTGATGTGTTTTCAGCTGTTTTTAAGACATGTCAAATTTTGACATCTTTCCATACTATAGCCTTGCTGTTTTTGTCGTTTTGTCCATCTGCTATATTATGGTGTTTTTGACCATTTTTGCAAGGTTTATTGCGATGGCGTGTCTCAGCACGCTATTTTATCCTGTTTTGATGTGTTTTCAGCTCTTTTTAAGACATGTCAGACTTTGACATTTTTCCAAACTATAGCCTTGCTGTTTTTGTCGTTTTTTCAACATGCTATTTAATGGTGTTTTTGACCATTTTTGCAAGTTGTATTGCTATGGCGTGTCTCAGCACGCTATTTTATCCTGTTTTGATGTGTTTTCAGCTGTTTTTAAGACATGTCAGATTTTGAAATTTTTCCATACTATAGCCTTGCTTTTTTTGTTGTTTTTTCCATATGCTATATTGTGGTGTTTTTGACCATTTCTGAACATTTTAAAGGTATGGCGTGTCTCAGCACGCTATTTTATCCTGTTTTGATGTGTTTTCAGCTCTTTTTAAGACATGTCAAATTTTGACATTTTTCCATACTATAGCCTTGCTGTTTTCGTCGTTTTGTCCATCTGCTATATTATGGTGTTTTTGACCATTTTTGCAAGTTTTATTGCTATGGTGTGTCTAAGCACGTTATTTTATGCTGTTTTGATGTGTTTTCAGCTCTTTTTAAGACATGTCAGATTTTGACATTTTTCCAAACTATAGCCTTGCTGTTTTTGTCATTTTTTCCATATGCTATATTATGGTGTTTTTGACCATTTTTGCAAGGTTTATTGCGATGGCGTGTCTCAGCACGCTATTTTATCCTGTTTTGATGTGTTTTCAGCTCTTTTTAAGACATGTCAGACTTTGACATTTTTCCAAACTATAGCCTTTCTGTTTTTGTCGTTTTTTCAACATGCTATTTAATGGTGTTTTTGACCATTTTTGCAAGTTGTATTGCTATGGCGTGTCTCAGCACGCTATTTTATCCTGTTTTGATGTGTTTTCAGCTGTTTTTAAGACATGTCAGATTTTGAAATTTTTCCATACTATAGCCTTGCTTTTTTTGTTGTTTTTTCCATATGCTATATTATGGTGTTTTTGACCATTTCTGAACATTCTAAAGGTATGGCGTGTCTCAGCAGGATGTTTTATGCTGTTTTGAGGTGTTTTCAGCTGTTTTTAAGACATGTCAAATTTTGACATTTTTCCAAACTATAGCCTTGCTGTTTTTGTCGTTTTTTCAACATGCTATTTAATGGTGTTTTTGACCATTTTTGCAAGTTGTATTGCTATGGCGTGTCTCAGCACGTTATTTTATCCTGTGTTGATGTGTTTTCAGGTGTTTTCGAGACATGTCAAATTTTGACATTTTTTCCATACTATAGCCTTGCTGTTTTTGTCGTTTTTTCAACATGCTATTTAATGGTGTTTTTGACCATTTTTACAAGTTTTATTGCTATGGTGTGTCTAAGCACGTTATTTTATGCTGTTTTGATGTGTTTTCAGCTGTTTTTAAGACATGTCAGATTTTGACATTTTTCCAAACTATAGCCCTGCTGTTTTTGTCGTTTTTTCAACATGCTATTTAATGGTGTTTTTGACCATTTTTGCAATTTTTATTGCTATGGTGTGTCTAAGCACGTTATTTTATGCTGTTTTGATGTGTTTTCAGCTGTTTTTAAGACATGTCAAATTTTGACATCTTTCCATACTATAGCCTTGCTGTTTTTGTCATTTTTTCCATCTGCTATATTATGGTGTTCTTGACCATTTTTGCAAGTTTTATTGCTATGGTGTGTCTAAGCACGTTATTTTATGCTGTTTTGATGTGTTTTCAGCTGTTTTTAAGACATGTCAAATTTTGACATCTTTCCATACTATAGCCTTGCTGTTTTTGTCATTTTTTCAACATGCTATTTAATGGTGTTTTTGACCATTTTTGCAAGTTGTATTGCTATGGCGTGTCTCAGCACGCTATTTTATCCTGTTTTGATGTGTTTTCAGCTGGTTTTAAGACATGTCAGATTTTGAAATTTTTCCATACTATAGCCTTGCTTTTTTTGTTGTTTTTCCATATGCTATATTATGGTGTTTTTGACCATTTCTGAACATTTTAAAGGTATGGCGTGTCTCAGCACACTATTTTATCCTGTTTTGATGTGTTTTCAGCTGTTTTTAAGACATGTCAAATTTTGACATTTTTCCATACTATAGCCTTGCTGTTTTCGTCGTTTTGTCCATCTGCTATATTATGGTGTTTTTGACCATTTTTGCAAGTTTTATTGCTATGGTGTGTCTAAGCACGTTATTTTATGCTGTTTTGATGTGTTTTCAGCTCTTTTTAAGACATGTCAGATTTTGACATTTTTCCAAACTATAGCCTTGCTGTTTTTGTCGTTTTTTCAACATGCTATTTAATGGTGTTTTTGACAATTTTTGCAAGTTGTATTGCTATGGCGTGTCTCAGCATGCTATTTTATCCTGTGTTGATGTGTTTTCAGGTGTTTTCGAGACATGTCAAATTTTGACATTTTTTCCATACTATAGCCTTGCTGTTTTTGTCGTTTTTTCAACATGCTATTTAATGGTGTTTTTGGCCATTTTTGCAAGTTTTATTGCGATGGCGTGTCTCAGCATGCTATTTTATGCTGTTTTGATGTGTTTTCAGCTGTTTTTAAGACATGTCAAATTTTGACATTTTTCCATACTATAGCCTTGCTGTTTTCGTCATTTTTTCCATCTGCTATATTATGGTGTTTTTGACCATTTTTGCAAGTTGTATTGCTATGGTGTGTCTCAGCACGCTATTTTATCCTGTTTTGATGTGTTTTCAGCTCTTTTTAAGACATGTCAGATTTTGACATTTTTCCAAACTATAGCCTTGCTGTTTTTGTCGTTTTTTCAACATGCTATTTAATGGTGTTTTTGACCATTTTTGCAAGTTGTATTGCTATGGCGTGTCTCAGCACACTATTTTATGCTGTGTTGATGTGTTTTCAGGTGTTTTCGAGACATGTCAAATTTTGACATTTTTTCCATACTATAGCCTTGCTTTTTTTGTTGTTTTTTCCATGTGCTATATTATGGTTTTTTTGACCATTTCTGAACATTTTAAAGGTATGGCGTGTCTCAGCACGCTATTTTATCCTGTTTTGATGTGTTTTCAGCTCTTTTTAAGACATGTCAGATTTTGACATTTTTCCAAACTATAGCCTTGCTGTTTTTGTCGTTTTTTCAACATGCTATTTAATGGTGTTTTTGACCATTTTTGCAAGTTGTATTGCTATGGCGTGTCTCAGCACGCTATTTTATCCTGTTTTGATGTGTTTTCAGCTGGTTTTAAGACATGTCAGATTTTGAAATTTTTCCATACTATAGCCTTGCTTTTTTTGTTGTTTTTTCCATATGCTATATTATGGTGTTTTTGACCATTTCTGAACATTTTAAAGGTATGGCGTGTCTCAGCACGCTATTTTATCCTGTTTTGATGTGTTTTCAGCTCTTTTTAAGACATGTCAGATTTTGACATTTTTCCAAACTATAGCCTTGCTGTTTTTGTCGTTTTTTCAACATGCTATTTAATGGTGTTTTTGACCATTTTTGCAAGTTGTATTGCTATGGCGTGTCTCAGCACGCTATTTTATGCTGTTTTGATGTGTTTTCAGCTGTTTTTAAGACATGTCAAATTTTGACATCTTTCCATACTATAGCCTTGCTGTTTTTGTCGTTTTTTCCATCTGCTATATTATGGTGTTTTTGACCATTTTTGCAAGGTTTATTGCGATGGCGTGTCTCAGCACGCTATTTTATCCTGTTTTGATGTGTTTTCAGCTGTTTTTAAGACATGTCAAATTTTGACATCTTTCCATACTATAGCCTTGCTTTTTTTATTGTTTTTTCAACATGCTATTTAATGGTGTTTTTGACCATTTTTGCAAGTTGTATTGCTATGGCGTGTCTCAGCACGCTATTTTATCCTGTTTTGATGTGTTTTCAGCTGGTTTTAAGACATGTCAGATTTTGAAATTTTTCCATACTATAGCCTTGCTGTTTTTGTCGTTTTTTCAACATGCTATTTAATGGTGTTTTTGGCCATTTTTGCAAGTTTTATTGCGATGGCGTGTCTCAGCATGCTATTTTATGCTGTTTTGATGTGTTTTCAGCTGTTTTTAAGACATGTCAAATTTTGACATTTTTCCATACTATAGCCTTGCTGTTTTCGTCATTTTTTCCATCTGCTATATTATGATGTTTTTGACCATTTTTGCAAGTTGTATTGCTATGGTGTGTCTCGGCACGCTATTTTATCCTGTTTTGATGTGTTTTCAGCTCTTTTTAAGACATGTCAGATTTTGACATTTTTCCAAACTATAGCCCTGCTGTTTTTGTCGTTTTTTCAACATGCTATTTAATGGTGTTTTTGACCATTTTTGCAATTTTTATTGCTATGGTGTGTCTAAGCACGTTATTTTATGCTGTTTTGATGTGTTTTCAGCTGTTTTTAAGACATGTCAAATTTTGACATCTTTCCATACTATAGCCTTGCTGTTTTTGTCGTTTTGTCCATCTGCTATATTATGGTGTTTTTGACCATTTTTGCAAGGTTTATTGCGATGGCGTGTCTCAGCACGCTATTTTATCCTGTTTTGATGCGTTTTCAGCTGTTTTTAAGACATGTCAAATTTTGACATCTTTCCATACTATAGCCTTGCTTTTTTTATTGTTTTTTCAACATGCTATTTAATGGTGTTTTTGGCCATTTTTGCAAGTTTTATTGCGATGGCGTGTCTCAGCATGCTATTTTATGCTGTTTTGATGTGTTTTCAGCTGTTTTTAAGACATGTCAAATTTTGACATTTTTCCATACTATAGCCTTGCTGTTTTCGTCATTTTTTCCATCTGCTATATTATGGTGTTCTTGACCATTTTTGCAAGTTGTATTGCTATGGCGTGTCTCAGCACGCTATTTTATGCTGTTTTGATGTGTTTTCAGCTGTTTTTAAGACATGTCAAATTTTGACATTTTTCCATACTATAGCCTTGCTGTTTTTGTCGTTTTGTCCATCTGCTATATTATGGTGTTTTTGACCATTTTGCAAGTTTTATTGTTATGGTGTGTCTAAGCACGTTATTTTATGCTGTTTTGATGTGTTTTCAGCTCTTTTAAGACATGTCAGATTTTGACATTTTTCCAAACTATAGCCTTGCTGTTTTTGTCGTTTTTCAACATGCTATTTAATGGTGTTTTTGTTTTGTTTTTCAGAAGGTGGCGACATTGGCGTTCGATCCTTGGCTGCAGAAGCTAGCTCTGGGACGTGGAGTGTCACCTCTCTTGTTGATGTGGTGCAAGGTTGAGAAGTTACGACTAGATATAGTCCGCCTCACCTCGACACACAGCATGGGCTCGAACCAGTCTTCTTGAGAGGATGGACTCTCTTCCACTCTGGAGTTGCCATGGTGAGAGGCACCAGGCAGGTGGCAATACTTATTGTCCCCAGCTCGGTGCCTGTACGTTGGAGTTTACCCCGGTGAATGAGAGGGTAACCTTCCTCTGCTTTTGGGTGTGGGGATGGATCCTGACTGAACTGCTGTTTGGACCATAGGCACAGCTGTTTTTAAGACATGTCAAATTTTGACATCTTTCCATACTATAGCCTTGCTGTTTTTGTCGTTTTTTCCATCTGCTATATTATGGTGTTTTTGACCATTTTTGCAAGTTGTATTGCTATGGTGTGTCTCAGCACGCTATTTTATCCTGTTTTGATGTGTTTTCAGCTCTTTTTAAGACATGTCAGATTTTGACATTTTTCCAAACTATAGCCTTGCTGTTTTTGTCGTTTTTTCAACATGCTATTTAATGGTGTTTTTGACCATTTTTGCAAGTTGTATTGCTATGGCGTGTCTCAGCACGCTATTTTATCCTGTTTTGATGTGTTTTCAGCTGGTTTTAAGACATGTCAGATTTTGAAATTTTTCCATACTATAGCCTTGCTTTTTTTGTTGTTTTTCCATATGCTATATTATGGTGTTTTTGACCATTTCTGAACATTTTAAAGGTATGGCGTGTCTCAGCACGCTATTTTATCCTGTTTTGATGTGTTTTCAGCTCTTTTTAAGACATGTCAGATTTTGACATTTTTCCAAACTATAGCCTTGCTGTTTTTGTCGTTTTTTCGACATGCTATTTAATGGTGTTTTTGACCATTTTTGCAAGTTGTATTGCTATGGTGTGTCTCAGCACGCTATTTTATCCTGTTTTGATGTGTTTTCAGCTGTTTTTAAGACATGTCAAATTTTGACATTTTTCCATACTATAGCCTTGCTGTTTTTGTTGTTTTTTTCATCTTCTATATTTTGGTGTTTTTGACCATTTCTGCACATTTTATTGCTATGGCGTGTCTCAGCACGCTATTTTATCCTGTTTTGATGTGTTTTCAGCTGTTTTTAAGACATGTCAAATTTTGACATCTTTCCATACTATAGCCTTGCTGTTTTTGTCGTTTTTTCAACATGCTATTTAATGGTGTTTTTGACCATTTTTGCAAGTTTTATTGCGATGGCGTGTCTCAGCACGCTATTTTATCCTGTTTTGATGTGTTTTCAGCTGGTTTTAAGACATGTCAGATTTTGAAATTTTTCCATACTATAGCCTTGCTTTTTTTGTTGTTTTTTCCATATGCTATATTATGGTGTTTTTGACCATTTCTGAACATTTTAAAGGTATGGCGTGTCTCAGCACGCTATTTTATCCTGTTTTGATGTGTTTTCAGCTGTTTTTAAGACATGTCAAATTTTGACATCTTTCCAAACTATAGCCCTGCTGTTTTTGTCGTTTTTTCAACATGCTATTTAATGGTGTTTTTGACCATTTTTGCAATTTTTATTGCTATGGTGTGTCTAAGCACGTTATTTTATGCTGTTCTGATGTGTTTTCAGCTGTTTTTAAGACATGTCAAATTTTGACATTTTTCCATACTATAGCCTTGCTTTTTTTGTTGTTTTTTCCATATGCTATATTATGGTGTTTTTGACCATTTCTGAACATTTTAAAGGTATGGCGTGTCTCAGCAGGATGTTTTATGCTGTTTTGAGGTGTTTTCAGCTGTTTTTAAGACATGTCAAATTTTGACATTTTTTCCAAACTATAGCCTTGCTGTTTTTGTCGTTTTTTCAACATGCTATTTAATGGTGTTTTTGACCATTTTTGCAAGTTGTATTGCTATGGCGTGTCTCAGCACGCTATTTTATCCTGTTTTGATGTGTTTTCAGCTGGTTTTAAGACATGTCAGATTTTGAAATTTTTCCATACTATAGCCTTGCTTTTTTTGTTGTTTTTTCCATATGCTATATTATGGTGTTTTTGACCATTTCTGAACATTTTAAAGGTATGGCGTGTCTCAGCACGCTATTTTATCCTGTTTTGATGTGTTTTCAGCTCTTTTTAAGACATGTCAAATTCTAACATTATTTATTTCCATTATTACCATTCCTTGCTGTTTTCGTCTTTTTGTCCATCTGCTATATTATGGTGTTTTTGACCATTTCTGAACATTTTAAAGGTATGGCGTGTCTCAGCAGGATGTTTTATGCTGTTACGAGGTGTTTTCAGCTGTTCTTGGGACACGTCAAATTCTAACATTATTTCCATACTATAGCCTTGCTTTTTTTGTGTTTTTTTCCATATGCTATTTAATGGTGTTTTTGACCATTTCTGAACATTTTAAAGGTATGGCGTGTCTCAGCAGGCTGTTGTATGCTGTTTTGATGTGTTTTCAGCTGTTTTTGGGACATGTCAAATTCTGACATTTTTGCTGATTTGGTCGTTTTTTCAACATGCTATTTAATGGTGTTTTTGACCATTTCTGAACATTTTAAAGGCATGGCGTGTCTCAGCAGGCTGTTTTATGCTGTTTTGAGGTGTTTTCAGCTGTTTTAGGGACATGTGAAATTCTAACATTTTTCCATTCTATAGCCTTGCTGTTTTCGTCGTTTTTTCCATATGCTAAATTATGGTGTTTTTGATCATTTTTGCACGTTTTAAAGGTATGGCGTGTCTAAGCATGTCATTTTATGCTGTTTTGATGTGTTTTCAGTTGTTCTCAGGACATGTCAGATTCTAACATTATTTCCATACTGTAACCTTGCTGTTTTCGTCGTTTTGTCATCTGCTATATTATGGTGTTTTTGACCATTTTTGCAAGTTGTATTGCTATGGCGTGTCTCAGCACGCTATTTTATCCTGTTTTGATGTGTTTTCAAGACATATCAAATTTTGACATTTTTCCATACTATATTCTTGCTTTTTTTGTTGTTTTTTCCATATGCTATATTATGGTGTTTTTGACCATTTGTGAACATTTTAAAGGTATGGCGTGTCTCAGTAGGCTGTTGTATGCTGTTTTGATGTGTTTTCAGCTGTTTTTAAGACATGTCAAATTCTGACATTTTTCCATACTATAGCCTTGCTTTTTTTTTTTCTTTTTTCCATATGCTATATCATGGTGTTTTTGACCATTTCTGAACATTTTAAAGGTATGGCGTGCCTCAGCAGGCTGTTTTATGCTGTTTTGATGTGTTTTCAGCTGTTCTCGGGACATGTCAAATTCTAACATTATTTCCATACTATAGCCTTGCTGTTTTGGTCGTTTTTTCAACAGGCTATTTAATGGTGTTTTTGACCATTTTTGCAAGTTTTATTGCTGTGGTGTGTGTAAGCATGCATTTTTGTGCTGTTTTGCAGTGTTTTCAGCTGTTTTTGGGACATGTCAAATTCTGACATTTTTTTCCATACTATAGCCTTGCTATTTTGGTTATTTTTCGACATGCTCTTTAATGGTGTTTTTGACCTTTTTTTCACTTTTTAATGCTATGGCGTGTCTCAGCATGTTATTTTATGCTTTTTTGAGGTGTTTTCAGCTGTTTTGGGGACATGTCAAATTTTGACATTTTTCCATACTATAGCCTTGCTTTTTTGGTCATTTTTTCCACATGCTATATTATGGTGTTTTGACCATTTTTGCACATTTTTATGCTATGGCATGTCTCAGCATGCAGTTTTATGCTGTTTTGAGGTATTTTCAGCTGTTTTTGCGACATGTCAAATTCTGATATTTTTCCATACTATAGCCGCGCTGTTCTGGTTGTTTTTTCGACAAGCTATGTTATGTGGGTTTTTTTTGTTTTGTTTTTTCAGAAGGTGGCGACATTGGCGTTCCGATCCTTGGCTGCAGAAGCTAGCTCTGGGGACGTGGAGTGTCACCTCTCTTGTTCGGAAGGAGCCTAAGCTGGTGCGCAAGGTTGAGAAGTTACGACTAGATATAGTCCGCCTCACCTCGACACACAGCATGGGCTCCGGAACCAGTCTTCTTGAGAGGGGATGGACTCTCTTCCACTCTGGAGTTGCCACTGGTGAGAGGCACCAGGCAGGGGTGGCAATACTTATTGTCCCCCAGCTCGGTGCCTGTACGTTGGAGTTTACCCCGGTGAATGAGAGGGTAACCTTCCTCCGCTTTTGGGTGTGGGGATGGATCCTGACTGAACTGCTGTTTGGACCATAGGCACAAACAACAGAGTATCCACCCTTTTTGGAGTCCTTAGAGGGGGTGCTGGAGAGTGCTCCTTCTGGGGACTCCCTCGTTCTGCTGGGGGACTTCATTGCTCATGCTGGCAACGACAGTGAGACCTGGAGGGGCGTGATCGGGAGGAATGGAACCCGCTGGTGGACACCGGCGGTAAGGGATGCCGTCAAGCTGAAGAAGGAGTCCTATCGGGCCTTCTTGGCCTGTGGAACTCCGGAGGCAGCAGACAGGTACCGACGGGCCAAGTGGAATGCAGCTACAGCGGTCGCCGAGGCGAAAACCTGGGCGTGGGAGGAGTTTGGTGAGGCCATGGAGAACAATTTCCAGATGGCTTCGAAGAGGTTCTGGACCACCATCCGGCGTCTCAGGAGGGGGAAGCAGTGCTCTGTCAACACTGTGTATTGTGGGGACGGGGAGCTGCTGACCTCGACTTGGGACATTGTGGATCGGTGGAAGGAATACTTCGAAGACCTCCTCAATCCCACCAACACGCCTTCCGGTGAGGAAGCAGGGTCTGGGGACTAGGGGGTGGGCTCCTCCATCTCTGGGGCTGAGGTTGCCGAGGTGGTCAAAAAGCTCCTCGGTGGCAGGGCCCCGGGGGTGGATGAGGTCCGCCCGGAGTTCCTTAATCCCCTGGATGTTGTGGGGCTGTCGTGGTTGACACGAATCTGCAACATTGCCTGGACATCAGGGGCAGTACCTGTGGACTGGCAGACCGGGGTGGTGGTCCCTCTTTTTTTTTGTGGCCCTTTTTTCAACATGCTATGCTATGACGCGTCTCTAATAGCTATAGTTAGTGGTTTTCAGCCATTTTTGGGTTTGAGATTTTTCACCATCTGCGGTATGCGGTTTTTGGCCATTTTTCCAACATGTTATATTCTGACTTTTTTGGCCTTTTTTGGCCCTGTCTTCAAAATGCTATGCTATGACACTTCTCTACAGGCTATAATTAGTGGTTTTCAGCCATTTTTGGGACATGTCAAAATTTGAGATTTTTCACAATACGTGGTTTGCAGTTTTTGTCCATGTTTCCAACATGCTATATTATGACTTTTTGGTCTGTTTTTGGCCTTTTTTCAACATGCTATGCTATGTTGCGTCTCTACAAGCTATAATAAGTGTTCATCAGCCATTTTTTTGGAAGTGTCAACATTTGAGATTTTTCGTCATATGCAGTATGCAGTTTTTTGCCATTTTTTCAACATGCTATATTCAGAATTTGAGATATTTTGCCAATATGACTTCATCCCTTTTTTCGCCCTTTTTTCAACATGCTCTATTATGACTTTTTGGCCTTTTTTGGCCCTTTTTTCAACATGCTACACTATGGCACATCTCTATGAGCTATAATATGTGGTTTTCAGCCTTTTTTGGGACATGTCAAAATTTATAGAATGTGTTTTTTTTGCCATTTTTTAACATGCTATTTAATGACTTAATTACCTTTTTTGGCCATTTTTTCAACATGCTACACTATGCAGTGTGTTTATGAGCTATAATAAGCATTTTCAGCCATTTTTGGGACATGTCACAATTTAAGATTTTTTCCATACAGTATGCAGTTTTTGGCCACTTTTTGATCATATGACATTATAATTTTTTCACCTTTTTTGGCCTTATTTTCAACATGCATTGCTATGGCACATCTCTGAACTATAAAGTGTTTTTTTCAGCCTTTTTTTTTGGGAGCTGTCAAAATTTTAGATTTTTCGCCATACTATATAGTATGAAATTTTTGGCAATTTTTTTCTCCATGCAATATTATCACTTTTTGGCCTTTTCTGGCCCTTTTTTCAACATGCTATGCTATGGCGCATCTCTAAGAGCTATAATAAGCATATTTTATCCCTTTTTGGGACATGTCAAAATTGGCATTTTTAGGTTGATTTTTTGACATGCTATATTGCAGTGTTTTGGGCCTTTTTTTGCCACTATCTTTTTTTTTTTTTAAAGATTATTTTTGGGGGATTTTACTCTTCATTGATAGGACTGCTGTAGAATGACAGGAAATGTGGAAGAGAAAGGGTGAATGACACGCTGCAAAGGGCCACCAGCTGGAATCGACACACTCTAGCAGGTGAGCTTGAGGCCGCCCTCAGTGTTCTTTGCTATGATGTGTCTTTTATCATACTTTTTGGAGGAGATAATATACTATGTTTGGGTTTATATATATATATATAGTATATATATATACATATATATATTTGGTCAATGTACTTTAGCATGTCATTTTTTGTGATTTTTGGACCGCATAGTATACTGTTTTTACGAGTTTTGGAAGAATACTATGTTACCTTTTTAGTTTTTTTCCTTGACACACTATACTCTTTTTTTTTTTAAACTTTTCATCAACTATGTTTTAAAATCATTTTTAGACAAAGCAGGATACTAAGTCATTTATTTTTTTTTTGATGACGTATGAATATACCTTGTAGATTTTAATGATTTTCTTGTCAACAAACTAAACTTTGTCATTTTTTATGATTTTTGGGTGACATGATATGGTATGTAATTTTCTTATTGATTTTTTGTCCACATACTCAACTATATAATTTTTCATGATTTTCTGTAAACATGCTAAACTATTTTGTTTTTCATAATTTTTGGACAACATAGTATACAATATCATTTTTAGGACTTTTGGATGACATGTTATACTTTTTTGTGATTTTTGGACATAGTTTTTTATGTTGTTTTTTTAGGATTTTTTGTCAGCATGCTATACTATGTCGTGTTTTAAGAATATTGGATGATGTTTCATGGACAACATACTATATTTTGTCCTTTGAAGGATTTTTGATTGACATACATAACTTTTTTTTACAATTTTCTGTTGACATACTTTACTATGTCATTTTATAATTATTTTTGGAAGACATACTATACTATGCTGTTTTTTTATTTGTTTTGTTTTTTGTTTTTTACTGTCGACATAGTATATTATGACATTTTTCAATGATTTTTGGATGATATACTATACTATGTACTTTTCTATGACTCTCTTTGTCGACATACTATACAATGTTCTTAAGACATTTCTTTGACATATACGTCGTTTTTCTAGAATTCTATCATAGTATACAATGTCAGGGTTTTTTTGTTTTGTTTTTTTGTTGACATACTCTATACCATGTTGTGTTTTATGACTTTTGGATGCCATACTGTCCTTTGTCGTACTTTATTGTACTTTGTTGTACTTAATTTTTCATTCTACACTAAACTGTCAGTTTAGATGATTTTTGCTTGAAATACACACCATATCATTTCCATATCTAATAAAAATTAGATAATTTAGCATGCAGTCCAAATACCATTAAAAAATGCCATAGTATAGTATGTCTTCCAAAAAGCAGAAAAAAACAAAAGCATAGTATGTCGTCCAAAAATTATACAAAACATCCTAGTTTAGTATGTCAATGAAAAGTCAGAAAAAACAAATCAGAACAAGATATTGATCATCACTGAGGGCTCATTGTTACATCATTCTGAATGCCATTTAAAACATATGATATTTAGCATCCAAAGAATGTCTGTGTCAGTTTTGGTAGCATTTGAATAAAGACTTGTGGAGATGTAGATGTTAGCGGATATTGCATATTTAAAAAAATACAAAAAAATCACAGACTTCTGAATTGATCATAGATTGTTATAATTCAGTTAAGGTGCTAAAAATGTCTTTAGGACATCCTGGTGATTTTTTTTTTTTTGAAGTTAGATAAGTGAAATGCCAACAAATGTAGATTTGCTTTACTATGTCACACCCTCTTTAGGCAATCATTACCTAAGTTCTATGCACCAAGTGAGTTTTGACTACAGTGCAAATAACCACAAACAGCCACAGTATGGTACCCAGGGACAGACTCAAGTTCTTTAAATGTATCAAAATCAAAAGTTTGAGCTGCCAAACCTTGGCTGAATTGACACAGAATGACCCTCAAGCATCTACAGGGTAAATAGCCAGATAATCAAGTGCCAAGTGACAACACTGTACATGAATAGTTCAGTAAAAGCTGTGGAAATTAACCTCAGAGTCACTCTTATCCTATAGACATCATGTCCTTAACCAGTTATAATCTGTCCTCACCTGTGAAGCCTCAGGCTGATGGTCAGTGCTGCAGCCTGGTCTCTGTCCTGACTGCTGCATGCTGCTTTCTCCCTGCTCGATCTAAAACAATACAGACAAAAAAACATGTTCGAAGAAATTTTAGAATAGTTCTGAAATAGCTGCGGACATGTATGCCAGGGTCATTCTTAATCTCAATATATATTATACTCTTACCTCACTTGTGAAGCCTCTCATCGACTGTCAGTGCTGCAACCTGGTCTCTGTTCTGACTGCTGCATGTTGCCTTCTCCCTGCTTTCTATTGTAATAATACAGATTTCTTTTTTACATTAAGAATAGTAGCTGTGAAATAGTTGTGGAAACAGATCTCAAAGTCACTCTTATGCTATAGATATATTTTCTCAGCCAAGTATAATCTCTCCTCACCTGTCAAGCCCCTGCATGACCATCAGTGCGGGGGACAGAGGTCACATATACGGGAGGCACGGGGTTTCGTGACACTCTGGCCCAACGGTCTGGGACTAGTTTGTAAAAGTATGATTAGGAGGAAATTGAGAAAAAGTAACAATATCTGATATTTTAAAAATTAAGACCATTGGAGCCAACACGCAACTGCATTTGGGGATTAATATGGTGAAATAATTTTGATTTGAAGCCTAGCCATTTTTTTAGATAATTGCTGAAAATAAAGATGATTGTTACAGTACCCTCTTGAGGTCATTGAGTGTAATTTTTTGCGCCTGAGTAGTGGGTGAAATTTGCAACCAGCCTGCCAGTTTTGGTGAGTTTTCATCACACGGTTTTTGCTGCTTGAACATTTTTAGTGAACATTTTAGACAAAGAAGGTGAAGAAGATGAAGATGAGGAACACGAAGAAGACAAAGAAAGAATAATCTGAGCAAAACCATTAGGGCTCCAGCAGTGCATATTTGATGGCCTTGAAATTTTGTACACCATTCATAGTCCTGAGAATGGATGGATCCTCTGACATTTTCTCTTGCAGCACTATGAGGTTATCATTCCATGTTTTGAACCAAATGTCTTAACAGCTATTGGATGAATTGTTATCAAACCCGGCACAGTTATTCGTTGCCCCTCATGATGAATTGTAATAAATTTGTTCAATAATTTCGTTTATAACCAAAAATCTGCAAAACTAATGACATTCCAATTTCAGCTGTACTTTGTGTTTAGTTCTTATTAGGAAATGTTGGGATGTGAACATGCTAAATCAACAAGGATAACAACTCAACTAACCATTTTGACGTGTAAACATTATGTGGTAAAAACTATTTGTCTGGTTTAATCTTGCAATTATGTTTTTTATTAATATATGACTGAAATAACCCTAACTACGTTTTTTTTTTTTTTTTGCCTTAACAAAAGAAAGGAGTCTGGAGCCTGAAGTTCTTGTATCAAGGTCCTGCACAACCCTATCCTTCGCAGCCACCTCTTTGTTAAGCCTACACAGTACACAAATGTATTTCAGTGCCTGAAGGAAAAATCATTGAACACAGGACCTAATCCATTAGATTACGTTGCTACAATTTAACTGAGAAAGAAATGTAGTAATATACAAACATAATTTTGAGGAGACAGGGTGTGAAATGCCATGTGAAAATACGAAAAAGTAGGAAATCATCATATGTTGATAGTTGTGAGGCAGGAAATGTCGTATTAAAAACAAAAATAGTATATTTAATGTATTTACAATAAACATACAATCATGTAATCTTTTCCAAGAAATATACAGAACATAATGATTTTAAATATAAATTCATATAATCTAAAGAAAAAAAAGGAAAAGAAATCCAAAGAAGCAATAGAGCATATCTAAAAATCTTCAGTGATGCTTTGAAAATATAGGTGATATTTTCTTATTTCAATGCCCTTTTCTTTTCACAGGTCCCCTGCAAAAAGCCTTGAAATTCACACATTGAATACCACCCACAATGTAAGCAAACACAGCTCTCTAAAACCGTCACTAACATGGTTAGCACGTGGTTTCACTTTAATCAAAGGCAACATGCTGCCCAAAGGCTCAAACCAAAGGATTATCTATCTGCATATGAAGAGTTTGCTTCCAAAATAACATCCCTCATTTACAAAAAGTGACTATCCGTAAGAAATAATCAATAGCAACAAAACAAATGATGGGCTTATTTACAGGATAACTGTCCATTGATGTCAAAATGTCTCATAAAAGCCTCAGGACGTTTTTTTTTTTTTTTGTTTGTTTGTTTTTTTGCCCAGAAGTGTTGTATTTTGGCAGTAAACTCTTCATATGTCCATAAATCTAAAGATCCGCTATAAAAGTCAACCTGCTGTTACCACAAGGCAAGGTCATCAAAAGAGAAGAATGAGAAAAATAGGATGTAAAAAAACATTTATGCTCCAAAGTTATTTTCTCATCACAAGGCAAAACAGTCCTGTCGCCGCAGGTGAAAACAAGGTCAAGCAAGCGCTGTCACACTTGCCAGCACATTGGACAGACCTAGAATATGTTGGCTTCTTCTTTGCGAGTGTTGAATGTTACAGTGCACGGGTTGATATGGCACAACATCAGGAAGTCTCAGAGTAGAGCTTAATATCCAGGCACAGGTGCAGGACTGCTATCAGTGAAGTTTGGCTGACTTTCTACAGTCAACCGAATCTACTGTACAATGTCAGGCTATAGCTGAACATTGGTGCCACTTATTTCAAGCAAAGTATTGTTTTTATTTGGACCAAAGCAACAAACAGTTATCAGCTTTGCCACTGATGGAAAGAGAGATTAATCTAAATTAGACAATACCTTCACTAGTAGAAAAGTCCTACATATTAACAGTTATTACATCCTAAATAATACTGTTTTCTAGACCCATATACAATATTTTATAGGCAATATGTTTTTGGGACACTTTTGTATGATATGGTGAAAGTAAGTGAAGGGATATCACAGAAAGGCTACATACAGCTGGAGGATCTGCTCTGAGCTCCAGCATGGTGAGACAAAGTTCTCCGCAGGACATTACAGAACACTTCTATGGTGTCACTTTGGCACTTTTATGGCACTATTATGTACAGAGGAGTCAGCACTATGACACACTGGACGTCACAGACATCAAAGACAGCGCCACCTGTTGGGGGTTACTGAGGAGGAGATGGTGGCCTGCTGGTAATATTTCTTAACACCCTCCTCCCCATTAAAAGCTTCCTTTTTCATTGTTTGTACATCTTAGGATAATGTCCTGCTGTCCTGAATGTCCTGCTACGAGCCAATCTTCCCATCAGAGACAGTCAGGTTTAAGCTTGGAAACACTTTCAAACTAATCAGTGCCCAAAAATTCTTCCATTTTAAAAATTTAAGTCACACTGCTGTGCTCAAAAAAATGTATTTATCCTCTCTTAGTTCATGTTAAACCAAGCAGGCATTAGTCTGTTCTGGCTCTGTGTTGAATATAGGTCCATTCTTGATCTCCAACATTCTCTAACAACCGTCTATTTTCCCCATTTGATATAATATTCTCTTTATTATTTATGATCCTGAAGCATCATCTGTGTATACTTTAAATCTTATACAATTTGTTCATTGAATTGCTAAACTAAATACATCATATGAATAGTGTGGATCCAAAATGAATTCCACCATTTGCAAAAAATGTACTCATAAGACATGAGTGGCAGCATAAATGAGACTGAATAATGGTACTTTAACTTAAAAGAACAGTTCAACATTTTGGGGAAAATGATTATTTGCTTTCTTGCAGAGTTAGGTAAGAGGGATTATACAGCTTTTATCTCTGTATGGTAAAGATGAAGCAACAACCAGTAGGCCATTAGATTAGCCTAGCCTAGGTATCAAAATCTACCTATGGGCACTTCTAAAGTTTTCATAAATCTATGAACACTTTCTATTGTTTAACCCCTTGAAAAACCAAGCGGAAACCCCTAGGACTGAAAATGAAGCCAATGCAGGGGTGCCAAAAACTGCAGTTCCTCTAATGGCCACTTGAGGCTGGCTCCAAAACAGAGTCAATCTCCATGGGCCCCCATGTTAAAATGCCAAACTTAACAGCAGAGATAAACATGTTTACAACCTGGTAGCTAGTTTCCCTTTTCATGGCAACTGCACAGGGGTAAATCTTTATAAAACTCATCTGTTTTAATCTTACTGAGGCTTAATGTTATGCATAATTAAGGCTGTGACAGCTTTAAGTGACTGTCTACGGATAGTCTTGTCGGACTCTCCACCCTTGTCCAAATATGGCCATTTTTGACTCCATAAATCTAAGATGGTGACAATTAAAACACCAAACTTGAGTCTAAGTAAAGGGGGTCCACAAACCATTGAGTCTATATCATTTTAACATTGTTTTTGTATGAATTAAACAAACAAGATAAAACATGCTAAGAATTGAAGTTGTCAGGTGGAGTTTGTTTTTTATTTTTGGACAGAGCCGGGCTATCCGTTTGCCCCTGTTTCCAGTCTTTATGCTAAGCTAAGCTAACGATCCTCTGGCTTTAGCTAGCTGCCACACAAATATTACAATGGAACCAATCTTCTTGTGTTATTCTTGGCAATATATTGAATAAGTTTTTTATTCCTCAAAATGTTGAACTACTCTTTTAACCCCATCTCCAAACATCAAAGGGATGAAATCTATTGCAGTGGTGAGTGGCTGGACAAAAGTCCATATTTTTTGATGCAAAACATATTAAATACTTACAAAGTAAGCCTGGAAAAAACAATATATCTCTATATAAACTGGATATGTCAGAAATTAGAATCCCATAGAATTCCTAAAAAATAAAATTATCATTTGAAAAAAAAAAACTGTGTTTAGACAATCACTGCAGTGTGAGTGATTATGAGTCAGCTGAGGTTTGCTAAAATTGTCAACATCACAATGCAGTATGCATTATAAAGCTTTTCCATGGTCTAAAATAGAATCTGGAGGCCATTGGAGTTAAATGTGTATTTAACCATTACCACGGCCACCAAACCATGGAGTCTGTGCAGCTTAGTGACATACTGAATACTTCTTTTTAATCATTGCATGCATTATCAGCATGCTTTTAAATTAACTAATTCTGGCTGGACACTGTGCGTCATGCTATGCTGTGTCTGCTGACAGCTAGCCCACCACAGTCATCACGTCTCAGTGCCTTGACTTGGCATTCTACTTAAATGCCTTCACACTCAGTCTGTGCGCTCATGTGAGCTTTGCTGCTGTTACTGATTCTATTGGTGAAGGCCTCCTCCCCCACAGCCTCCACTTGCTTTGGCTCTACGACATACATGTACCCTGGAGAGGCTTATTTGCAACGTTCCCTGCTTGTTATTTATCATGTTGCTATGTGTTCCATGCATTACTGCTGCAGGGGGCGTCCCCAGGAGTAGAGTTACAGCACCAAATCAAACAGTATTTCTGTCTCCATTTGCCATTGACGTGAGTGCTGCTGACAGAATTATAATGGTGATTCGGTCAAATTGGTGGTTAGAGAGATAGTCATGTAACTGAAATGTCACAGGTTCAGTTACTGAATCAGCTTGGGTGTGTACAGTCCAACCATTTATAGGTGAGCCATCAAACCCATTTCTCACCACACCTAGAAGGGCTTTTTTTTTTCCAATTTACTTTACGATGTTGCACCTAATTTCTATAAATGGCAATGAGAAAAGACTGAATATTAACAAACTGGTGAGATCTTAAAAAATAATGATCATTTCTGTGACTCTGAAATGCAAAACTAGTCGTAGGATTTCATCCAGCATTCATAGCAAAACTCCACACTATGACACAGTAAAGGGATAATTATTACCTACCTGCTAAACACTCCTCTACCTTCAACAAAATGTCTAAAATGCCCTCTGGAACAAAAATGGGCCAATTACATCGAAATCTTTTAAGAAAGACTCTGTTTCTTACTTTTAAAATCTAAAAAATATGTGCAACTAAAACTAAAGAGTTTTGTTCCAAAAATGGAAAAATATCCACCCTTAGAGGCACGGTGACCTCTATTGCTAAATGACTGGTGGCACAAAATGATTAAAAAAAAAATCAGTTTCTGTTACAAATATTGTTGTTAGCTTTGTTTATCTTTAAGATAACAAACAATATATGCAGGGTTTCCCACAAATTAATTTCTTTGTGGCAGACTGCCACAATTAAAACATGTTCCACCAGGTATTGATTTCACGTCATCTGGGAGCACTATTGGAATATAATATATACTGGTTAGCTCTGACCGGTTCGAAGGATCAGTTATACACCCCACGACTCAATTTCCTCAAACTTCTGCTGAGGAAAGAAAGAACTCATAAAAAAGTTCAGCCAATGCTGCATTCATGGACCCCCAAAATCTTGACCCTCACCACCTTCTCTTCGTAAGCTACCGCTACACATAGATTCTAATTCTGTGGGAAACACTAAAACGTACCAAAATGATTTATTTTCCATCTATATTATCTATTAATTTTCCACTGCATATTGTAAAACTGTTAGGATGAAAGAAAAATGCAGTTCTCAAGCATTTCGAGACTTGAGCAGAAAACCAAGTTTACTATGTAACCACATGTTCTCTATTGTATCGCATCTATATTCCATATGGACAGAGCTGGAGAGACAGTCTCTTACCAAGGTTACAAATTTAACCACAGGTTATACTGAATTAGAAATGAATGAGTTTTGGAATAGAGGGGTCGATATTTTGTCAATACTTATTTTATATTTAACTTAGTAATGCTCAGAGGCCGACACAACAATTTTCTTTTCTTTTTTTTTTTTTGGGGGGGGGGGTGTTCCTTAGGCAATGTGAGGGTCTAAGGACAGAGGGATGTCGTATGCTGTAAAGCCCTCCGAGGCATCTGTGTTTTGTGATAATGGGCTTTATAAATAAAATTGACTTGACTTGATTTGTTGGTTTTCCTTTGTTTCTTTGTGTAATGTGTCTAAGCAGGCCAATGTAGTCAATGCACATGTGTCTCTAGTAGGATTGCCTTGTACTTATTAATGTATGTTTTTTAGAACTGGAAAAATATTAAAATATGCATCAGCTAATGATGAACAATCATATTATCGCTCATCCTTTCTATCTGGCATCTGGACCTGAGAAGTACTTCCTTCTAAAGGAAATTAAACGGTCTAATAAAGCTAATGAATAACCAAGATTTCAGATTCTGCTTCTCAAAGAGCTCTGGTCTCCCAAAAATCTAAATCTTATATGACTGCAATTTCAAGTGATAATGAAGTTGAACTAAAAAATATAATATCAGGACCGTCCTGACAGATAAGTGGTATTATGCATTAACTGCAAAGTCCCTCTATGTCATTCCTTGTTTCTGTGTTTGCGGTCAAACTCTGTTTTGTTGTTAAATTAAGAAACGTTTTTTTAAGTCAGCTTGTGATTTTGTCTGACAAAAATGGTTTATATTTAGTATAGTAAAAAGTGCAATGTGGATATAGAGCATTTTGGGAAGCATCTCTTCAATTTTTTCATTCTGTCTGATGCTTTGGGTGAGAAGAAGATTAGAGCCTTACTAAGAACATTCTTCTACACTGATACAACACCAAAGAAACATCAGATCATTTGCACATGAATAGCCTCGGCTCCAGTCCCAGTGCCGACTACCACTATAAAACTGACTCCATGTTGTCACACATCTCGTGGTCCTCCAAGTTGTATATGAACTTTGTCCTGTTGGCTGGGTTCTGAGTGATTTCCTTACCCAAATTGTCCAGAGTCACATTGGAGGCGAAGAGTTCAGTGGGCGTGAGGTAACCCTCGCTGTTCTTTATGTATTTCCTATAGTTCTTTCTCAAACACTGCCACGTGGTGGTGTACAGGACAAAGGCGGACGACTTGAGGACAATGGCGATGCTGACATACAGGTGCCTGTAGGCCACATTGTCATAGAGCATGCAGGCACCCTTCTCACCACAGACAGAGCTCCAGAACAGACAGGTGGAGTCGATGCCCATGCCAAAGATCAGAGGGGGAGGGATGAAGCCTGAAACAAGAGGGGACAGACAGCAGGTCAGAAGTTCCAAAAGCATATATTAGTTTGAGTTCAGGTTTGCTTTATATTCGCAGACACAGACAGGTTTATGTCAACCAAGGTGAAAAACTGCAGTGACATTTACATCAGAGAGCAAAGCGACTGTGTGGACATATCATAAACCAACATAGCAGTGTGAGATTTACCACTGAATGTGTACCAGCACAGATAAAGAACTGTTTTTCTGTGGCTATAAATGCTTTACTGGAAAGTATACAAAGATAATACATTATTCTTACCGATCAGTCTCAGGAGCAGGAACAAAACTCCAAGGGCATAAGATTTCAGCTCTGGACTTACAGTTCTGAAAACAAAGACAGAACTGGCATAAACGCTTGGTGTTGGTGAGCCCAATATCTAATTCTAGCAAGACGCTGGTTCATTCCGATATATTTGAATTGATTTCTGTAACTTGGGTGATAATTTCTTTCTGTCATGATAACATTGTTCACATCATAGTAGTTGCTGTGATCTGGTAACATGGCAGCAATGCAACTACTATTTCTGCAATCAGACAGACTGTAAACATGGCACACACTTCATTTGGAAGAAAAACAGAAAGAGGGCACAACTTGAAAGTTTGTAACTTTTCCTCATTGAAAACTGTGCAAACTACTGCAAGAAACTACAGTAGGTGTGTGCCATAGGTGTAGGTTTTGGGGGGGTTGCAGTCCCCCTCAATAGTTAGAACATGTGCATGTGTCACGTGCCATAAAGCAGAGGACTTTTATGACATTATGACAAAAAGGCACAAATTTGTGCATAAAAATTCACCCGATGTGGGAATTGAAGTGTTCGAAGTGCAACATTCTCTGTTGGAGGACCCCCATATCCCCATATCATATGCCCCACTTATGTCTGTGGGTCCAAAAAATCATTCACTGCCTTTCCCATTCAACTTTTTATTTGATGACATCGCAAATTTGAGACTTATCTCTCTAGTTTCAGGTTTCAAGAGAGTAGCTCATGTTGACAAATATTGATTTAACTTTCCTCTGCCGTGGAAATAATATATTGGGATTCTCAATTTAGGCTTTGTTCCCCTTTAATGTTGCAGCTGGTAAAGATGGAGCCATTTCTATTTGCTTTATACGCTGTTGGCTGTCTCGAAATGTTGTGGAAATAGATGTATGAAATAGCATAAAATGGAAGAACTTAAGTAAAGTACCTCAAAATTTACAGAGTACAATACATGCAACAAAGATGTACTCAGTTACTTTCCACCACTGCCTGAGCATACATGTCAACAGCTCTCTCTTGTGGTTGGTCTATGTACAGCAACAGATCTCCTTACCTGATAAGGATGATGACAGAGGGAGTCTGGGCCATAGCTCCGATCATGCTGCACACACAGATAACACACAGAAAGGTGAGGAAGGCCTGCTGACAGCCTGGACTGGGACACTTTCCCGGTAAAGCCACGGCGTCTTCAATGGTGTTGGATATACACGCACAGCTGGTCAGGTTCTGACACAAACACAAGAAATCAGATCAAACTGTTGTTATCCCACTGACTGAATATGGAGATCTAAAATCTGCTGCAGTCTGTGCATGTATGCACATAAGGAAGGACTTCTTGTCTCTGTCTTTTAGTTTAAGCTCTCTGGTGTCAAAGGTCATCATGATACAGCTGGTCTTGGTGATAATGTCTTCACTCACTGGTTTGGTGCAGCCAGCGAAGCAGGCTGAGAGGTAGGTGACTCCATTGGAACCACAGACGGGGCTCACTGATGCTGTGTAGCAGTTACAGTTGTTGATGCATGCTGACTCAGGTCGCTGCCAGGAATGCAATGTCCTACAGGAGGCCAAAGGTCATGTTAGGTAACAGATATTATGTATGTACGATACACACTACAAATGAACAACCACAGGGACTACTTGACAATCACAGTCAGCTTTATCTATAGACTTATTTTTTCTCACTTTTGTAGCATTTTGACCCTGCTTGGACATCATTCCAAATATTAACTAAACACTTGATTACTTAGGGACAATCTATGGGCTGAATATCACCATCACCACCAACCAACAATGCTGTTCGAACTAAGGTGCTAGGTATGACTAGTGCTGGACTGAGTAGTTTTTGCAGTTAATTTTGCCGTTTTATGTTCCAAAATACAAATGTCTCTTTTGTCAGTGTTTATAGTATATGTGTTCAGAATATGGTGATTTATGCTAGTTTGCTCATCATTGTATTCGTTTATAGTTTACACCATTGTTGGCTGTTACCTGTTATAATTTGAGCAGTAATTCACTAATGCTGTGGAGATTTTTTTGACATTGTGTCATCGATACATGATGATACTGCCCTGAAATGCTCTATTTGAGAGTGCAATTCTTAAGAAGTGGCAGAGTAATATTATCAGTGATTAGGAAAGTATACAGTGCAGATCTGAGCACATTCAGAATGTCTTGTTGACCAATCAGATTGCCTGGTCAGAACAACTTGGATAATTATCTTTTAAAGCATAAAAACTTAAGCATTGAGAGTAGGCAACACAGGCCTGCTATCTGACAAAACATTATATTAAAAACAAAGTATTTCTGAACTTTTGTAGCTAATGCATAATTATTGTGAAAGCTACATAAATAAGCAACAAAATTTCCAAACTTGACAATGTTGTCCCAAGTGACAAGAATGTTTGCAGTCTCTTACAAGACTTGATTCCTGCATTAATACACAAGGTATTAATGTACACAGAGAAGATGTAAATGGTAGCAGCTATATAACTATATCTAAGCCAAAAAGTTGAACTATTTTTAGTATTTCAGTACATTCTTAGCATTTAGCATGTTTTTAGTGTAAGTCATGCCTAACAAGAAGATGTTTAAAAAAAAAATAAAATTATCAGTAGGTTTCCTGTTTACTCGTTGCTGTAGGCTACAGTAACCCCGGCGACAGGTCCAGTGTCACAGCCCAAAAAAAGAAAAGAGACGTAGCAGGCGGTGGACACCAGGTTGACCAGCATGGCCATGCGGACAGCGCCCAGAGCTGACAGGTTCAGCTTCTTCACCAGCAGCCCCCCGAGGAAGATCCCCAGACAGGCACAAGGGATGGCTGTCATACCTAGAGCGGGAAAACATGAGGAGGTTTAATATTTCCTAAAAATGTTTACTAGCATTTTCCTAAAAAGAGGTTTCACCACAGCACATCTCAATTTTTCTGTGATATGGTACAACAATTTGATTGTAAAACACTTTGGGAACAATAATGGCTCTGATCTGTCTACCTAGCAGCTGATTGGCTGAAGAGGTGGTTAGGTTAAATTGCTGCTCCAGGTATTTTCCCAGAAAGGCAGCAAAGCCAGCAACCACAGCAATCTCCATACAGGCTGCCAGAGTGATGCAGCTGAACACCGGATTGGAGAGAAGGTGCCTGGTTACCCGCGGGATTACTGTGCCAATTGAGGAGACAATGGAGAAAAAAGGATACAACAAGGGGTAGAGAGGGTGAACAGAATAGAGAAAAGAGATAAGAAGGACAGAGAAAAATGACCATCCCTTGAGATTTTTCAAGAACCAAATTTAATGTTCTATTTTGACTTGTCTATTTCTCCTTAATTCTTTTTCTTTGGTGTCTTCTCCCCTCTGTAATCCTCCTCACCTCGCAGATGCTCACAAACTGAGAGCCCGCTGTTAATGTCAAAGCCATGAATGGCCCCGTTGGGTTTGGAGCCCTGGTACTCCAGGGTCAGCGAAGAAGGCAGCATGGCCTGCTCACTCTCCCCTCCACCGTCCATGTCCTGCTCGTCCAGCGCCTGGGGGAAGCCGAACATAAAGAGGGCTGACAGGAAGAGTAAGGCACCGCAGAGGAGGAAGCCACCCCACCAGGCCCCGATCCAGCGAGGGTCATCTGGGGTGATGTCCAGCTTACCTAGACAGGAGGCGGGAGAATTTAACACAATGGATGAATGTTGAACAATGTCAGAAGATGAAAATTGACAGGTCAATAAGAAGAAATTGGATTCTAGGAAAAGTACATTCTGGCTGTTATTTCTTTATCAGTTTCTCTAGTGTGGTATTCTTAAAGGTCCAGTGTGTAGGATTTAGGGGGGTATATTGACAGAAATGGGATATAAAAGAATAAGAATGTTTTTGTGTATAATCACCAGGAAATGAGAACAGTTGTGTGTTCACTTCCTTAGAATGAGCCATTTATTTAGTAGGGAGCAGGTCATCGTCTATGGGGCTGTTGCAGCTCCACTAAACCTCCTGAGCGTCTGGAACTTAAGTTATTAAGAAAGAAAGGTGAGCACACATTTGCAGGTGCTAGGTTAGCGTCTGTCCCCCGATGTGCCAAACAGCATCAGAGAAATACTGATTTGTACCGTGAAACTGGTTTATTTGGCATTTTTACCAGTTTTATTGACCTGGTCAATTTCTTTTGGAGAGAAAGAAACCCCTGCAGATAATTTGGCTCTGGGTAAAAACCTCCTTAACCAGGACAAGTTTCAGCTGGTTGCAATCTTCAATCCTCACCACTAGATGCCAATTATCCCTCTAAATCTTACACACTGGACCATTAATTTTCCCCGTAGAGTCAATACCAATATAACTAATGTAATAAAAATGAACAACATTCAAGGATGCATCTAAAGAAATACAAATAAAAAGCAACAGTCAACTCACTGGTGTCGATGAAGACAGCATCAACGTAGACTTTGGTACAGACAGAACCTAAGATGAAGCCGCAGGCCGGGCCGAACACTAATGTTGAAAATAAAATACCTGCAAGACACAGAGAGAAATGATGGCTTAATTAGTCAGTCAGTTCAAATGGAATGAAAACATAATATATTTATTTATTCTAAATGAGTTTGTTTTAGCTTGGCTTGTTTGTGCAGTGCTAAGAATACTTAAGAGATCAAAATCTTCCCACTATCCATCACCACAAAACTGGAAGCCAGGAAAAAAAGCTAAAAAAGAAATTAATACAGTAAGTGCATTTCAGCTTTTCTTCCAGCAGAGGGCAGCACTGTATCAAGACTGCAAAGTGTTCCTCAACGAGGCCCTTTTAGTAAATATGTGGTAACATGGAGTGTCCTACCACACTTCTGCTGATGTTTCCACCGCCTGAGTGACATCTCTTCTATTCATGTAAAGATTAAGTGTTGAGTTCATGCCAAGGGACTTAAAATATCTTCAGATGTCTCCCGCTGACAGATTTATTCAGTGTCACTGTAATATGCAGCTCATAGGTTGAAAAGCGTAATTGATCTAAGACTAGATTAACCAGCAGGATCATAAATAATCAAACAGGAAATGGTTTCTCAGTGTAAGAGCAGTGGGGAGCCACTGAGGCACAAGCTCGACTTGGTTTTCTCTTGAAAGCAATGCTGCCCTGCTTTGGCCCAGAGGATGAGAGGTTTCCAGTAAGCATCAGCAGACCGTGTGTGTGTGTGTGTGTCTGTGTGTGTGTGTGTGTGTGTGTGTGTGTGTGTGTGTGTGTCTGTGTGTGTGTGTGTGTGTGTGTGTGTGTGTGTGTGTGTGTGTCAGTAAAACACAGTTATCCATGCTGGTGGTAAGTGGAACAATACAGAAGAGCTCCAGTAGCCTGACTGCTAATAAAAGAGCCCAGAGCAGAAGTAGCTGCTCCCCACTGACAGAAAGGGAGGGCCAGTCAATTTTTCTGTGAGGGATATAATGATTAGCACTGTGGTTATCACCACAGATAAATCTGACAGCGGAATGGCGGCTTCATTTTTCATGGCGCTATCAATGCATTTCTAAAGATAAAAATTCCATCATATAAGTCAGAGAAAAATTGACTCAAGCAGCCTTTTTGTTTTCTGGACGCCATTTGAAAACTTATTTTTAGCACAAAAACATATTCAAGTGTTTTGAGGCAATTTTTGTTTCCTTATAACAGCTACACACTAGAAAGTTGACAGTAAATATGGCAAGTGCCTTGAATACCCAGGCCAGCAGGGAGCCACATCCATAATGCTTTTGACAGATTTGGGGTCTTACAGGGACGCAGACACTCAAATGTCTTTTATTACTGGCTAGAGTCAGAAGCCTCAATCCTTACCACATAACACGTAAGTTTATATTAATTTAGTAAAGATTTCATGATATTGTCAACTGAGAAAGTGAATATTACTAGTGCAAAACCAGATAACACATTATCAGTTCAAGGATTTGTAGTATTAATGTACAATACAGGATTATGCAAGGAAATGCACTACACACAGAAAATGTATGAATAGAAATTAAAAATACTTAAATCTGAAATGAAAATGAACAATAAAAAAATGATATAGGACCAACTATAGAAGTAGCACTTAAGAAAACAATAATTAGAATTACCACCTCACAGTTGTATGCTTTTGCAAACTTGTCAAGTTTCAGATTATATCCATGTCCGTCGATACTCCTGTGGTGTTGTGTTTTCAAGTGTTGCTGTAGAATATTATGATGCCAAAGTGAAGTTGACCCTTGACCTTTTTGGATACAAACTGCCATCACTTTTTATTTTATTAAATATTTGAGGGAAATGTCATAACTAGCATATGAATTCTTGAGTCCAATGACATTTAACTTTAACCTCTGACCACCAAATCAATTAGTCTATCGAGTACAAGTGGATGTTAGTGCTAAATTTGAAGAAATTCCCTCAAGGCCTTCAGAACATATAGTGTTCACGGAAATAAGACAGACATTAGGTCACAGTGATCTTGAACTTTGACCTTTGAACACCAAATCTAATCTGTTTATCACTGGATCCAAGTGGACATTTGTGCAAAATTTGAAGAAAGTCCCTAAAGGTCTTCTCAAGATATTGTGTTCATGAGAATGAGACGGATGTCAGCTCACAGCGACCTTGAACACTGACCAACAAAATCCAGTTCATTTCGAGTCTACATGGATGTTAAATTTGAAGAAATTTCCTCGAGGCCTTTTCTAGATATTTTGTTCATTAGAATGGGACAGACATTAGGTCACAGTGATCTTGAACACTGACCTTTGACCACCAAAATCTAATCAGTTCATCTTTGAGTCCAGGTGGATCTTTGTGCCAAATTTGAGGAAATTCCTTAAAGGTCTTCTTAACATATCATGTTCACGAGAATGAGATGGACACCAGATCACAGTGACCTTGAACTTTAACTTTGACCATCAAAATGTAATCAGTTCATCTTTGAGTCCAGGTGGACGTTTGTGTCATATTTAAGGAAATTCCCTCAACATATATATAATTTGCACTGAAAACAAAGTAAAGGTATGTGGTTAAAAACCAAGGTATTACATATTTGACATCATGATGGGGCTAGAAGAACAGTTTAAGAAAGAAATTCATCCTCTACACAGTACAATCTGTGCAGAGCTCTTTGACACTTCATCCACTAGCTGTTAAGATATTGCAGTCTGCAACAAAGAGGTGAACCAGCTGACCGTTTTTCTCCAGAGCCAAGCTGCCAGTTAGTGTGGCTAAAAATGTACAGTATGTCCAACTTGTAATGGAGTAGCCTATGAGCCTGATATGACCAATATCGTTATTGCAACATACAGCAAGAGTAAGGTGAATGTGAATGAAACGTTTATGGTTACTAGCAGTAGCAGTATGGACGATGATACAGATCAGTCTAAAACGCCAATTCTTATAATTACTAATCGGATCAAAATATAAAATATTTTACATCATTGAGATATTGGAGTCTGGAACAAAGAGGTGAAGTCATTCAGCTATGCTGCTGTACTTAGAAACGTTAAACTGTAAATCCAGACTGTGGTCCACCCTGACCAGTAGTCACCCTCTGTCTGTGTCTGACTTTCTCTGTCTGTGAGACGCATTATGTTCATTTCAGCAGAGTCACGGATACCAGCAGGCCTAAAGTCAGGTGACAGAAGAAGTCTGAGGTTACAGCAGGGACAACTCAACAGCCCACCAATAAACAACCTCCCATCTCAAATCTGCCTTCCACTAGGATGAAATCACAAACACAGGACAACACCACTATTCCATAATGTATGTGACACAGAGGGACTGCAAAATAAACACACACATACACACATAAAATGTTGGATCCCAGCCCCTCTTATCTACAGTACACCAAAGCTCCATATTCCCTAAACTTCACTGTGGCTACAGCCAGCTTTCCTGTGGTTAAGGTAAGAGTCTGAAGTGGTGATCAAAGTGAAAGAGCCGACGACAATAGCAGCAATAAGAATGATGATGGAGAATTAGCGGTAAGCTTTGTTATGGCGTGAGAACAGACAGAGAGCTCATAATCCTATAGCAACAGCTGCTAGACACCCATCAGGAGAAGCATTCAGGCCTGATGCCAGTCTGCTGTTTGGACTCAGCAGTTGGTACATCTAAGGCCATTTCCTTGGAGACAAAGCTGAAGGCTCATGACAGGAAGAGAAAGCATGTAGTGAGGTACTCAGCCTTTAATCATAAAATAAAACTTTTATTACTGTAAAGTGAAAATTATATACCATATTTGAATATTTTCTGTGTGCTCAACTTTTGCAGATTCCTGCACACAACTGTAAAGCTCCTTTTCCTTTAAAAAAAATCTATATATATATATATATATATATATATATATATATATGTATATACATATTTTCATATTGTTAATTTTTATATTTTATGTCAACTTTTGCACTGTGTTATTGTCATGTTCCAAACAACCTTGGCAATAAAACAATTTCTGATTCTGAAGTGTTTTAATGCAGACATAAATATTGGATATTCTCTCTATATTAAAAGATAAAGTTATGTGAAATTATAATCATTTGTGTAATTTCAATTGTTACAATGGAGTCAGCATCATATAGGCTAACATAATTGAATATTAAATGGAAGAAGACATTGTGTTTAATTTTTTCACAGTATTGTGATTAATTGATAGATTCTGAACTACAGTAACTGATATTAAGACTATGGGGGTCTTTACCTTCAGTAAACTGAGGTAAATTTAAAAAGGACTGGTTTGGCTTATGATTGCTCATAGCTAAACTCGTCTTGTTAATTCAAGAAAATAAGCTGTTGTTTTACATGAAAACTTTTAGCATAATTCTGAGATGATAATCTCAATAATTTAGAAAAACAAGAATTTACTTGAAATTGCAGGACTATTATCTTGTTCATTTAGGAAAATTAGCATTTTTTTAAAAGACCTTTTTTTGGGCTTTTCTTGCCTTTATCATATTAGAGTCAAAGAGTGACAGGAAAGGGGCGAATGACACGCAGGAAAGGGCCGCAGGCTGGAATCGAACCCAGGTCGCTTTAAAGGACTCTGCCTACATGGGGTGGACACTCTAATCACTGGGGGCCGCCCCCGGCATATATCTTTTTTTATTTTCTTTACTTTTCTCAAAATTCTGAGATAATAATCTCATTGACTTTTTTTTTCCAAGTTAACACATTACGCTTGCTTAACAAACACAATCAGGTAACCCCCCCCCCCCCAAAAAAAAACCCAAAGCCCCCCAAATAAACATCCGAGCAGGAAGGTGGGGAAATAACACCTCAATTTTTATGAAAGGCACCCTTTCTGAAACAAAAAAAAATACATCTACATATCCCTGCATTTCTGGACTAAAAAAAACAAACCTTTATCACATCAAGTTGTCATTAAACAGTCTCATCTAGTTTCTACTCCCCTGCGTTTTAAATATCCTTGTGATTGTTAACAGGATACACTAAATGTCACAAATGTTTGAACAAGTATACTTTTTGTCCACAACAATTTCTGGTTCAAATCCTCCAATATAGCCAATATAACCATCACAAAAGGTACCTGCAAAAGGTTAAAAAGGGCAGAGAAGAGTGTTGGCTGCTGTGGAGGAATTAAAATTGAAACCAATCTCAAATACACGCTGTGAGCTGTCTCAGCAGAACATGCTCTGCTCTGGAGATGCTGCGCATGTGAAATATTTTCAGAGACAACCTTAATGGATTTTCAATGTTTCTATGAAAAAAAAAGACTGCTGTTGTCTCCTTCTTGTCACTATTTTCTACCTGCTGTGACTTAGGGCTGAGGCCATGAATACAGGCACGAGATAAAGGTAAAGGTACAGTTTTACAGGAGGATTAGTTTAATTGTACACTGTTGCACAGACACAGACTGTCTGCACTGCAGTAACTTTGTGTCACATGGACCTACATAACCAAAATTAACTTTAAGAGAAATGTACAATTTACAGGATCACTTATGAGAGTAAAGACACTGTGGGAAGGCTTGAGCTTTAAAGATATCCATGTAAATCTGCCAACTTGTCTGACCTAGCCATTTGGAAATGGCAGGTAGAGACACTTCACTTCAGCAGAGAGTGTGTAGGGGCTTTGACGGCTCCTCCTCCTTACTGTGAGATTGTATGGCTAAGTTATTTTCAAACAACATACAATATAGTCTGAAACTTGGCCGGAACCTGACATGGGTTTAGTATTACTATTATACATATCCTGAATATATAACTTTCAAAATCAAAGTACAGTTACAAATATTACAGCAAAAAAGTAAAGCAGACATCTCAACAAGCACAAGCAGTGATGTCAAGCCATCAGCTTTCTATATGAAAAAAATAATAATGCCTGGGGGTAAACTTAAACATATACATGTGCAATGTATTGCAAACCAAGACAAAAGTCCAGAATTTTTTGTTTCCGTATATGGGTAAGTAGAAATATTCCAGATATTTTACAATGTAATCACATACAATCATCAGCACAAACTAAAGCCTCAATATTATTTTCACCTCTTGGACACAATGCCAAAAACAATTTAAGTTTCCACCATGGCACTATTTATTACAGGACTCTTTTAATAGATTACAGTACAATCAGGGGCGTAGCCAGCATTTTCAAACTAACTCCGGACTTGCACCCCAGAACCTGCTGTTTGTTTCCCGTGTGAAACCAAAAGTCAATTGTTAATTGATTAGTTATTCTAATAACTGGTATGTGCAGCATGCTATGGTAGTGATGTAATTATGTAAGTAAAAAACACAAGTTAAACCAAGCCATGATGTTTTTTTTCTAAATTCAACCACATGCTTTTATTGCCTAAAGTTAAGCCCACCCCCCCTTTTCCTTTTCGTTGGCGGAAGTATATTTTGGTCAGTTCTTTATATACTCATATTCTAATTAGTTAAATTTTCCTGGCCCATCATTTCGTATCTAACCCAATTCATTAATTGAGTCTATAAATACTTCAATCAGCCTAAAAATATAACCATGTGTATGTTTTTAATTATAGAATGTACAGTGAACTCCCAAGAGGAAGCTAAAACCCTCAAGGTCCTAAAAATAGTGAGGACATCAGCTAAGTGTCCTCAATAGGCAGCTACAGACCTGATTACAATGAATATGGGGTTCTGTTTGCAAAAGTGTGTGTATTAAAACCAGAGATGTAATAAATTATGTAACTAGCCGTACCAAACTGACTTGTATGGGGTTAATAACAATATGAATTAATGTATTGTATTCAGTGTATATAATGGTGTTCACCTGGTCATTTTTATTGTTAATATGGTTACATTTAATCTAATAAAAGCAGACGTGATGGAAACCAGGGGTAATATGGACCTAATGGTAATGGTTCTGCACCCATCTGTAACGAATGCAGCAGAGGCAAGGTCATCCTGTATGAAACAGGCCTCCTCTACCTGCTCACACTGCCAGCATATGAATAATTTCTCACTCAGACTCACATTATGGCACGGTTCAATCACTGGCACTTTGTATCTTGGCAAAGGTGCTCCGAAAAGGTGCACATATAAAACAACCTGGGCCGGTCTGAACAGACAGTGTGTGCTGAGTCAGCATCCATTCCTTCCTCTGCTGTCCTACAGGAGAAGAGCAATAACTCCACTGGAGTAAAAACATTTTGCTGCAGTGGACTCTCAGCCTTCACAGCGCTTCATTACACGCATTATAGCGATGAATAGGGGCTAAGATATGAGGCAGGGAGAGAGAAGCTGACCCAGCGGCTGCAGAGCTGGACCCCTCTGGCTCTCACTGCTCTTTTATTTTGCTCTGCTATTATATACTATAGGTTATTGTCCTTTACTGTCCTGTACTGTAATATACTGTATTGCTGCTGCCATTTAGCACTCTGCTGCAGACCTTAAACATTCCTGTTGTTGTCCAGCCTTGTCTCAAGTACTCTGAGAAGGTCTAACTGGGATGAGGTGACCATCAAGTCACACATATGTTAGTTAGTCAAAGATTCCAGTCTTACACACCTACTTCTTAACCAAAGTGGTGGACTGACAGAAAAAGCAACACTGGGAGGCATACTGTTACTGCACCAAACAATTACTGTGTTTAAGAGTTTCTGTAAAACCTATTTTGGATTTGATAAGGATATTTTTAAGGATAAAATCTTCCTTTCTGACAGAGCAGACAAATGCAAATACCTGACAAATGAGAAAAACTGGAGGCATTTAAGTAGCCTACTAAATCTTTCAACACATTCTCATGTGAACTCTGGAAATATTGGCGCTTGGTCAGTGGCTGCTCATGTCTACATGTGACATGGTAAGTATCCTCCTGCATCTGCTGTTGACGTTCCAGGATGCTGTGTCAATTTACACTCATGCATGCACATGCATTGTGTTTTTTTCATATTCAAAATACACTTATTTTTTCACAGGAAATCGTTACATGCGTGCAGTCTTTTTCAAAATAGACTTACAACGCTGGCGAACACCTCATAGTTATTCCTTGTGCGATTCCAAGCATGCAGTTAGTTTATCAAAAAAACAATGATTTGGCTCAATACTAATTTGAGAAACAAACAGCAGACTGAGTCAAAGTCCAGGGTTTGTTGGACCCATCCATCGCCCTGCTGGGACTTCCAAGCTCCTTATATTACCTCGTTACCAGCAGCATTTCAATCTGATGCCATCCAGCGGCATCATAAATTGAAACTACCTGAGGGCATATCCTATTGCTATGAGTTGGGAATGACAATAGTCTTTAAAAGCCATGTTACTGTGGTGATTACAACTGTACACCAAAAGACTTACATCTTCCATTACTGAGATACAAACATTTAAAAAAAGCACCACACTCTGAAGCTCATTAATATGTAAAGCAGAAACTATTTGGGGATACATTATTTTTAAAAAAAAAACAAAGGTGTGTGAATTCAATAAGAGAATAGCTGATTCTCTTTTGGAGACTCTGTGAGCTAGATAGGAGGAGTATGCGCCTTTGTTTCAGGTATCAGTCAAGCAGTAGACAGCAATCAATAATCCAATTACAACTGGGCTCGGACATTACGCTGTAGTCAACAGAGCTCAGGAGCAAGTTTGTGGGAGGCCATTTTCAGGCCGTATAAGTTGAGGACTTAAAATAGACAGGGACATACTTTAACTGATGTGGATGGATAAACATCAGCAAGGTAACCTTATCTCCGTGCTCATGTTAGCATACTGACTTTAGCATTTAGATCAAAGCACTGCTGCTGTGCCTGTGCAGCCTCAAAGACCTGCGAGCATGGCTGGGACTCTTCGGACACTTTGAATCAAACAGATCCTACTCTTGTGCTGCAGTGTACCAGCTGCAATACTGCCATTTTGTTTAAGGCTATGGTTGTTTTTTCTCTCATCTACCAGAAGGCATGATTATCTGATGGCCAGCTAACAAAAAAAAAAAAACAGTCTCTGTTTCATTTTACCAGTCTGCTGACGGATCTGTTGCTCAAAAGTTCTGGACACTAATCACTGGACAGAGGACATGCTGCAGCACTGACAGAGAACAGATACAGGACAAGTGCATGCTGAGGGACATGTGCCATGACAACTGGGGAGTGTTTCCAGGTTTGAGTATTCCCAGTGTCCTCAATCTCTCATTCAGCCAGTATTGATCCATGTTGGGTAAAGACGTGGCCACAACAGAGCAGCCGCTCCTTCTATCATCTGGTTTGTTAGCGAGCCCGTAGAGACCTGCTGCTTTAATATTTAATCATTTGGTTAGATGTTTGCTAAACAACTCCTAACTGCTCCTCTGTCACGCTGCATTATTCAGTGGCTTTCATACAGTTTGTCTTCACACGTCAGGCTCGTCAAACAACGGCCTTGAGACGGGCAAAAAGAGGCAGCAGAAATACTGAGCAGCACATAACGAACATGTGCTGTATAAAGACTGGGCTCCATGCAATTACAGAGCCACAACAGACGATGCAGCAGTCACATTGTAGGAGGTAACCATGGCAATCAATATGCTGGGATTGTAAAAAAAAAAAAAAAAAAAAAACAGAACAGAGAGGGGGTGGTGTAAAGGAAAGAATAATAGACTATCTGTAAGTGTCAAAGGAAGGAGCTTGGGGGATGTTATGAAAGAGACAATTCCTTGTGGACTGGCAAAGGCCACGGTGCACTGATCTGGGACACAGAATTACGTCCACGTTACCAAATCACAGTCAAGATTTTACTCCAAATTAAAAGTATGTCACTGCCCAACAGCTTGAGAGTGCTCAAAAATAAAGCAGCAAACAGTGATATTTTTTAAGGATTGCGGTTAAGAGACGTCCTTGGTTGACTGACTGCCTGGACTGTCAGATCCAGTCAATCACAGGCCAAACATAAACAAACACAATCAGGACTTACAGGCAGTTCTGACCCTTAAAGTCCGACTGAAATCACAGTAAGTCATTCGCTGTCAAAACTCCCACCAGAACAATTTGATGGATTATATATATATATATATATTTTTTTTTTTTTTTACAGACATTCATGGTCGCAAGAGTACAAATCCTACCAGTTTTATTGATCCTTTGGCCTTTTCTCTAGCGCCACCAGCAGGTTGACATTTGTTCTCAAATGATGCAATAACCATCATGCGGTGAAAATTTCGATTTTTTAACTACCTGCAAAGCGAATCAAATTCCTTTCAACCTTGGCTGCGCTTTTTGTTTAGCGCTAATTAATTTCAATATAGCTTTTTTTTCTCAAAAGAGGGCAGGATGAGTTATTTGCAAAACAGGTTTCTATGCTATAGCAGGGGAAAAAAACTGAACATAATTATCGCCTTGCGTTTGTAGACGTCTGCGGACCAGTCAAGTTGCAGTAAAAATCCATGTTTGTCCAGATTTATTAGAAACCAAATGCTTCAAATATGGATGCTGCTGCAAAGAAGCCCAAGATTAGTGTCATTAAATCAGTATCTGATCAAATGTCTCCCTTTCTGTTTCTGAGTTATATCATTAAGTTATGGCCAGAAAAGTGTTTGTTTTCTTTTAGAAGAACATTAGAATGTCAAAGCGGAGCTGACCTTTCACCTTTTGGATATATGACTTCATCGTTTTATCCTTCTGTCATAATTAGCATACAAATTCTAGAGTTGTGGCCAAAAATATATTTGGTGAGGTCACAGTGACTTTGACCTTGGACCACTAAAGTCTCATCAGTCTTATCATCTTTGACTCAACGTGAATGTTTGTGCTAAATTTGTTGAAAGGTGTTCTAAAGATATCACATTCACGAGAAAGAGAAGAATGCAAGGTCACAGTTACCTTTGACCTATGTACACCAACATCTAATCAGTTTATTGTTCAGTCCAAGCGGACGTTTGTGCAAAACTTGATGAAATTCCCTGGAGGGGCGTTCTTGAGATAATGTGTTCACAAAAATGGGATGCACTGACGACCTACAACCTGAAAAGATAATGCCTCTAGCCTTGGCCTTTGCCGTTGTGGAGGTATAAAAAAAACAAACTCATGCAAACAATTTTCAATTTAACTTAAAAAGAAGACTGGAAGAAACATAACAAAAGGAAAGTGCAAACTCCACATACAGAGCACGACAGATTGAAACCCATGAGCATCGTGATGAAGCAACATTCTAAAAAATGTTTCTATTGTGGTTGTAGTTCATTTACAACATTAGTAAACAGAGAATTTTAGAGATGATAAATGTTTAGTTGTGCTAATTGGTTAACAAATAATGGGCGATGTAAACTATAGTGAATTCCTTTACATTTTCAGAAATGGCAAAGAAATATCAAGTGTAATGTTTAACATCTGGTGTGAGTTGGCCTCTAGCCAAGCCGGAGGGTAGGGTGGGTTGTTGGGCGCTGTGCTAGCCTTGTTTGCCCTCCCTCCTCTCCTCCATCCTCTGTCCATCTCTCCCTCCCTCATCTCCCTCGTCTCCTCCACTCTGAGCCCTGCTGACAGAGACTGTACAGATCAAATCATGTACAGAACAAACCGCAGGCCTTCTTACCCTGCGAGTGGTCTGCGCTCAAATGCTAACAGGGACAACTAGTCAAGGACTAGCAGAGAGGCCGGAGAGGAGGAACAACTCGCCACATGGTAGCCAACAATACTGGATTTTTTTTCTTTTATGATTGGGTTTTTTTTTCCCTCCCATACAGTCAAACTGATGAAGACTGAGGAAGAACTCTTACAGAATAGCATATTGCTTTGACATATTGTGGCATCAGCTCTTTGACATTTGCTGTGATGGTGATTTTAATAGTTCACGTTATCATACAATAATTAAAAGGTCATACTCAGCTTTAAAACCGGCAAATGAGTGTGAACTGCAATAAGAAGAGATGCATGGTGGGATATCAGGGTCGATCACATCATCTAATAATTACCAATATAATACCCACAACATTATTCTTGGATTGTGGAACAAGGAATATGACAATAAAGGGTTAACTTTTTATACTGACAAGTGTTTTTTTTTCTACTGGCAATAAATTTCTGCTAACACACCACAGTTGCATGTTATTTGCAACATTTGGCAGTTCGGCATCACTTGCTGTGTCCTTTCACAGTCACACAGGAACCAGAGCTTTTCAGAAAAGACTCATTTCACATTTCGTTACTGGCTGAAATTCTATTGCTAAAATATTAACAAGAAATACTAATTTTCACATTTTATTTGAGTATTAATGGAAGTCTTCTGTCTCATTCTCCCCAGATGGAGCTGTGCTTGTAGCAGGTTGCTGAGCGGTGAGATGAACAGGAATGGCACATAGCCTCATCGCCTGTCTCTGTACTGTTGCCTTGGCAACTTCGGCAGACAGGCTGTAATGTGTGTTATGTCGACCTCTTGGTTTCTGCTTTAAGTATAACTGCAGTCCTCTGCTGCTGCTGGCCACTCAACACTTGCCCAAGTTGGGATGGGAGTGTTTTGCTCAAGGGCACTTAGGTGAGAGGAGGCAGGGTCAGACCTACAATTTCTCCATCAACCACGACAACACAAGATATATCAGAGCTGTCAAGTATTTGACAGTAGTCTTCTACACACAATAATTCTTCTTTATCCTTAAACACACAGTCCTACCCATGTTAAAAATAACTGCCACTAAATACTTAGCAACATAGTAGCTTTACCATTCAGCACAGATGATCATAAAATAGCCCAACTATTCACAGACTCATGCATACCCTCACACATAGCTAACATATTTAATAGCTGGGGATGTTTCCACCCACTGGCCAAAGTCATTATTTGGGCTGGACAAAACGACATCAATACTGTGCAATGCACTATCACTGAAACACGCTGCTGGATCTGTCTCATCTCCTACAATGACAAACTGTAATAGCTGAGTAAAATAACTAAATATATTCTTTGTTCTTTCTTTCTTGTTTTTTATTTTTATTTTAGAGAAATAAAATTCTATGCACTTGTTATTAGACACTTAGACTGTAATTCTTTTTTTCTGTAAAAATTAGATCATTAAAAAAAACGGTAACCCTTTCGACCCTGGATTGACACCAGTTTAGTTGTTTCAGATGCATTTCACAAGCTTTTTAACCTCTGGTATTTAATAAAATTGATTTTTGTTCTAAAAAAAAATGGGGAAAAGGCAATGAGCAACTTGGCAAAAATATCCTGGTAAATTGCAAAAAAAAAATTATATATATATATATATATATATATATATATATATGTGTGTGTGTGTGTATATATATATATATTTTTTTTAAGTAAAAGGCAACAAGACATTGACTAGATATAAAACAAATTGGAAAATGTTTAGAAACATGCGTATATCTTTAATTATATATTTAAAATTATGCTACAGAAAAAAAGTTTTTGTATTTTATTTTATTTTAAGCAATTTCTTCTTTTTTTACTTTACTTTTTTTTTGCTTATTTGCTTTCTTTTCTAAATATCATGTAATTTTTCAATAATTTCTTAATAATTTTGGGCCAATTTCTTGTCAAGTTATTCATTGCCTTCTTCCCATGTTTTGAAAGAAATCAAGCCATTGTGCTGAGGTTCCAAAGAGTTAATACATAATGTTAGATGGTCATGTGCACTGCAGTGACACCAAGGCACATGAAATGTATTTTCATTGTAGCTATTAAAGACATTCTCATTTTAATCTGGACAGAAAACCATGACTAAGCCAAAGTGTCACCAAACCTGAGTCAGATTTACCATAAAAATACACACACACACACACACACACACAATGACACTGCATGACACACAATATGTCTCGATGTGGGCTGAAGGAGAGGACAGCCACTGTCGTTCAGTTCCAGTGTACCAACGCTACTGACAAAAATGGACATTTCCTCATCCTGTATCATTTCAGTCGCCCTTCCTTTTTTAAAGGGAAACTATGCCTACTTTCAAATTTCATATATATTATTCCTATGGTCTCAGACAGAGCAAAACAATGAGTAAACATCAACAACTCTCTCCTGAATCCAAAGCCTAGAGTGCTAAAACTGAAATCTGTGATGTCATTGAGTATCAATTCTGAAACTACTTCATAGACAATGATGGTCAATGATGTGCTTGATGATGCTGAGAGCAGCCAGGGGAATGTTTAGAGTGTATGAGAACATTTTCTGTTTCACGACTGAAAACACTAGGGTAAAAAAAACTTATTTGAGTATTAAAAAAAACAAAACAGAAGCACCTCCAGACTTAATACTTGATGACATCACAAGAGAGAGTAGCTCATGTTCACTAATATTTTTGGGCTGTCTTCGGTCATTGGAATAATAAGAATGAAGTTTGAAAATGGGCATGGTTCCCCTTTAAAGAATGAATAGCGACTAAAATTATACATGGAAATAACATATTGGAACTCTTAACTTAGGTAGTGTTCCCCTTCAAAAAAAAGGTTGAAGTCAATTCCAAAAAAATGTTTTTAATTGTAAAGCAATTCATTTCAATATTCCTTTATGTATTAGTGGTCTGTTTAACAGAGAAGTGATACCTGGGAAGTCAGCCTTGTAACACCAAAGTGAGTAGCAGTTAGCAGTTAGTTTATATTGAGAATATCTTTGAGGCTGGTAGGGCTTAAGCAGCAAACTCTGAAGCTGAAAAATCAACGCAAAAGTGCCAAAAACTGCAGTTCCTCTAATGGCCAATAAAAGCTAGTCAATCCCCATAGACCCCATTGTTAAATGCTCAGCTTTACAGCAGAAATAAACATGTTTACAGCATGGCACAAAAACAGGTTCTGATCTCTATGGCTCATTTCAACACCCATGACAGGACATGTGGCTACTTTCAGTGACAGACTGTCTCCTGGGAATAAAGTCAGATCAACACCGTGCTCCTTCACAGCTCCACCCTCTGGTCCAAATATGGTCGCTTCTGGATCCTAAAACCAGTGGGTGTTGTCACAGTACTTATGTCCATTGTTTTTTATACAGCTTGTGGTAGGGATTCAGTTATTAAGGAGCATATCAAAAGCAGAGGCACTAGCATGGAGGCCTAGCTGCAGTCAATATTACTGTACAGATAAAGAGTTGTATGACTAAAATTGTTCTTATCAGTGTTTTCAGTTGGTATATGTCTTATTTTGTTCATTTTTTAATTTTCTACTCCTGATGACCAAGGGCATTCCTAACTCCTAATTCCTAATTCCTAAGTGAGCAGCACTTACCATTTCTGCACTTGATATCATAGGAACTGAAGTTGTTTTATTGTCATCCACAAAAGCTAGACACAGCTAAAAATATCTCTGTATTGTATATTATGGTGTCTATTTCCACTGATTGTGATTTGATTGTCACCACATTTGTATCCACCGCACTGCACATAAACCCTCCTCAGCTCCCTAACACTGCTTTCTTTTTCCTACTTGAATGTTCACCTGCCATTAACCATGCTTCTAACTTATCGTGACTAATTATGATTTTGTGAGGACTGTATCAGTAATAAGATTTTGTTTAATATAATTTTGTAGTCTTGTAATTCTAAAATGAGCTTCTGTGTTAATTAAGGAGAGTTGATCATTTCCAGCATGTGAGTGATTAATGTCACAGTCATGTTTCAATTATGCCAGTATAATCATCCCATTTACTCAGATAGATATTGTGATTGTAGAGATGTGATTATGACATTAGCTTTTTTTTCTTATTACTTCCAGCTAACTGGAATGCGAGTCAGCCAGACGGGGAGCATGAGGAATCAGGCTCGTTGTTGTTTAGTTTAGGGTTAGTGTTGTTTTCTGCTTTTTTTTTTTTACTGGTAGGAAAATTTCTAAATAATATTCTTCATTGATTATTAGTTGTAAATGTTGGCTTAGCCAGAGTTTTGGATGTCAGGGGTAATATTATTTTCTGCATCATTTATTCCACCCATGCACTCCATCTTCTGGTGTGGAAGGACAGACATGCGGTGTCATTGAGTGTACTGGCATTTACAGCCAGCGCCATATTCAACTGCCTTTGAGAACATGCCAAGTTTGATTTCAATCACTGTATATTATAGTGTTATGGGTGTGTCAGGCCGAGGTCACTGACCAATCACACATCATTAAAGAAGTAGTTTGACATCTTGATGAGTATGCTTACTCACTTTCAAAGTTTAGATGAGAAGATCGATGCCAACCTCGTGTTTGTGCACTCTATAGGTTTTTGTCAGCGTGCGATAAACTTAACTTAGTATTAAGACTAAAAACAAGGGAAACAGCTGGCCTTGTTCTCGCCAAAGTTAAAAAAAAATCTTCTTCGAGAACCTCTAAATCTGACTAATGAACACATTATAGTTTGTTCCTTTAATATGGTGACCAGACATCCTGATTTTCCAGGATGGCCACAGTTTTAAGCTGGATCCCAAGTCTGAGCAAAGATCTGTAAAACACTAATTGTCCTGGTTTTCACCCCAATTAAAATGATAATAAGATCACTTGTAGACATTTCAGTTCTGACATAGGCAATTGTCATGCTCTTTTAATTATTACCTAACCCAATATAAAAATATACTGTGCACCTCTACATTAGTAATTCAGTGTGTGTCAATCAATGTGTCTCTGTCAAGGCTGTTGCTATGACACTTGTGGTTATAATGCCAAAGCTAAAATCGGTAATTTCTGAGAAGCTCCAGGTAGCTTACTCCTTGCAACTCAAAAGTATGCAGCAACAAAAATGCTTAATTCTTCACACACTGCAAAAGAGTAGTCTACATTTTCAGTCACACACGGTGGAAATGCTGATATAAAGAATCAGATTAAGACGGCCAAACAGAAGTGGAGGCTAAATGCAGAAAGTAGCACAGTTGCGACCTAACATTACTTCAGGGGTGCAGACGCCAGTGACAGCCATTAGAAATGGGCAGCTCACCGTGTGGTGAAACACAACCAGAGCTTCTGATGCATTGACTGTACAGCTGGCCATGTGTTTTATAGTGTCATTACACAGTTTTCAAAGAAACTGTGTTTTGGTTGATTCTGGGAGACAAAACACAATTTTTCACCTTCTGGGATGTTGTCCATGGTGCTGAAAGGTGAACTTGATTGGTGTGCTAAGCACTGAACTAACTTTCCTCCATCCTACACATGCTTATGCACGCCTGAACGTGCAGACCTCTAGAGGATTCCAGTTTGGGGGTTTAAAAATATGGGCACCCTACTTTTGAACTGTCACATAAACAGAAATGTAAAAAAGGACAAGTTGGGGATTTAGGGGAGTTTTGTGTTGCAGCTAGGCTAGCTGTTCCTGCTTCTTGAGTTTATGCTAGGGCAAGCTAATTGCCTGCTGGCTCTAGCTTTGTATTAGAGTAAAGAAATATGTGTGGTATCAATCTCCTCATCCTGCTCTCAGCAAGAAAGTGTTTTCCTAAAATGTGCAACTATTTCTTAAAGCACATCAGTTAGAAATTGTGTCACTGTTCATGATGTTGTGAAATTGGTGTTGCTTTAAGTCTCTGATTCTAAATTAGTTTAGGTCAGTTATTGTGTCCTTTCTCTATAATGTTGAAAATGTTCATAGCTCAAATATAACCCATCTGCAACATATCTATGACATCATAATGGTTTCTGTGGCTTTTGTATTGTTTGACTAAGCTTAAAACCAGTCAGAACCAGAAGAACTTGAAGAGTTTACCATGCAAAAAGCTTTAGACATATTAAATATTAAACAGTTCTAAACAATAACAACCATTGACACACACTCAGCTCATATGCTTCACTTTTACAGCAGCTCAGTGCTACTCACCTATATACAGTGAAGAGTCCTTCCTGTGGACATGGTCATCGATGTAGGACACTCCCAGAGGCTGGACAGGTGTGGCTCCGATGCCCAGAAGAACCTGGGCTCCGATCAGCAGAAGGTACATCATGTTGGTGTTGGCTCTGTTGCCACATTTAAACCCAGAGTCTCGGTTCTCTGACCTGGAATTGTTGGAGCAGACATCCCTGCCATCCTCAGCGTGCCACGAGTCTCCGGCCTCGTACTCATACTGATGAGTCAGGAACTCCGGCAGGGCTGACAGCAATGCCCCCAGCGCCATGACAATCCCACCGCAGCCAATCAGGCGGGGTCTGTGGGCCTTGGCGCCAAAGTAGCTGACAAACAGGATGAGGGCCAGGTTGCCGATTTCGAAGCTGCTGGCGATGACACCCACATCTGCGCTCTGGAGGTTGAAGCGTCTCTCCAGAGTGGTCAGGACACTCACCTAGGAGAGAGAGAAAGAGAGCAAATATTTTTACAACTAGCTGCCATTTAGGACCAAAAATGACATCATAGCCAAACCACTAAGTTTTTAATGCAGGTTTATAAGCTTGATTTTAGTAATAATGTATCATCTCCACTCTACTGATTAATGTATCCACCTTTTAGAAATATAAAATATTTATATATTTTGCAATCCATTTTAATATTTGTGTAAAACAAGAAGGCAGGGCATTGAGCTTCAGGTGCTATTCAGCAAAAGCAACCTGTTGATGACACACAGTAGCTGAGCTGCTCTGCTTCCAACATCTTCATCAGCACACTCCTCCTCCTCCTCCACCGAAAAACAACCCTGAGGCTAGTCTGATGCCAATGTGGGAAAAAGGGACATGTGCATGTGTGTGGCTTTAGGCAAGAAACCTCACGCAGCTGTTCTAATTATGAAACCTGGATGTGTATAAGCGATGAGGTTGCATCAAATGTGCTCCAAATCATCTACAGAACTGAGAATAAAAGGTTGGTCAAGAGTTATTTTAAACTTGCATTAATCACTCATCCACAGAAAAAGGTACAGTATAAGCCTCAAGACTTATTGAAACAATTCCACATGAAAAGAAGAAATTTAACCAGGTGAAATCAAAAGGATTATGTGTAATACAGATTCATCTTTTTTTATATTGCTTATCCTGTTTATTCTGTTACTCCAAATTCTACTGCAAAACAAGACAATATCTTGTTGTCTTGTTTATTACTGATCATTTTTCTGTATCAATTATTGGCCAATTAACTGATTTCAGCTTTCAAACATATTTTTTGGTAATTTGAGCACCATAAGCCAAGCCATCTAGTTTCATTATATTGGAGAGAAGGCAGACATCTCTACGACCGAAATCTCCAACAGTCTGCAAGTCACACCAAAACAATCTAGATTGATAAATCATACTTAGAGGAAAGATATGAGTTTTTTGTTGTTTTGGGGGGTTTTTTGTATTTTGAGGATAACTGTCCCCTTAAATTGTTTTTTCCCCACCAACAGTCACACCAACAAGAATATTTAATTTACTGTCTCATGAAACAAAGAAAAACCAAAAAACAATTAAGAGATTGGAGCGAAGCAGTGTTTGGATTTTGTGCTTTAAAAAAATGATAATTTTAAATTTAGACAGTGAAAACAATGTCTAATATGCTGGGGTCCAGTTAAAACATGTATCTTAATCTAATTCTACTTAATTTTATTCCTTCTAAAGGGTGTTCTGGTAGAAGAGGACTGATTCTGGGCAAACCACTTATAGAAATCCTTTATTATTAAAAAAAACAAGATGTGCTAATATGTACAATGATGGAGAGATAACTGCACCATGCCCTCACGCTAGTCATGCTGTACTGGGCCTGTCCTTGGTGAAACGCCACCAAAGGTGTCTGGACAGCAGTCCAAACAACTCGACAACTGGCAGCCCTCCCCCACTTCCTAAAAAAAAGGATGAACAATGTGTAATTCACTCCTAAAATAGGAAGATGGCTGTGACAGGTCTGTTGTTTCAACTGTGAAACACTAACCCAGTTCTGTCAGCATACAACACGTGTGGGACTGACGGACAAAATGCTACAGCTGACAGCCTGACAATTAGTTACAATTACTTAACATGAACTGAACATTCACATTGTGTCCACTGTTCACATACAATCATTATAAAGTTGAAATTCATAGTCCACTGATATTACACACTGGGATGATGCAGTTCAGAGGTCACTGAGTCTCTATGACAGTGTGAGGATTTATTCTTGTGGTTCTAGAAGAATTATGTAGAACCTCATACTGGCTGCTGAGGAGAACAGCCGCTTAACACCTTTTATGTTCCAGATTTAGACATTTTAGTCCAATACACGCAAATAATTACAGACAATTCAAATTGTTTTAGAGCTTTAGAGAACAGAAAAACGCTGTCCATTTCAGTTTCGTGAATATAGACTGAGCCATGTAAAGTTGTTATGCAGGTGCTGCTGTGCTGACAGTGATGATCTTCAGTCACTATCACTACATCCTCTTCAAAAGCTTTACTATAATTTATTTGTAAAACACAATGTGCCACAGAAAAAAAAGAGAGAGAATAAACGCACACTGTGAGCCCAGAAAGTGGCTGAATTAAAAAGAGACAGAATAAAAGATGATGACAAACAATATTTAAACAGGGGAGGATCGACAGTGCTTCTATGCCGCTTTTGTCTGCAGCAGGATTTGCTAAAGGTGCACTTTTGGATTGGATTGCTGGTATAAAATAGAAGGATCCACTGCAGTCTTCAAGGTAAACACTAATGCACTTTAAATTTGTGACTGGTGCAAAACACATTAAAACCAGCTCAGTGGTGTTTCTGCCAAGCTGCAGTCTTTGCCAAACACTGAACATCATAGAGAACATTTTTTTTGAAAGCCTTATTTCCAGCATCTCTACAGGGACATGTAACCGTGTGACTGGATCCTGGAGATCAGCTCCATTGATCCACATTGATTGGTAGGTTTTAAAATATAAATCTGCTTGGGCTGGTTCCTTCTTATCTGTGTACATACTGTATGTGTAAAAACCTAAATCAACACCCCCTTTGCTCTCATAATATTTTACTGAGTCTCGCACAAAACTTGGCAAAAAAAGCTATAAATATGTTGCCCCTTCTCCTTGGAATAACTTGCAGGAGGACCTGAAATTTTCTGAGCTGATTACTATGGGGGAATTTTACTCACTTTCAGAGCATCAAGAAAATAGCACTTGGTCAGTGTGACTGCTCCTCAACTTTTCATTCAGATTGTTTTAGGACATTGCACATGTTTATGTATATAACTGTTTTTAGTGTTGACTTTAACTGGACTGCTGTGCTTGCTCATATGTGGTATATGACAGTTGTATTTTTCTGCTTGTGTTTATTGTTAGAACAATATTTATGCTGCCCTCTTGGCCAGATCATTCTTGAGAAAGAGATAATTAATCTCAGTAAGTATCACCATACAATGTGATACAATAAGATACTAGACAATATAATGTGATGCAATATGATGTGATAAGATTCGATACAACACAGTCAATCATATTGTCACTTTGCAATAAAATTCATTTAGCCTCCTCAGACAGCTCTGCTAAAGAAGTTCACAAACAAATTAGACATACAGTACAATTACACAAACAGCACATACCCATAGAAGCACACCACAACGGTCATTCAGATCCTAAATAGCAGTACACTGATTTTGGTTTAGCAACAGGATAGACTGATGCATAAAGGAATAAAACACTCATTCATGACATATAGTATGACTTAAACAGAGCTTGCCTAGGATGCAGACAGTTGGACATGCATAGACAGTATATACCCAAAGTTGCACCAACATACAGGTCAGATCGACCAGAATACCCAGGGAATAAGTCCTAAAACCTGCAAATCAGTTAGTATTTCAGCACTCCTGGTTCCCTTATCTTAAAGTTGATGAGTTTTTTCAATTAGTTTTTTAGTTAGAAGCCTAAAATAAGGTCTGTGGTTAACACAAGCTGAAGGGACTTTCACATTTTCTTATACGGCATAAAATACTTAAGTACATAACCCACCTGCAAATTTTAAAGCTTTTATGTGTTTTAAAAAGGCAGTTGCTAACAAGTGGTAAAATAAATCTACTGGAAGTCAAACAAGGTTTTACACGGGTTAACAGCCTTGTCGTGGTGACAATGTTAAGTCATGTGACTGTAGTACAGTTCATTTATAGCCTAAAGTTAGCTTTTTACTTCTGGCGATTACATTTAGGCTTTGAAAATCCTAAATGTGGTGTTCATTTTTGAAGACCATCTTGCTGAACAACACGTATAAGCATTAGAAACATTTGTTTATAGAGATCTTATTTACTGCAATGATCCAAACTCCAATGGAAAAATCCCATAGGATTATTGACGAGGAAACCAGAGAAACAAAACCTCCACATCCGCCTACAAAAAAAACATCACCCCTGGGGCCCTCTTTAAGAGTCAAGAAACTGACCTTTGACCTTGCCTCTTTAAACATGCCTTCCTGAACTGTGCTGATATGACCAGAGATGAAGATGAATATTTTTTCTACTAAATGTTCTGTCCCACATGAACAATAAAATGAAGCATCAGCCTGCAGGTGCAGTTATTTATAGCATCAAAACTGTGCTGACACCTTTCAGGGGCTTTGACTTTGATCAGGCAAATTACAATTCAGATTAAAGTGGCATCTTTTACATCTATATAGATATACAGTGAGTGATTTAGGCCAACTCTAATAATGCAGGTAGACCAAACAAACACATTAACTGCTGTGGTTGGCTTTGTCCACATTGTCTACCACCATTGCAAAAATTATCAAAATTGAAACATTTAACAAAATTTACAGTGCAGGGTTTTTGTTTTTGTTGGGGAAGATGTTTCACTTCTGCATCTGTGGTCTTGCATGAAACCTTTATCTTTTTAATCATTTTTCTTTTGGCTCCTAAACTCATTATACATCTGCTGAATAGAGCTTATCCCTTTTGTTGACATATCAAATGCATAAAATAGCACTATAGCAATAATATGCATCAGACTTCCATTGGGAATCTAATGTAAATGGTATAAAATAAGGGATTATTTTCTGAAAATATAACATAATCTATTGTCGCTTCTGCTGTGGTGATCACGTCATCTCCTAGGCCTATATCCTCCCGTGTCAAAGGCTTTCTGCATTACTGATGCATACGACCGCAGACTGTAGCAGAGCCGGCAGGTTGGATGGACCTCCTGACCAGTGTTTCGTAACGTGCTCTCCAGCATACCGTCCATATACGCATATAAAATTCTCCAACAACAACGTGGAGCCTACGGCCGCCGCTGTGACGCGCACTGTGTCATGCAGATGGTGCATAGGCCTGATGGATAATACGCAGCAAGTCATCAATCAGTGAAAGCACCGCGTCCCATGGTTTGCTGGAGGATGTGATTATTCTAATGTGATCAGAATAATATGATTATTAACCGCATCAGCGGAAGCGCCGCATCGCTCCTCTCACCGTCTGTCTGCCTGTGCCGGTTTGAAGGGCGCTGCGTTAACCCGATGTTACCTGATATACACAAAAATCCGACAGACCAACACTGTGTCCGTGGTGACTGAAACTCACCAGATAGGCGCCCACGGTGCCCTGTGCCAGCATGAGCGCACATTCCGACACCAGGAAAATCTTAATGTTGGAAAAACACGAGGTCTTCTTCTGGTTATCATCCTGCTCCGGGTCGTCGGTGCTGCTCCGCTCGGTGCAGATCTGGTTTTTAACCTGCATCCTTCGGCTCAGGCTCCGGTCGGGTTGGACGGCATGAAACTGAACGGGTCCGGTCCGGCGGGGAGCATCTGGTTTGAATGACGAGCTGCACTGCAGAACAAGTGCGAATCGCTTGTCAATAGCCCGTCTAGGCTGGAAAATACAGCGAGAAATACTGCTGTCCACTCAGCATTACGCACAGTCCGTCAGCGACCTCTCTTCACAGCCTGTCCAGCCAGCGCGTATCGACTACATCATATTTAAATACGTAGACGACGCGTGTGTATGTATGACGGCTTTTGGTACCCGACGTAGAACTACAGGACGCTGTTTCTCCACATCCGGGATCTCCACCCAGGACCAGTGCCGACTGGATTTGGTTTCAGAGCCCGGTTCCGAACCGCAGCTCTGCGTCCTTCAGGCGGTGTTAGGATGCTCCTCCTCCTCCTCCTCCTCCCATGCATAGAGAAAAAGCACAACGAGGGAGGTGTAATCTCTCCGTCTGTCTATTCCTCCTCCTCTCCGTCAACGTGTTTCCCTACATCATCGTTTCACCTGTGAAGACTTTCAGCTTCATCATTGCCACAAATAATGCAACATTTCATCAGAACACTCACTGAAGGAGCCCCACGAGCAAACACCGGCTTATCAACTGGATGTAAAATGACACAGCACATTTTCACCAGTCTGTAACAAATGTTTCATTCTTATATTATTCTGCAGAGTAAATACCACAATGATAAACCAATATCAATGGGACAGGGGTTCATAAGTAAAGCTGTTCCTACATCAAGTATCATCTTTGTGTTTGTGGCTCTCAGGTCATTAAATTCACATTATTTAAGCTTTTGAAACTCACAATAATCCAGCCTCCAACTGCACAATCTGTTTTCTAGTTTATTTTCACTGTAATGCAACTCACTACAAAATGTCCAATTTAGAGAAGGCCATCGCCACTAATTCTTCATTAGTGTCTTGTGAGGTGCAGTGAGACATTGATGCCCACAGCCTCCCTAATGGAGCTACTAAGTGCTGCAGGCGTTGTGAAGTGGAGTTGCATTAGCAAGCTTTACAGTAATCGGAAAATGATGATGAAGCTGAGAGATGTCGATGAAGATGCAAAGTTGCTGAGGTCAAGATATGTAGAAATAAGAAATCAGAGGCGACTGTACAGCAAAATGTTTCCAGTATGACAGAAAAGTCAGACAGAGAGACTAAGTTAGGGAGGTGGATGGATGGACTGCCACAATGTGACCAATATAATACAGATAATATAATCCCTCCAGGATTTTACAATGTTATGATCACAATTATTTACAAATTCATCCAGCCCCCGTGAGCTCTGTGCAATCTTGCAATTTTGTCCAATCACTGCAACTTTATCTTAAATTTAACTGTTCAAAAGGAGTGAAATATAATTTCATTGTAGAGCTGCAGAGTGTATCGATTCTCTCTCTGTTTATGATGAGACTACTGCTGCGCCTGTCACACACACACTGACAGGAAATAACTGTTAGTGTCATACAGCTAGCGTTACTCAATGTTTATCGACAGGTTTAATGACAAGGTTGAGCCATTTTGCTATTAGGGTGACTCTTTGGCGTCTGCTGCTGAGCTTTGGCTGCCCCCTCTCATCACAAATAGATTCTAATTTTGTGGGAAACACTGAATACTCATAATTATGACCTCTGAATGTGAGACAGAATCACAACTATTTTTTGCAATATTCACTTGCCCTGTTATTTTAATTTAAAAACAAACAAAAAAAAAAGCCAAAAATATTCAAACTTGCAACACATTTTTTTTAGAAAAGCTGCCATGAAATCAGGCATTTCCGGCTGCAACAATCACAAAAACAACCAACAAAGTGTGTGAGGGACTATATAGGGAAGATAGACCTTTTCTGTGTGGATTATGCACTGATTGTACACCAATATGACTATGCAAAGGTACACAGAGGGCAGTTTCCTTAAAAAGTATTGTAATATAGTACACATTTTTAATCACAAAAATTGTGGTATTGACTGACGTGACAAAATAACTCAACTCTGACTTTTAATCAACTCATCCTTCAACTCCAAAGATGTTGCAGGACCAAGGACAAATGTAATTTAGTTTTTTAAACTTTGTTTAACCTTCTAGTTTAACCTGTAACAGAAACACCAGTCTCCTGAGTCAATGTCCTGTGTTTGTTGGACCCATTCACCTCCCCTCCCATCCACCCCATGCAGACTCTTATGCTCATTACACTACACACATGCCCTGTCTAATAATGATGCAGACAGGTCTATATTGGAGTTGACTGGAAGTTCAGTGTGTCTCATACAGACGCTAATTGATGCATATTTTTCTGACACCGGGGGCCACTAACCAAGCATCATTTTTTGACACCCTTGAGCACAGGCTGTGCAAAAAGACTATGGGCAGTGGCCCCCTCGCCCCACCCCTGTGCTCACTATGCTATGTTATGCTTTTGTAGATTTAGCTCAGGTAATCTACCTTCCTATCTTCATGCTTGGCTGAAGTCTACTCAGCTGGCTTTAGGATGGTTAAAAATTCAACACTTGCCACACAAGAACTCTATTACACACATCAGCAGCCCACTGTTGTACTGCTGGAGCTGTTCTACATGAAAACATTCAAGGTGAAGCACTGTGGTATCACTGTGCACAAACGCTCAGGGACCATTATAATCTACTCCATATTTATTTTATGATGTTCGATGTGTACTGTAAGCTTAAGCGGCATACCACCTTTTGACACTGAAGGTGGTATGATTCTCTGCCTTAGAGTGACTAAATAATGAGAAGGTGGTGAGTATCATGTTAAAGGGCATATTCTTACAATATACTTAGTATCTGTTATGAGAACTGACACTGTGACCTCTGTAACCATGAAGCTACCATGCCTGCAAGGCAAAAACTACTATGTTGCCTTGTTCCGAAATGACTGTGCTTTCTTCATTCTGGAAAAAAAATTCACAGGACTGGTTTTGCTGGTTCAGTGTAAGCTATCCAGCCATCAGTGAAGCGGATGTAATGTAACTCTCCATTGTGCTGTATAAAGATAATGCCTTCTGGAAATGTGGATGTGATTGTTGAATTAGACCAGCAGCAACTTCCAAAGGGCTTCTGTCAATAATAGTCCAATAAGTTGTGCAATGATCTTGAGTTTTATGTTGCCAAATTGAAAACACACTGGTTGTGTTTTAATGAAGACAACCATTTGAAAACCGAGCAAATTGGCCTGACTGCTTTCAAAAACAAAGGGGTGAAGTTACGAGTTATGAGTTACGAGTTAAGAAAATTACCTAAAATTTAGTCAAAATTAAGTAAACAGGTAAAGAAGGAAAAAAAAGAAAAAGGTAACAAAACAAAAATATATATTCAAAATGGTAAAAAAAAAAAGAAATCTAATAAAATATATAAAATAAATACTGTCTATATAATAAAAAATAAAAATATGAATCTGAATGAAAAATAGATCAAATAGTTTACAACAATAATTACAATAATGATAAAGATAATTTCAGACATTTTTCAATATTTTTTAAATTATGAATGGTATCTAATAATTTTATTCTCTTTCTATTAATAATTTGTAGGAATTTTCCAGTCACTTTTTCCTAATTTCTTGCAGTTTGAGGGACATCTCTCATCAAGTTTCTCAGAGCCTTTTTAGCCATGTTTTTTAAAGAAATCAAACCAATTTGCTCAAGTTTCAGAGGTTTAAATGCATGTGAAAGGTGTCCGAATGCAGCACAAGAAAACAAATGTCACTCCAGGTTTCAAAGGGTTAAACACATTTTACCTGGGGTTACATGCAAGCATTCACTTTGAGTCCTAGCACCAATTTTCTTTTCTTCTCTAAATAAAAAGATAGCCCAGTGTTTGTCTGGTTTGTATCAGGGATCAGAATGATGGAGTTCATTGACATCAAAGTTGCTCATGCAGAAGAAATGAAAATGACAGCAGAGTGGCAGGACAGAGTGCCACAGAGACAGAAGTAAAAAAAAAAAAAAAAATCCTCCATCATAACCGTGAAATAAGAGCGCTCAGTGCCAAGGTCACTTACCACTCACCCCACAGCTTTTGGCTCACAATATTCCTCGGACCATTCAGATGCTCTATCAGGACCAATTCAATAGCATCTGAAGCAGCACAATCTATCAGGCAAACTGTGGACTCAGCAGGAAGCACATCCATTTCTCATGGAGTCACTCAGAGTACCCGGGGTGATTTAAGATCAACCACAGTGCCTGCTGATGCAGTGCAAGCCAACTGAAGACATTATCGTAGGATGCCTCTTAATCACAAGGTCCAGAGAAAGAGGAGCGCATTCATGCGCTCATCCTCTGACAGACAAATGAATTACTACAACACAAATGCAAATGATGTCAGCGGTAATATTTAATGCTCAAACCACTGTAGGTTTTGTTCTCAGAAACTTGTGTGTTTTTGCAATATGATGATATACAGTTATGTATTTCCAGGATTTTACAGGATGTAATTGTAATATTTAACAATAAATTACAGTATTATCACTTCAGAGTTTTACCAAGCTTTTACTGTGATAGTTCCTACTGCAGTACTGTTACATGTCCTTTCTAACCCTATAGTTGAATATAGGCACCAAACAGTGGCCCTTACTGTAACCCTCAGACACAAAACCATCTTGATTCTGTGCTGATAATAGATCCATTTGTCTTCATTTGTTTCTTTATTCTACAACAGGTTAATTGTCCAAAGGAAGGTAGAAAAATGCATCCAGAGAGGTAGCAGTATTTTTTTGTAGTATGTTAAATGTATCCCTAAAATAGAAATAAGAAATTAATCAATCAATCAAATTATTCTGAGCAGTTATATGAATATCAGAAATGCCAATTTGTTTTCTGATGATTTGGATGTGGACACAAAGCATGGGATGTATATTTGTGTGCTACAATGAAAAAGCAACAAAATACTGATCACAAAAAAAAGAAATTAATTAATCCATAGGTAAAATATGTGTCATAAGATAAAAAATAAAAATAAAAAAAACACGTGAATTTAAAGTATTGTGTTTTTCATAACTTTCAGATCTGTAGCTATTAAATGCTGGAATTTAAAAAAAGACAAAAAAAGGTTTTTTTTATGCTTGAACATTTTTCCACTATGCACATTTGCTATGCAAAGACCATTATCCATGATACTTTTGTTAACAAGTAAGACATTGTGTCTCAGACTGTGACCCTCTGACTGTCATGTTGGTGATAAAGCAACTCGAGGTCACTATTGACCTCGTTGGTCATTACAATCATTACAATCATCTTTAAAATTACTTGTGTGTGTTTATATTCAATTACATAGACTTCAGATTTACGACATCACCTGTACCAGCTTCTGAAATGTTTTAAACAGCTAAATGATGCCCAATGAAAGTAGTAGGCTGTTAAACAACAAAGGAGATCTGAAGCAAAAAGCTTTGTTTTTAACCATGACCAGAAAAAACAAACCATGTTTGAAAAGTAGGTTTGTCTGTGGAGTCCTCCCTTCAGAGGTTTGTTCAGGCCTAGCAGTGTGGACCCCAACCCATAATCCTCCTGCAGAGGAGAGTATAAAGACCCTGGACTGAACTGAGTCAGACATCAAACTTGAAGGAGTCTCTCCACAGAAGCTCCACAACCTCCAGAGCGACCCTGAAGATGACTCTCTCTGCCAGCCTGCTGCTGCTGCTCCTGCTCGGCCTCTCTCAGGCACTTCCTCTCCAGGAGGAGGCAGGCGAAGACACCGTGGACATCACCACCAGGATTCTGACCACCAACAACGGCACAGATGAGCTCCTGCTGGAAGGAGACCTGCTGGCTCCCACAACCAGAAACGCCTTGATGTGCTGGTCCCAGAACTGCCTGTGGAGGAAAGCCTCCAACGGCTTGGTGATGATCCCCTTCACCGTGAGCAGTGACTTCACCAGCTGGGAGAGGCAGCTCATCGACAACGCCATGAAGTCCTTCCACAGCCGCACCTGCCTCCGCTTCGTCCCCCGTCAGAGTGAGTACGACTACATCAGCATCGAGAACAGAGCCGGATGTTTCTCGGCCCTGGGCAGAGCGGGAGGCAGACAGGTGCTCTCTCTCAACAGGCAGGGCTGCCTCTACCACGGCATCATCCAGCACGAGATCAACCACGCTCTGGGCTTCCAGCACGAACAGACCAGGAGCGACCGCGACTACTACGTCAGGATCAACTGGGAGAACATCGACCCGCAGATGGCCTACAACTTCTACAAGCAGAGCACCAACAACCTCAACACTCCCTACGACTACTCCTCCATCATGCACTACGGAAGAACAGCCTTCTCCATCCAGTACGGGAAAGACTCCATCACCCCAATCCCCGACCCCAACGTCCAGATCGGCCAGAGGCAGGGCATGTCCTACTGGGACATTGCCAGGATCAACGCACTCTACGGCTGCTAAATGCAACAAATTCCCACTTTTGCGGTTTATTTTTTTCTGTAATAAATCAAAAGCAACTGTAACCTCTGGAATTAATGCAAAAGATGCCAGTTTCTTTCACCATATTATTTTAAATGTTCGGACAACTGAATATGACTCCCCACATGACTTGAGGATATGTAATAAAAATAATGCAAAATGACTAAGTGCTTACTAGCTTCTTTTTTTCTGTCTTTGTGATTTAAAAAAAAACACACATGCTCACATTAACTCAAATATCTGGTCACTGTGTAATGTGATTGATTGCTAAATGATTTCAGTAGGAATGTCTTCCACTTTGATTTCAAGGGACTGACACAAAAGCCAATGTTTAAGCAAAACGAAAAACAGCCCAGATCAACAAATGCACTCATCGACTATTAGATGGACTTCCATGAAATATTGTACAGATATTAATGGTCATAAGAGGATCAATCTTTCTGACTTTGGTGATCCACCTGACCTTTGAGTACCTCCAGCGCCAGCTAAGGTTTTCCTTTATCCTGTAAAATACCTCAACATCTACTCAATGGACTGGCTCAAAATTACACATTTGTGGTTTTCAGAAGGTGAATCATGCATTTGGTGATCCCCCTGACCTTTCCTCTAGCGACATCATGATGTCAACATCTGTAGTTTGACATGAAATTTCTAAACAACTATTAGATGGATTGTTATGAAATTTGGTGCACACATTCAAAGGTGCAGGGGAGGGTAAACACAAGTATACGGAATATATCCACCTCTTTTTCTAGCCATTTACAGTATACCAACCTATCTGTGAAAAAGCCATTGGGATATATAGGCAAATATTCCCACTTCCTCCTCAGTTACCTTCCCATCTACCTATATAGCCCTGCAAGGTGCAGGAGGTCTGCACTGCCACGCTATGGAGAAGGCTATTTGATATGGATTATAATAGACTAACCAAAAATATATTTAAATTTAATTTACAATGGAATGGAGTGTGGGTAAGGACATGCATGATATGTGTTGTAGATATAGATTTGAGTAATTATTTTCCAGACTAGAAAAAAATTATATTGTAATATTAAAAGAGGGTGTGTTTCATGAGGCTTAACATAACTGGGCAAATGAGATTTGGAGTAAACCAAAGCTATGTACCTACAGTGAAATTCCATATAAATATCTCCTGATAATAATGTCCTGTTTAAGTTGTCAAAGAAAATAAGATCACTTTGTGCTCAGATTATGGCAGGCATATTGCCACTTTATATTGAAACCTGTAGGTATGAAGGGTTGGAAGAAGAAAGTTGAATTTGCCGAATGTGTCAAGAGCTGAAGTTGTGAGGAGCTCCTTTTTCAATTATTCTAAACGTATGTTAACCTGACATCAGCTATCCTACCACCACTATAAAAGAGAATTCTCCTGGTTGTAGCAGGATGCGTATATGATGTCTGTGTGTTTTTGATTTGACAGGGCTATGACCTGAGAAGATATGGTGTGAGGTTTGTGGCAAAATGTTGCAGATGCTGTTCATACCTGTTTAGAGTCCATCTGTTCTATCTGAATAACCCTTACGGCCCGCTTTACTATTACACACTCGTATCGCTCTGCATACAAAATGTGCTTTTCAAAATCAAGCTTTAAAATATATTATACATTAATATTATTTTCTACATTCTTTGCCTTAATCTTTTAGTCAACATCAGTCCTAATCATAAACATCAAATATAATTTATTCTAAAATTTTAAACTTTTAAATGCCAGGTTTTTTGTCATGTCGCCACTATGTTTTTAGAATTTTTAAAAAAGAGTCTTTTATAAAAATTCTAAAAACATAGTGGCGACATGACAAAAACCTAGTGTTTTGTCTTTTTAAAAGACACAAATTAAATCCTTTTCTGTGTACTACATGCAAAGTAAATTTGTTTTTCAATCACAGCCTAAGAAATGTCAATGATCAGCAGCAACATTGATTTTTATACATTATTATTTTTTGTGCAGCGTCAAATACTCACACTCTTACCACTCTGCACACAAATTGGACTTTCCAAAATTAAGCTTTAAAAAATATTATACATTGACATTATTTTCTATTTTGATTAAGTGTATTTTTAATGAACATCAGTCCCGATCATGAATGTAAAATATTTCTTAATTCTCAGAATTTTAACCCCTTAAATGCCAGGTTTTTGTCATGATGCCACTATGTTTTTAGATTATAAAAAAATGGCTGTATATATATATATATATGTGTGTTTTATTCATTTATTTATTTATTTTATTCTTTTTCTTTTTTTTTGATTGTCACAGCCTGAGATATGTCAGTGATTTGCAACAACTGTGATAGTTCACCTAGTGGAAATAGCAAAATAGCATGTATTTTCTTCATATGCCAAATATGGTTAAAGTCATCAGATGGAAAATTGTATTTTACACTTATTGTAGGTGCTGAGCTCCTTGCCTAAAGTTATGCCATATGCATGAACAAAGCCAAAATCATAAAATGAGGAATGATAAGCACGTAAAATGTGCCAAACTGTCCCTAAAGGATAATATATTGGTATTTGTTTACATGCTTACATTTTAATTTTACAAGCAGTTTTATTTTATGGAACAAATAAACAGAAATTTCAAAGGGACATGTGCTCTACATTACTCTGCTTAAATTAAGTCTGGTTCAAAAGACTCGAATGAGTTCTTATTGTTTGAAGACCTTATAAAGTGTTTAGCTGAACATATCCAACCAAAACTACCTAGTAAAGCTTTGTTCATCCATCTAATGAATAAAAATAACAAACCATGTTTGAAAAGTAGGTTTGTCTGTGGAGTCCTCCCTTCAGAGGTTTGTTCAGGCCTAGCAGTGTGGACCCCAACCCATAATCCTCCTGCAGAGGAGAGTATAAAGACCCTGGACTGAACTGAGTCAGACATCAAACTTGAAGGAGTCTCTCCACAGAAGCTCCACAACCTCCAGAGCGACCCTGAAGATGACTCTCTCTGCCAGCCTGCTGCTGCTGCTCCTGCTCGGCCTCTCTCAGGCACTTCCTCTCCAGGAGGAGGCAGGCGAAGACACCGTGGACATCACCACCAGGATTCTGACCACCAACAACGGCACAGATGAGCTCCTGCTGGAAGGAGACCTGCTGGCTCCCACAACCAGAAACGCCTTGATGTGCTGGTCCCAGAACTGCCTGTGGAGGAAAGCCTCCAACGGCTTGGTGATGATCCCCTTCACCGTGAGCAGTGACTTCACCAGCTGGGAGAGGCAGCTCATCGACAACGCCATGAAGTCCTTCCACAGCCGCACCTGCCTCCGCTTCGTCCCCCGTCAGAGTGAGTACGACTACATCAGCATCGAGAACAGAGCCGGATGTTTCTCGGCCCTGGGCAGAGCGGGAGGCAGACAGGTGCTCTCTCTCAACAGGCAGGGCTGCCTCTACCACGGCATCATCCAGCACGAGATCAACCACGCTCTGGGCTTCCAGCACGAACAGACCAGGAGCGACCGCGACTACTACGTCAGGATCAACTGGGAGAACATCGACCCGCAGATGGCCTACAACTTCTACAAGCAGAGCACCAACAACCTCAACACTCCCTACGACTACTCCTCCATCATGCACTACGGAAGAACAGCCTTCTCCATCCAGTACGGGAAAGACTCCATCACCCCAATCCCCGACCCCAACGTCCAGATCGGCCAGAGGCAGGGCATGTCCTACTGGGACATTGCCAGGATCAACGCACTCTACGGCTGCTAAATGCAACAAATTCCCACTTTTGCGGTTTATTTTTTTCTGTAATAAATCAAAAGCAACTGTAACCTCTGGAATTAATGCAAAAGATGCCAGTTTCTTTCACCATATTATTTTAAATGTTCGGACAACTGAATATGACTCCCCACATGACTTGAGGATATGTAATAAAAATAATGCAAAATGACTAAGTGCTTACTAGCTTCTTTTTTTCTGTCTTTGTGATTTAAAAAAAACACACATGCTCACATTAACTCAAATATCTGGTCATTGTGTAATGTGATTGATTGCTAAATGATTTCAGTAGGAATGTCTTCACTTTGATTTCAAGGGACTGACACAAAAGCCAATGTTTAAGCAAAACGAAAAACAGCCCAGATCAACAAATGCACTCATCGACTATTAGATGGACTTCCATGAAATATTGTACAGATATTAATGGTCATAAGACGATCAATCTTTCTGACTTTGGTGATCCACCTGACCTTTGAGTACCTCCACGCGCCAGCTAAGGTTTTCCTTTATCCTGTAAAATACCTCAACATCTACTCAATGGACTGGCTCAAAATTACACATTTGTGGTTTTCAGAAGGTGAATCATGCATTTGGTGATCCCCCTGACCTTTCCTCTAGCGACATCATGATGTCAACATCTGTAGTTTGACATGAAATTTCTAAACAACTATTAGATGGATTGTTATGAAATTTGGTGCACACATTCAAAGGTGCAGGGGAGGGTAAACACAAGTATACGGAATATATCCACCTCTTTTTCTAGCCATTTACAGTATACCAACCTATCTGTGAAAAAGCCATTGGGATATATAGGCAAATATTCCCACTTCCTCCTCAGTTACCTTCCCATCTACCTATATACCCCTGCAAGGTGCAGGAGGTCTGCACTGCCACACTATGAATATTAAAAGAGGGTGTGTTTCATGAGGCTTAACATAACTGGGCAAATGAGATTTGGAGTAAACCAAAGCTATGTACCTACAGTGAAATTCCATATAAATATCTCCTGATAATAATGTCCTGTTTAAGTTGTCAAAGAAAATAAGATCACTTTGTGCTCAGATTATGGCAGGCATATTGCCACTTTATATTGAAACCTGTAGGTATGAAGGGTTGGAAGAAGAAAGTTGAATTTGCCGAATGTGTCAAGAGCTGAAGTTGTGAGGAGCTCCTTTTTTCAATTATTCTAAACGTATGTTAACCTGACATCAGCTATCCTACCACCACTATAAAAAGAGAATTCTCCTGGTTGTAGCAGGATGCGTATATGATGTCTGTGTGTTTTTGATTTGACAGGGCTATGACCTGAGAAGATATGGTGTGAGGTTTGTGGCAAAATGTTGCAGATGCTGTTCATACCTGTTTAGAGTCCATCTGTTCTATCTGAATAACCCTTACGGCCCGCTTTACTATTACACACTCGTATCGCTCTGCATACAAAATGTGCTTTTCAAAATCAAGCTTTAAAATATATTATACATTAATATTATTTTCTACATTCTTTGCCTTAATCTTTTAGTCAACATCAGTCCTAATCATAAACATCAAATATAATTTATTCTAAAAATTTTAAACTTTTAAATGCCAGGTTTTTGTCATGCAGCCACTATGTTTTTACAAAAAATAAAAATAAAAACCCACATAAATTAAATCCTTTTCTGTGTACTACATGCAAAGTAAATTTGTTTTTCAATCACAGCCTAAGAAATGTCAATGATTAGCAGCAACATTGATTTTTATACATTATTATTTTTTGTGCAGCGTCAAATACTCACACTCTTACCACTCTGCACACAAATTGGACTTTCCAAAATTAAGCTTTAAAAAATATTATACATTGACATTATTTTCTATTTTGATTAAGTTTATTTTTAATGAACATCAGTCCCGATCATGAATGTAAAATATTTCTTAATTCTCAGAATTTTAACCCCTTAAATGCCAGGTTTTTGTCATGATGCCACTATGTTTTTAGATTATAAAAAATGGCTGTATATAAATATATATGTGTGTTTTTATTCATTTATTTATTTATTTTTATTTTTTATTCTTTTTTTTTTTTTGATTGTCACAGCCTGAGATATGTCAGTGATTTGCAACAACTGTGATAGTTCACCTAGTGGAAATAGCAAAATAGCATGTATTTTCTTCATATGCCAAATATGGTTAAAGTCATCAGATGGAAAATTGTATTTTACACTTATTGTAGGTGCTGAGCTCCTTGCCTAAAGTTATGCCATATGCATGAACAAAGCCAAAATCATAAAAATGAGGAATGATAAGCACGTAAAATGTGCCAAACTGTCCCTAAAGGATAATATATTGGTATTTGTTTACATGCTTACATTTTAATTTTACAAGCAGTTTTATTTTATGGAACAAATAAACAGAAATTTCAAAGGGACATGTGCTCTACATTACTCTGCTTAAATTAAGTCTGGTTCAAAAGACTCGAATGAGTTCTTATTGTTTGAAGACCTTATAAAGTGTTTAGCTGAACATATCCAACCAAAACTACCTAGTAAAGCTTTGTTCATCCATCTAATGAATAAAAATAACAAACCATGTTTGAAAAGTAGGTTTGTCTGTGGAGTCCTCCTTCAGAGGTTTGTTCAGGCCTAGCAGTGTGGACCCCAACCCATAATCCTCCTGCAGAGGAGAGTATAAAGACCCTGGACTGAACTGAGTCAGACATCAAACTTGAAGGAGTCTCTCCACAGAAGCTCCACAACCTCCAGAGCGACCCTGAAGATGACTCTCTCTGCCAGCCTGCTGCTGCTGCTCCTGCTCGGCCTCTCTCAGGCACTTCCTCTCCAGGAGGAGGCAGGCGAAGACACCGTGGACATCACCACCAGGATTCTGACCACCAACAACGGCACAGATGAGCTCCTGCTGGAAGGAGACCTGCTGGCTCCCACAACCAGAAACGCCTTGATGTGCTGGTCCCAGAACTGCCTGTGGAGGAAAGCCTCCAACGGCTTGGTGATGATCCCCTTCACCGTGAGCAGTGACTTCACCAGCTGGGAGAGGCAGCTCATCGACAACGCCATGAAGTCCTTCCACAGCCGCACCTGCCTCCGCTTCGTCCCCCGTCAGAGTGAGTACGACTACATCAGCATCGAGAACAGAGCCGGATGTTTCTCGGCCCTGGGCAGAGCGGGAGGCAGACAGGTGCTCTCTCTCAACAGGCAGGGCTGCCTCTACCACGGCATCATCCAGCACGAGATCAACCACGCTCTGGGCTTCCAGCACGAACAGACCAGGAGCGACCGCGACTACTACGTCAGGATCAACTGGGAGAACATCGACCCGCAGATGGCCTACAACTTCTACAAGCAGAGCACCAACAACCTCAACACTCCCTACGACTACTCCTCCATCATGCACTACGGAAGAACAGCCTTCTCCATCCAGTACGGGAAAGACTCCATCACCCCAATCCCCGACCCCAACGTCCAGATCGGCCAGAGGCAGGGCATGTCCTACTGGGACATTGCCAGGATCAACGCACTCTACGGCTGCTAAATGCAACAAATTCCCACTTTTGCGGTTTATTTTTCTGTAATAAATCAAAAGCAACTGTAACCTCTGGAATTAATGCAAAAGATGCCAGTTTCTTTCACCATATTATTTTAAATGTTCGGACAACTGAATATGACTCCCCACATGACTTGAGGATATGTAATAAAAATAATGCAAAATGACTAAGTGCTTACTAGCTTCTTTTTTTCTGTCTTTGTGATTTAAAAAAAACACACATGCTCACATTAACTCAAATATCTGGTCATTGTGTAATGTGATTGATTGCTAAATGATTTCAGTAGGAATGTCTTCACTTTGATTTCAAGGGACTGACACAAAAGCCAATGTTTAAGCAAAACGAAAAACAGCCCAGATCAACAAATGCACTCATCGACTATTAGATGGACTTCCATGAAATATTGTACAGATATTAATGGTCATAAGACGATCAATCTTTCTGACTTTGGTGATCCACCTGACCTTTGAGTACCTCCACGCGCCAGCTAAGGTTTTCCTTTATCCTGTAAAATACCTCAACATCTACTCAATGGACTGGCTCAAAATTACACATTTGTGGTTTTCAGAAGGTGAATCATGCATTTGGTGATCCCCCTGACCTTTCCTCTAGCGACATCATGATGTCAACATCTGTAGTTTGACATGAAATTTCTAAACAACTATTAGATGGATTGTTATGAAATTTGGTGCACACATTCAAAGGTGCAGGGGAGGGTAAACACAAGTATACGGAATATATCCACCTCTTTTTCTAGCCATTTACAGTATACCAACCTATCTGTGAAAAAGCCATTGGGATACAGAGGCAAATATTCCCACTTCCTCCTCAGTTACCTTCCCATCTACCTATATACCCCTGCAAGGTGCAGGAGGTCTGCACTGCCACACTATGAATATTAAAAGAGGGTGTGTTTCATGAGGCTTAACATAACTGGGCAAATGAGATTTGGAGTAAACCAAAGCTATGTACCTACAGTGAAATTCCATATAAATATCTCCTGATAATAATGTCCTGTTTAAGTTGTCGAAGAAAATAAGATCACTTTGTGCTCAGATTATGGCAGGCATATTGCCACTTTATATTAAAACCTGTAGGTATGAAGGGTTGGAAGAAGAAAGTTGAATTTGCCGAATGTGTGACCTTAAAGAAATAGAAAATGAGTATCACTTTGGCCTGTTTTATCCTTTTTATCTGAAGATTGGTGAGGAATTGTTTACTAATACAAAGACCGATGTAGATTTGATAAATATTGATGACTTACAGCAACTGACCTGGCTGTTTGAGAAAGACACATTTAAGTTAGCAACTTATTTAGAGAAAGCTTGGGACATTAGGAAGGAAGCAATTGTTCCTGTAGGTGTACAATGTGTATTTAGGTATTTTTAGTAGCCAATGTATTTATTCTATTCTTTTTTTCTTTGTAGAATTTTGTATTTGTTGTTCAGTTGCAATTATGATTTTTGGCCAGCAATACTGGAAGCTATCTTCATGTAATGAAATATGTACTGTGGACTAAAAAAAGAAGATTATGATGATGATGATGATGATACTTTGGTTTATGACCAGATTCCACAAGAACTAATGACATTCCCATCAGCCTCACGTATACTTTATGTTTATTGCTATTAGCAAATGTTAGCAAGCTAACATGCTAAACCATGACTGTAGACATGGAAAACGTGAGTCAAGAGCTGAAGTTGTGAGGAGCTCCTTTTTTCAATTATTCTAAACGTATGTTAACCTGACATCAGCTATCCTACCACCACTATAAAAAGAGAATTCTCCTGGTTGTAGCAGGATGCGTATATGATGTCTGTGTGTTTTTGATTTGACAGGGCTATGACCTGAGAAGATATGGTGTGAGGTTTGTGGCAAAATGTTGCAGATGCTGTTCATACCTGTTTAGAGTCCATCTGTTCTATCTGAATAACCCTTACGGCCCGCTTTACTATTACACACTCGTATCGCTCTGCATACAAAATGTGCTTTTCAAAATCAAGCTTTAAAATATATTATACATTAATATTATTTTCTACATTCTTTGCCTTAATCTTTTAGTCAACATCAGTCCTAATCATAAACATCAAATATAATTTATTCTAAAAATTTTAAACTTTTAAATGCCAGGTTTTTGTCATGCAGCCACTATGTTTTTACAAAAAATAAAAATAAAAACCCACATAAATTAAATCCTTTTCTGTGTACTACATGCAAAGTAAATTTGTTTTTCAATCACAGCCTAAGAAATGTCAATGATCAGCAGCAACATTGATTTTTATACATTATTATTTTTTGTGCAGCGTCAAATACTCACACTCTTACCACTCTGCACACAAATTGGACTTTCCAAAATTAAGCTTTAAAAAATATTATACATTGACATTATTTTCTATTTTGATTAAGTTTATTTTTAATGAACATCAGTCCCGATCATGAATGTAAAATATTTCTTAATTCTCAGAATTTTAACCCCTTAAATGCCAGGTTTTTGTCATGATGCCACTATGTTTTTAGATTATAAAAAATGGCTGTATATAAATATATATGTGTGTTTTTATTCATTTATTTATTTATTTTTATTTTTTATTCTTTTTTTTTTTTGATTGTCACAGCCTGAGATATGTCAATGATTTGCAACAACTGTGATAGTTCACCTAGTGGAAATAGCAAAATAGCATGTATTTTCTTCATATGCCAAATATGGTTAAAGTCATCAGATGGAAAATTGTATTTTACACTTATTGTAGGTGCTGAGCTCCTTGCCTAAAGTTATGCCATATGCATGAACAAAGCCAAAATCATAAAAATGAGGAATGATAAGCACGTAAAATGTGCCAAACTGTCCCTAAAGGATAATATATTGGTATTTGTTTACATGCTTACATTTTAATTTTACAAGCAGTTTTATTATATGGAACAAATAAACAGAAATTTCAAAGGGACATGTGCTCTACATTACTCTGCTTAAATTAAGTCTGGTTCAAAAGACTCGAATGAGTTCTTATTGTTTGAAGACCTTATAAAGTGTTTAGCTGAACACATCCAACCAAAACTACCTAGTAAAGCTTTGTTCATCCATCTAATGAATAAAAATAACAAACCATGTTTGAAAAGTAGGTTTGTCTGTGGAGTCCTCCCTTCAGAGGTTTGTTCAGGCCTAGCAGTGTGGACCCCAACCCATAATCCTCCTGCAGAGGAGAGTATAAAGACCCTGGACTGAACTGAGTCAGACATCAAACTTGAAGGAGTCTCTCCACAGAAGCTCCACAACCTCCAGAGCGACCCTGAAGATGACTCTCTCTGCCAGCCTGCTGCTGCTGCTCCTGCTCGGCCTCTCTCAGGCACTTCCTCTCCAGGAGGAGGCAGGCGAAGACACCGTGGACATCACCACCAGGATTCTGACCACCAACAACGGCACAGATGAGCTCCTGCTGGAAGGAGACCTGCTGGCTCCCACAACCAGAAACGCCTTGATGTGCTGGTCCCAGAACTGCCTGTGGAGGAAAGCCTCCAACGGCTTGGTGATGATCCCCTTCACCGTGAGCAGTGACTTCACCAGCTGGGAGAGGCAGCTCATCGACAACGCCATGAAGTCCTTCCACAGCCGCACCTGCCTCCGCTTCGTCCCCCGTCAGAGTGAGTACGACTACATCAGCATCGAGAACAGAGCCGGATGTTTCTCGGCCCTGGGCAGAGCGGGAGGCAGACAGGTGCTCTCTCTCAACAGGCAGGGCTGCCTCTACCACGGCATCATCCAGCACGAGATCAACCACGCTCTGGGCTTCCAGCACGAACAGACCAGGAGCGACCGCGACTACTACGTCAGGATCAACTGGGAGAACATCAACCCGCAGATGGCCTACAACTTCTACAAGCAGAGCACCAACAACCTCAACACTCCCTACGACTACTCCTCCATCATGCACTACGGAAGAACAGCCTTCTCCATCCAGTACGGGAAAGACTCCATCACCCCAATCCCCGACCCCAACGTCCAGATCGGCCAGAGGCAGGGCATGTCCTACTGGGACATTGCCAGGATCAACGCACTCTATGGCTGCTAAATGCAACAAATTCCCACTTTTGCGGTTTATTTTTTTCTGTAATAAATCAAAAGCAACTGTAACCTCTGGAATTAATGCAAAAGATGCCAGTTTCTTTCACCATATTATTTTAAATGTTCGGACAACTGAATATGACTCCCCACATGACTTGAGGATATGTAATAAAAATAATGCAAAATGACTAACTGCTTACTAGCTTCTTGTTTTCTGTCTTTGTGATTTAAAAAAAACACACATGCTCACATTAACTCAAATATCTGGTCATTGTGTAATGTGACTGATTGCTAAATGATTTCAGTAGGAATGTCTTCCACTTTGATTTCAAGGGACTGACACAAAAGCCAATGTTTAAGCAAAACGAAAAACAGCCCAGATCAACAAATGCACTCATCGACTATTAGATGGACTTCCATGAAATATTGTACAGATATTAATGGTCATAAGAGGATCAATCTTTCTGACTTTGGTGATCCACCTGACCTTAGTGTAGCTCCACGCGGCAGTAAAAGTTTTCCTTTATCCTGTAAAATACCTCAACATCTACTCAATGGACTGGCTCAAAATTACACATTTGTGGTTTTCAGAAGGTGAATCATGCATTTGGTGATCCCCCTAACCTTTCCTCTAGCGACATCATGATGTCGACAACTGTAGTTTGACATGAAATTTCTAAATAACTATTAGATGGATTGTTATGAAATTTGGTGCACACATTCAAAGGTGCAGGGGAGGGTAAACACAAGTATACGGAATATATCCACCTCTTTTTCTAGCCATTTACAGTATACCAACCTATCTGTGAAAAAGCCATTGGGATACAGAGGCAAATATTCCCACTTCCTCCTCAGTTACCTTCCCATCTACCTATATAGCCCTGCAAAGTGCGGGAGATCTGCACTGCCACGCTATGGAGAAGGCTATTTGATATGGATTATAATAGACTAACCAAAAATATATTTAAATTTAATTTACAATGGAATGGAGTGTGGGTAAGGACATGCATGATATGTGTTGTAGATATAGATTTGAGTAATTATTTTCCAGACTAGAAAAAAATTATATTGTAATATTAAAGGAGGGTGTGTTTCATGAGGCTAATCATAAGTGGAAATCCATGAAATTCTATATAAATATCCACTGAAAATAATGTCCTGTTTAAGTTGTCGAAGAAAATATGCTCAGATTAGTGCAGGCATACTGCCACTTTGTAATGAAACCTGTAGGTATGAAGGGTTGGAAGAAGAAAGTCAAATTTGCCTAACAGGGCTATGACTTGAGAAGATATGGTGTGAGGGTTGTGGCAAAATGTTGCAGATGCTGTTCATACCTGTTTAGAGTCCATCTGTTCTATCTGATTAACCCTTACGGCCCGCTTTACTATTACACACTCGTATCGCTCTGCATACAAAATGTGCTTTTCAAAATCAAGCTTTAAAATATATTATACATTAATAATATTTTCTACTTTCTTTGATCTTTGAGTCAACATCAGTCCTAATCAAAAACATAAAGAATAATTTATTTTCAAAATTTTAAACCTTTAAACACTAGGTTTTTGTCATGTCGCCACTATGTTTTTAGAATTTTTAAAAAAGAGTCTTTTTTAAAAATTCTAAAAACATAGTGGCGACATGACAAAAACCTAGTGTTGTGTCTTTTTAAAAGACACAAATTGAATTATTTTCTGTGTACTACATGCAAAGTAGATTTTTTTTTTCAAACGCAGCTTAAGAAATGTCACTAATTAGCAGCAACATTGTTTTTTATTATTTTTTGTGCAGTGTCAAATACTCAAACTCTTACCGCTCTGCACACAAATTGCACTTTCCAAAATTAAGCTTTAAAAAATGTTATACATTAACATTATTTTCTATTTTGATTGAGTTTATTTTTAATAAACATCAGCTCCAATCATGAATATAAAATATTACTCATTTTCAGAATTTTAACCCCTTAAATGCCAGGTTTTTGTCATGATGCCACTATGTTTTTAGATTATAAAAACAGTTTTATACACACATATATATATATATATATATATATATATATGTACTGTATATATTTATTTGATTGAGTTATTTATTCATTTATTTATTTATTTATTTTTATTTTCACAGCCTGGGATATGTCAGTGATTTGCTCCAACTGTGACAGTGCACCTAGTGGAAATAGCAAAATAGCATGTATTTTATCTATATGCCAAATATGGCTAAAAATTGACATCATCAGGTGGAAAATAGTAAAAATTACTCATTCCAAAGCCAAAGCCCACAATGACACCCAAAAATAATACAATGCATGATTTTTTAGGCTTTGATGGCTGTGGCATCATAAATTGCAGTTTGAATGGGTTTCAATGGTGGATTTTGTGCACTTAAAAGTACGAATGCAACACTTGTGTTTACACAGTGTATTTTACACTAATTGTAGGCGCTGAGCTAGAAATTCAGGAATAAAAAAAAATAAAAAATACACATCCTTACCAAAGTTGATGGTGTATGCATGAACACAACCAAAATGATCAATAATTAGGAACGATAAGCACGTAAAATGTGCCAAACAGTCCATAAGGGATAACACTGAACCATTCTCAGACGACTGTGGGCTATGACAACGGCAGGGCATGTACATAGATGCAGCAGTCAGTAGCTCCTCATATCCTTGCTACTTTTTTGCTGTATTTTTCTATTTTATCGGCTTTATGGCCCCTTCTGCTGAGGCATGACTTTTCTCCGACAGAGAAGCACTTATCAATATCAGGGAAAGTTGTGTGGGGCTTGGACTGAATGCAGCAGATCGTGAGAGGATCTCCACCAACAGCATACACCAAGCACCCAGTCAGACCAAAGGGGAGAAATGAAACCGAAAGCGCCGGACAAAGAGAGGGAGGAAAGCCTGCATCAGGGCAAGGCTGACCACACTTGGACCGAGAGTTTCTCCTCAGACGAGCCTTCTTCTGGCCAATGTCCGGTGGCAGGAGAATAAAGTAGATGAGATGTGATTGAGGCTCACTCAGCAAAGGGGAAATCAGAGACTGCTCTGCGCACATCTTCACAGAGATGTGGTTAACCTCTAAAATACCAGATCAAGCTGTTGCACTGGATAGACAGACCTTGTTGGGAGCCATAAGGACACAAGATTCTGATGTATATTCAAAAAAGGACTGCAGGAATCTTATGATGCCACCAGCAGCAACATGCCCAAAGAACCAGATGGAATTTTCATAGTAGCTGCTGATTTTTATCAACTCATCCTTCACCTCCAAAGATGTAGCAGTATCAAGAACAAATGCAATTTTGTTTTTTAAAACTTTGTTTAAAAAATGACCGATAAATCTACCTTTGACGTTCAAAATTGGTATTTGGTCACATCCTAACATTTTAATTGTACAAGCAGTTCTATTATATGGAACAAATATCAAACAGAAATTTCAAAGGGACGTGCTCTACATTACTCTGCTCGAAATTAAGTTTGGTTCAAAAGACTCGAATGAGTTATTATTGTTTGAAGACCTTATAAAGTGTTTAGCTGAACATATCCAACCAAAACTACCTAGAAAAGCTTTGTTCATCCATCTAATGAATAAAAATAACAAACCATGTTTGAAAAGTAGGTTTGTCTGTGGAGTCCTCCCTTCAGAGGTTTGTTCAGGCCTAGCAGTGTGGACCCCAACCCATAATCCTCCTGCAGAGGAGAGTATAAAGACCCTGGACTGAACTGAGTCAGACATCAAACTTGAAGGAGTCTCTCCACAGAAGCTCCACAACCTCCAGAGCGACCCTGAAGATGACTCTCTCTGCCAGCCTGCTGCTGCTGCTCCTGCTCGGCCTCTCTCAGGCACTTCCTCTCCAGGAGGAGGCAGGCGAAGACACCGTGGACATCACCACCAGGATTCTGACCACCAACAACGGCACAGATGAGCTCCTGCTGGAAGGAGACCTGCTGGCTCCCACAACCAGAAACGCCTTGATGTGCTGGTCCCAGAACTGCCTGTGGAGGAAAGCCTCCAACGGCTTGGTGATGATCCCCTTCACCGTGAGCAGTGACTTCACCAGCTGGGAGAGGCAGCTCATCGACAACGCCATGAAGTCCTTCCACAGCCGCACCTGCCTCCGCTTCGTCCCCCGTCAGAGTGAGTACGACTACATCAGCATCGAGAACAGAGCCGGATGTTTCTCGGCCCTGGGCAGAGCGGGAGGCAGACAGGTGCTCTCTCTCAACAGGCAGGGCTGCCTCTACCACGGCATCATCCAGCACGAGATCAACCACGCTCTGGGCTTCCAGCACGAACAGACCAGGAGCGACCGCGACTACTACGTCAGGATCAACTGGGAGAACATCGACCCGCAGATGGCCTACAACTTCTACAAGCAGAGCACCAACAACCTCAACACTCCCTACGACTACTCCTCCATCATGCACTACGGAAGAACAGCCTTCTCCATCCAGTACGGGAAAGACTCCATCACCCCAATCCCCGACCCCAACGTCCAGATCGGCCAGAGGCAGGGCATGTCCTACTGGGACATTGCCAGGATCAACGCACTCTACGGCTGCTAATTATAAATGAGCCAAATGTTACAAAAATTCACTTTTCTAAACCTACTATACTTTTGATTCCAGTTTCTTCTAGTAAATTCTTGCAATATTCTACAATAAATTCAGTGCAAAATAATTATATAAATATTTTATGGGTTTTTTTGTTACATACACACACATTAGCACAAACATGCAAATCTGGGCTGGGACTCACAGATCCTCTCAAAAAAAACATGCTGCAGGCGTCACATCTGATGGTGTAAACTACTGTAAATTAACAGGAACACTCACAGCCTTTCAGAAAGTCATCTGAAGAGCTGTTCCTCTTTTTAGCTCCACAATGAAACAGGTGTTCAGATCCTATAGCCCAGTGGGGGTGTGATGTGTGTGGGTGGGTGAAGGTGGGGGGCTACATCTGCTGTTTTAAAGCAAGTGATAATAGATATCAACCTTCAAGATAATGTTTGTACAATGCAGTCTAGGTTTCTTTTTTAGAAGTGGTTGAGTTATTGCTCACTTCAGGTTTTCTTTGGTTCATGCTGAACCTTGGATGAACTGTGGGGTGATAACAGATTTTTTTACCCTTTACCCTAGTGAGAGGCAGCCATTGCGTGTTCATCCCATCTGTTTTCATCTTCCTGTGGTATCTCTCACCTCGGCTGCCTGCCCGCCAACTATCTCTGCCATGAAGTGAGGACATTTCCTACAGGCTTCACAATGCATATGGAGGAGGCTCCTCCCAGGCACAGCAGACAGGCAGAAAGCTGCCTCTAAAACGCTCGGTTCTACAAATAAATGTCCCTCACTGGAAAGATGAGTGCAACAGCAAAATGCACACTGTGAAAACAGTTTGCTCTTAAACTTCTGAAATGCAGCAGCACCACATTTCTAAGGATAGCATCTAAGGATAACTGATCAGGAGATAAAACATCATGTTCTTTGCAGGCTTAAACCTTTGAAACATTGAGCAGCATCACTTTTCTTGTGCTTCTTTTAGATGCCTTTCACAAGGATGGAAACCTTTTAAACCCTGAGCAAACTGGTGCTATTTCGTTGAAAAAACACGGGCAGTAAAGGCAATAACCAACTTCATCAGAAATGTTCCACAAATTGCAAGAAATAAGTGTATTTATAAAATTATTTTTGGACTATAGGGGAAAATGTCTTGGTTAAAAAAAAGAAGAAGAAAGATTTATAATTCTAATAATTACATATCAAAAATTATGTTACAGATTTTTTTTATTTTATTTTCAAGCACCTTTTTTTTTACCAGTTAATTGCCTTGTGTGTTTGTTTTTCACTTTTTTCTTTCTTTTTCTCCCAAATTTTCAGGTAATTTTCTTGTACTTTTCACTAATTTCTTGATAATTTTTGGGTCATTTCTTCTCAAGTTGCTCATTGCCTTCTGCTCCTTAAAAGAAATCAAGCCAATCAGTTCAGGTATAAAAGGATAAAGTAAATATGTTGAACAAAACATACTATGCTGTAGTTAAAATAATATCCTATTTTCCACTAAAAAAGCCAAAGAAAGCAGAATAGAAGCCTGCTATCATTGAATTATGACAAAAGACACCATGATGTAGAAGAAGCACAGCCCTTTCATTGTGTTTATCTCTAGATAAAGTGAGCTAAGGGTCTTAAATGTAAATACCCATCACTGTATAGCATTTACGTGTTATAGCCTGTTCTTTGATGCCCTCTGGTGGCCATTGAAGTTCATGTCAATAAGAATTTAATTAATCTATTCATCCATTAGCTGTACTTGTTTATAGTTGAGGGGGAGCCAGAGCCAATCCCAGCTGACACGAAGTCAGGAGGCGGGGAAACACTTTGTTCAGTTTAATTCAATACAGTTCAGTTCAATCAATCAATCGGCCGTATTGGAATTGGTGATCAATCAGTAATGTAAGAAGTATTCACATCCCTTACCTTACAACGCAAAAACACCACAACATAAAATAATCCATCCATCCACATGTAAAAGCCCAGCATTTGAACTGTACTGTACTTGAGAAAAAGATCATCGCATCATCCTCTCATTGCATTTCAAGTATAAAGTACTCATTGTGCAGAATCATTTACCCATGTATGTTTAGCCCTTTGAAACCTGAATAAATTGGCCTGATTCCTTTCAAAAACAAGGGAATAGGACAATATCAACACAATGAAAAATGGCAAAAAAGCAAGAAATACAGAAAAAGTTACAAGAA